>NC_042616.1:256426443-256742094 GCF_901001135.1 Rhinatrema bivittatum | reverse complement strand
TTCTGTGAAATCCTCCCTGATGTTTTGCTACATGCAAAATCCACAAATTATTAATGCTAATCTGATGGTGAGAGTGCTTGCACAAATTAAAAAATGTTCAGCTATAATCACAAATTACTGAGATTGGTTACTGCAAATTAGCTCTGATTGTTGGCAACTTTTCAAGCTAGCCACTGTCACAGAGCTGCTCATTAACTTTGATGTGGCCTTGAGATAATAAGTAAAACAATTTACAAGGTTGGATAATTTTCGCAATAGTTTGAATAGCAAACTATCTGGAGTCCATGTCCCTGAGCACGCAAATAATTACACTTTGACTGCATTTTCTTGGAAGACAACGGTTAATTTCTATGATCTTAATATAACCACATTAAATAAAAAAAAAAAAAGAATATTAGAAAAGGGAAGCTGGCTCCTTTCCCCATTCAAAAAGGTCCTAGCACCTTTCAGTCTCTGCTTCAGCTGGATCCAGTGATGCCCGACTCCACCCTCTCCTGTCTACATCATCGCAGGCCATATTCCAACGCCGGGGGGGGGGGGGGGGGGGATGCCAATGAAGGGTTGCATGTTGGGGAACTCCGATAGGGAGTGATTGGGCTTAGTTGGGTGGGGTCTGGGATGGTGTTTAGCCTTTGTTCATTTGATTAGTTTTAAGGAATGAGCTAGAGTGGGAATGGTTGAGCAGGATATTAGGATTTAAATTTAATGTTTGTATTTAATGAATGAATGGATTTAAGAGGAGTGCAGGTTTGATGTTTGTTTTAGTTTATTTTGCAGTCTGTTTCAGTTCCCTTATGAGAATGGGAGGAGGATCAGATTGTGCTAGGGATTTTTTTTATTGATATGTATGATGTTGCATTTGATTTGATTTGTATTATGTACATATATTAGGCCTATTTTAACATATTGGGTGTGGCTTTGCCTGCAGAAAGGTGTGTTAACTGACTTTACATATTTTTCAGTTTTATGTTTGTGACTTAAATGAACATTCTCCTTCATATAAGCTTTAAATCAATGCCAATTTTCTTTACTTTGTAGATGTTTTACAGTTATGAGGAAAACATGTGGAATTATATTATTAAGAAAACTCGTTACTTGATTTCCTAACAGCGTAATCGGTGTAATGTATTACATACATAATACATGCTACATAGACATTGCATACATACAGAACACACGCACAAATATGTTAAATTCATACTAAGTATAGATAACAATC
Source organism: Rhinatrema bivittatum (assembly GCF_901001135.1). NCBI lineage: Eukaryota > Metazoa > Chordata > Amphibia > Gymnophiona > Rhinatrematidae > Rhinatrema > Rhinatrema bivittatum. The sequence continues at coordinate 256,740,875 of NC_042616.1, read as the reverse complement.
CATAATAGGTAAACAGTGTATAAATACATAACATCAAAAATTTTAGAAAAACATTGGAATAAGGACCAGCATGAGGGAGGTCAGAAGTATGAGGTAATGTTTGTTTGGTGGCCGAGGAGATTAAGCTTGGCAGAAGAAACAAATCATTATAGTATAGCAGAATGTCAGTAGCCAGTCGAACTTCTAATGGGAGAGAGTTCCAGAACCTAGGGATGAAATAGAAGATACACTTATGGGTTCAGGCCAGCCCATTAGGAAACTGGCAGCCAGTATAAGTTTCAGAAGACTTAGCTTACAAAACAGACATAATTTGATTTTGGATTAAGGTCAATTTCTGTGTGCCAATTCTGACCCCTGATGAAGAGAAATTCAAAATGCTGCAGCGTTGGGTTATTTAAGAGACAGCACTTTAATACTTGACTGGTTCCTGTGGACTCAGAGTTGTTTATAAGCTCGAGTAACAAAATCTTTTTCCTTCTGAAGATTCAAAGATAAGTCTTAGCTTTATTAACTCCTATTAATTTTACTTTTAGTAAAGAACATGTTTTTTATTTGCAACCAAATACATTTTCAAAAAAATATACTGACCTGTGATCTTTGGGACATTTTGATTTATCCTGGGCCAATGATTACAATAATGCACAGGCACTCACTTGGTGGTCCAGCAGGGTACTTTTGGCAAGTCTTGGGGGGAGGGGGGGGTCAGGAGGGTGGGGGGGGGCCTATTCGTTGGTGATCCGTTGTATTCGTGGGGGTTCGCCATACGTTTCGGAACCCCACAAATACAACGAATATGGCATATACGTTGCGGATTCACAATACGTCAAACGAATGCAGACCCCTACTAGTTCTCTCTTTTTCTGCCACATTTCCTTGGCCTTTGATTGCATCTCTTGGTACAGAAGATCTTTATTTTCTCCATATGATCCTCAGAATAGTTGCTAGGTACTGACATATCTATCAGCAATACCATTCTTGCGTTTTTCTCTTTTACCACAATGTCTGATTTTTCTAGCATCAATCTTGCTATCTGTTGGAATAGAAATATCCCGGGTGATCACAACTTCTTTGGTCTCATCAATTCAGTTAGGGTTGTGAGCCAAATGTATTTTTGATACAGCAATGTTATGACTTTTGCGTGATTTACAATCAAAAATTCATGACATCTTCTTGTGCCTTTTTGTATACAAACTTTCTAACATCAGCACATCATGTCCAGTGCCGAGATGCATAAGTTTCCACATTTTTTTTTCCAGAATCTGCATTTGTCCATTTTTATCATTTTTTTTTCTGTGCTGGCTGTACACAGTCTCTAGTCCGTAGCCCAATATCCTGTGTTTCAATTATCAATCTTTCACCATTCGGCTTGAACTCTCCTTAGCCACTGTAGTGTCAGTTCTTGATCTATGTGGGGTTTCTGAAGTAATTTTTTGCACTTTCCACTATATCTGTGCTTCTGCTGGTTATCTTTCCTTGTTTCTGCTCTGGTTATTTTGAAACATTTTTCTCTTGTTTTGTTAATTCTATAGCTTCTTTCCCTTGTGAGCTGGTAAATTTTCAATCATTCCTTCTATTCACCGGATGCTTGTTCACTTTGATACATCAGCACTATTTGGGCATTTGAGTCCGTTAATGCCATTAAGTATGCCAGAGGATACCAGGGTTGGCAGTAATCATCAGGATGGCGGTTTTTTCTTTAGAAGTGATGTTTTGAATTGGATTTCAAGGCAGAAAGAGATCCAGGGAGTGCAGAAGCAGTGGAGATATGGCTGCAGAATGCCTCGGATCTGACTGCCACTTTTCTTCCTGCAGGAGAAACAGCTGAAACTGGGCCTTACCTAAGGACCCTCTTCCCTACTGTCATTCTTTTCAGGTGAGGGACGAGATGGAGTTGGATATTAACAGTGGAGAAAGTTCATCCTGAGGCATGAGGGGTTAATTGGTGTGTCTTAGGGACCCTGGGGCTGGTTCTGTCTGGTTGCAGGTCATACAAATGGAGTACCGTATGAATGACCTTCCTTTATCTGGAAACTCCCATTATGTGATTGTAAATCACAGTCTTAAGCTGGGATGTAAAATGTTAGACAGTAAGTAAAGCCTTAGGGGTGAATTTTCAAAATGCTACACTTGTAAAAGTTAGCATACTTGTGTATTCCTTCAATTATAAAACTAAAGAACACACATGTATTTTTTCTCTTGCGTGCACAAAAAAGGGACGATCTGGGGCGGGGCCAACACGTATTGTGTACAAGACATTTACAGGTGTATATTTGCCAACTTTCATTTTTTTTTTTAACACCTGCTGCTTATCTTGCGTAAGTGATATTTAACATCTTTATTTTGTACTACTGACTGGGTGGGAGTTCAGACTGGAGAACCAGGAAGGTCTCGATGACCTGGAGAAGGACTGGACAAACTAGTGGCTAATTGCAAACTGGTTAATTTAATTTATATTCCATCTTTTTTTTTTTTTTTTTTGTTAAGCAATTTTTATTAAAGTGAAACACATCAATAAACAGATACGTAACAGAGACATATCATTTTCATATATTCCCAGTTATATCTATATGCATAGTAAGCTGTCGTCAAGAACATTTAACCCCCCGGCTCCCACCCCTAATCCCCAACCGAGCCTTTCACCTTCATATAACGGAAAGTCCAACAATGTCCACAAGTTACGAGGGTATGCGGTCCAATGCCCTAATTAGTCATTCAGTATCAAGCTACCCTACTACCCATAACTAATCAAGCTTGATATTTCACTTGGTTGCAGCTCCATCACTGCTCTCTACATTAATGGTGGGGGTGGAAGGGAAATAGAACCAAAGAGCTAAGAGAAACAGATAAGTATGAGAAAAAAAAATGTGAAGCTTGCTGGGCAGACTGGATGGGCCGTTTGGTCTTCTTCTGCCGTCATTTCTATGTTTCTATATTAGGGTAACTGTATGTGTATTCAATTTAAATGAGACCCACACCTTCTTCAGCTCTAGAGATTATGGTCTCGGCATATATTGATTCTGATGGATTATTGATCTTTTCTCTCAGTACTTTATGCCAACTTTTTCCACTTCCTTCTACTCCTAGATATTTATAATTCACCTTCTTGCTCCAGTTCCTTTCTATTACAATCTTCAATCAGAGAGATGTTTTAAGTTTTGCTTAATTTTCCTTTAAGGAAGGTCATTTTAGCACATTTGTCCAGGCCAAATGTCTTCTGAAAAACTCTTCACTACTTGCAGTTGCTCTGCTAAATGAGCGTCACAGGAGCTATAGGATTTCAAGTTATTTACAAATAGTAGATAAGATGTCATTTGGTGATTAGTAGTTCTAGGATTAGGGCTAATTCCATCATTCAAGGAGATGGAGTACCTAGTGGATTTCATGCCAGGTAAAACAAAAGCAGTAACCAGGAATCTGTCAGGTATTCCTCACAGGATCTTAATGTTAGGAATGACAAATTGACTGTCTCCATAATTCAGATGGCATGTAGTCTTCCCTATTGATATACTCATTCAGTGCAGGGTTCGCTTTGTACATTTCAAGGCAATTTATTCTCCAAGAATTTGGTATGCTCTTAGTCATTTTATTAGTAAATTCATGCTATACTGAGGTTTCATCTACATAAGAACATAAGAACATGCCATACTGGGTCAGACCAAGGGTCCATCAAGCCCAGCATCCTGTTTCCAACAGTGGCCAATCCAGCCCACAAGAACCTGGCAATTACCCAAACACTAAGAAGATCCCATACTACTTATGCAATTAATAGCAGTGGCTATTCCCTAAGTAAACTTGATTAATAGCCGTTAATGGACTCCTCCTCCAAGAACTTATCCAATCCTTTTTTAAACACAGCTACACTAACTGCACTAACCACATCCTCTGGCAACAAATTCCAGAGTTTAATTGTGCGTTGAGTGAGGAAGAACTTTCTCTGATTAAGTTTTAAATGTGCCACATGCTAACTTCATGGAATGCCCCCTAGTCTTTCTATTATCCGAAAGAGTAAATAACCGATTCACATCTACCCATTCCAGACCTCTCATGATTTTAAACACCTCTATCATATCCCCCCTCAGCCGTCTTTTCTCCAAGCTGTTTATACAGCTGGTCATGACTTTATTCAGCATCAACTGATCTTTGTTTCTATATGCTCCTTTTTTTGTTACCCTTTCGTTCTGTTGCCAGCATGTTATTGAAGTCAGTGTGATCATATATTCTATCTGTGTCTACTGCAGTAAACAGTTATAGATTTTAGGCAACCGAGTTATTGGCCAATAGTTTGGGGAGGTTATTTGAATCTTCCATTGTGGAGCTAATTCTGGCTGTCTAATCAATTTGTTTTTGCAGTTAGCTTGTTCATGGTGGAGAGAGGTTAAATACTTGAGCCAAAAATTGAACACTCCATCAGGGCCAGGAACTTCCACTTGGGGCTTTTTTTAAACTTGCTTCCAGCTGAGTTGTAAATGTCTGCTGTATGTTTACATCAGTGGCCAGCAAGGAAGACCTGCATCTCTCAGGCTGTTGTCCTACAGAGGCTCCAATATAATAAGGTGTGCTTGTCTGCACACACTCTTATGTGCATAGAACTTTCTTCCCAATGTAGCAAAGAGTTTATTTATTTTTCTATACCGATGTTCAACTAGGAATCCATTAACATAGGTTTCTTCTTTACAATGAGACCTTGTAGTCTTGAGTGGCTGTATAACATGAGTAACTTTGTATCAAGGGTAACTTTGGCTTGTCTCTTAGAGCAGAGGAAGAGAGGCCATTATAGTTTGTGTCCTGAATTCTGTCATGGGGAAACTTAAGAGATTAGTGTATTGTTGGCATTATATATTTTGGTAGTGGGAATGCGGACCTTATAGGTTTTGTAGTGTATGTAATAATATAATTGAGAGGAGGGCGTTAATTATGGTAGAGGTGGTGAAAAACTTGTAAATTATGGGAGGGCTATTGAGAACCTTGTAGGATAGTAACCTGTGCAACATGATTGCTTGAATAGTTACGCACAAAGACCTGAGTAAAAATGTATGTGCAGTTTAAATCTCTTCCATCAAATCCCATGTTAACTGGGGCATTAGCTATAACTCCCCAATGTAGATAGGTGCGTAGCCTTAATTCATGTTTTCTTAATGCTGGAAATTTAACCCCTAGTCAGAGTTTCTAGGGCTAGTATTAGTTTATGGGGTTGAACCTAGAGTTCATGGTGCATGGGTTCTGTACTTGGGGAGGTCCATCTTCAGACACAGTCCAGCAGCAATGTTCAGGTTCATTCATCAAAATGCGTTATGTCATTAATGCATGCGATAGTTATCGCAACGTGATGCAGGATTGCAAATTTTACAAATGTATTCAAAGGGGAGGGGTTTGGGAGGTATCAATTAAAATAATGGGCATTATTGCACTGTGCGAAAGTGTAACACACACTATCGCGCATGTTTAATGCCGGAAAAAACTGCACCTTTTTTCCTGGTGTTAAGCTGTGTGATATGCCCGAAAGAGCCGAAATGCAATTTGCGATAAATATCACAAATTCTGTTTTGGGCATTTTTGGCCATGGGGAGAGGGAGGAGTAGAGAGAGTGAGTGCCTCTGGATGGCATACATAGTAGTCAACTATTTATACTGCTATAGGTGGGCCAACTAGTAACTCGAGGTGAGGATTTGGTGGGTGGTCTAGGGTTTTGGGGCCAGGTTTACATGCAGTGTGAAACATACGAACAGCACAGTTGACCTTCTGTGAAGATTTGTCGTGATTTGGAGTGAGGAAAGTCGCACAAAGAAGAGATTTCTACAGTGTTCTCTTGCCCTAGCTTGATGCACTTTCTACCAGGGTAGTATCAAGTTAAGACAAGAGAACACTGAAGTAATCTCATCTTAGTCTGACTTTCCTCACTTCAAATCACGTCAAATCTTCACTGATGTGTTCTGTGCTGTTTGTATGTCTCTCTCTGCATGTACAACTGGCCCCAAAACCCTAGACCACCACCAAATCCTCACCTTGACTTACTAGCTGGCCCTCCTATAGTGGTATAAATAGTTGATTACTATGAAAGCCTTATAAAGAACTGTCTCTCTTTTTCTCCCTCTCCTTCTCCCTCCCCGCCTCCCCAGTAAGGAAATGCCTGGGTACTTCCCAAGTGGCAAAGTACAAATATCACGGGGTGCAAAAGCTTTAATGCACAGCTCGATAAACTACCCATGCAAAGCGGTAAGATAGTGAATGGCATGGTAACTCTGAAATGATCATATCCATGCCCCTTTTCCTTATCGCGGGCATTATCCATGCATAAAGTATCGCATTTTGATGAATCTAGGGGTTAGCCAGATAAGCTTATCCTGCTGACTTTGAAGGTATATTCAATAGTGCATCTGCACTGTTGAATATAGCCAGTTATTTTAAAGTTAGCAAGCTAACTATAGCCAACTAACTTTAGGACAGCTCTTTGGCCCAACCAGACTTAGCTGGCTAACGCAGCTTCCTCCCAGTTATGCCCCCAAACGACCATAACTTATTGGGCTCAATTCTAGCCTCCTAACCTTAGCCAGCTAGCGATTAGCTGGATATGTACCCAAATATTAATTTAGCTCTCTCTAAATGCTTTGAATATGGACCTTGGGATTTATGTACATAAAACATGATTTATGCAGACTTTGTGCACACAGCCTATGAGTACGCATTTTATGCTCTTAACTCCTATTTTATGCACATAACTTGTGCCCCTAAGTTAAGCGCATAAAAAAGTTGTGTTTCTAATTTACGAGCACAGCTTTTATGCTCCTAACTTGTTTTGTGGGTATGACTTAAGAGCACAAGTCATGTTTTTTTGCATAAAATGCATACAAACCATATGTATGCTCCTAAAACATGTTTTGTGCATATTATCCACGATTTATATGCACAAAACTTGATTTGAGTGCATAAATGTTTTATAAGCAAAATTTGTTTGTGCGCATTAAATGACATTTATGCGGTTCAGTTTTTGCACACATTTTCAGGTTAACATGCTTTTTTTTTTAAACTCCTAATGCATTTTCATACTATTAGCTTACTGCATTGGGGGTTAACTTTTTTCAGGAAGCACATTCAGCACACGTTATTTTACATTGGGCCCAGATACGGATAAAGGAAGAACTAGGTTTAGAAATTAAACAATTTGTTGGAAAAAGTTTCATGAAACATTTAAAATGTAGTTTAATATTGCAGAAGATCCTGCTGCTCTGTGTGCAGTATTGTGAGACCAGTCCTCTGCACAGTATAGATGGAGTATCTGAACTGAATGAGCTGAGCATAGCATTGCATGTATACACATTTTCATATCGGTGTATATGCCTTTTGGCAATTTTTATGTTCTGTTTCAATGTAAACCGATGTGATCTTTATTTCATATAGGAACACCGGTATATAAAAATCTAAAAATAAATAAATAAATAAATATTAACGTCTAAGGAAGCAATCCTTTCTAGCACAACACAAACTTTACATCACTCCAACTGTCCGGCAGTTTTTAATTTGCCCTGAAAATTTAAACAAACTTAAAAACATTTCTCTCTTGGGCCCTATTTTTGTGTGTGTGTGTGCGCAGCTGAGAATGTGTGGTGGTATCACTATATGGGTAATGTGTTGGCCCTAGGAAAATGTTCTATTTTATGACAATCAGTCACATCTGAATTTGGTTTAGGTTTAGGAGTCTGAAGACAATGGGGTTTAAGAGACTTTTTAATTCTGACCGTAGCAAAATTATGAATGGGTTTTTGTCTCTTTTAAGAACACCTTAAACAGAAACCGAAGCAGCTATAGATTTATATTTATAATCTTTATATAATACTTTTACAATGTTGGATTAACATTAACATGTTTTACATTTCAAAAGCTCATTTATTATTCTGCTTAAGCAAGCTATTAAATAACTGCATTCAGCCCCAGTAGTAATGGAGTCAGGGGACTTTAAAATTGGATTCATCCTAGACTGTTTCAAAAATTGGTTTGAAGTATTAACAGCATCAATCTCAGTATATAAAAGTGTGCTAATGTGTTATATGACATGAAAAGCAAGACTCTAATTAAAACCTTGTTGCTAAACAAGTGACAAAGACCTTGCAAACAGCTTTTGGCTTTGGGCTAAGCATGGTTACGGTGGATGATCAGATTTGGTCAGTGAGTGAGAAAATGCTTACAACATGGATTAGTTTGATGGCAAACCTACAACCATGCATCATTGCTATAATGTTCAACACATCTGAAATTCTGCTTTTCTCCTCTGTTGTGTGCCAAGAATCAGGGCACAAAGACTCGTCGTCGTATGCTATGTTTGATTAAAGTTCTTTTAGGTTATTCAAGATGCCAGTTTCTGTCATTGCTTGACTGAAAAGCTGCTTTTTTTAAAAAACATTTGTAATTATTATTATTATTTTATTTACTGTGGCACAATTCCTGGAAAAAAAATGTTTCATAGGCATAGAATATGAGAAGCTCTTTTGAAACTAGGGTTCAAAGCTAACCAGGTAGTTCAGCCCCTGGGTCTGTTGGAGATGCTGTGTTTACAGCTTCCTTCCCTTTGGGGAGGGTGACAGAGGGAGATGTGGTCATTGCTTAAGGATATTTAGTAACCAAATTCAGGACTCAGGATTGCAGGTTTCTAGAATGATCCATGGTGCATTTATTTAGTTAAACTTATTAATCACTCATATGGAACTCTAGGCAATGTAAATAATTGACAAAAGTCAAAATAAACAGATATATAAAAACTGGTAAATATACATTTTTGATATATAAAATATTGGCAGATATAATCTGGTCAAATATCCAAATTAATAACCCTTTTAAATGAGTGGAGATAATTATCCTCTAGCTGTAGCATCTTAGGCAAGGAATTCCAGAGGTGAGGAAGATAAAAATAAAAGCACCTTTCTTAATTTTTACTTATTTGTATTTTTAAGAGAGGGGATATAGAGTTATTGATTACCTCAAGAGCACAAGGACCATCCAGGAGTATATTTTCTATTTTAAGACAAGAAAGGATAGCAGTCCTCATATGTGGGTGACATCATCTGTGGGGCCTGGCCTAGAATTTTTATGTCAAAGTTTCTAGAACTTTGACAGTGCCTCACTAGGAGGCCATCACATTTCAGTTAGACTGAGGAGGATAGCCAACACAAGATGCTAGATATCCTCCAGTACGTGGAGCCTCACAAGGAGATTGTGGCAGTCTGTGCACGAGATCCTTGAGGAGCTGCTGAAGAGGATGTGAGAACACCCACTCTGTTCCTTCAGTTAATAGGAAGGTGAACGTGTTGTATCTTGTCTAAAAGACTTCCGCACCAACCTGTGGTGGTCAAATCCACTCTCAAAAAGGATAAACGCACTCAGACCCTTTTCTCGGTACCCCCGTGAAAGCATCAGAGGGCCAGGGCCATCAGATGGTAGAAAGTTTTTTTTTGTTTTTGTCTTTTTTTTTAATTTTAGGGCACCATGCTTATCACCCACAAAGCGGCCAACCAGCTTCATATGAGCTATTTATGCTGGACATCTGGAAGCAGGTACAGAATGTAGCCGAGCAGTTGCTCTAACAGTAAGACACTCTGTAGTTGCTGCTGCATAAGGGCCTGGAGTGCAGAAAACATGGAGTCCAAGCAACCTACGATGTTTGAGACAGCATAGAGAATCTCTGGAGCTGGAATTAGCGCCCACATACTTGCATTGGCTGAGGGCATCTGATTTCCATCAGGAAGTGCAGGAGAGACTCACTGACATGCCATGTACTGGAGAAAATCTCCTCGGAGATAAAGTGAAGAACGTGGTGGCTCAGATGCGTGAGTACCATGCAACACTTCAACAACTCTTCGCAGACACCCGGAACCCATCCTCCTCTGCTAGGAGGTCTTCAAAAACAGGCCAGAAGAAATTTTTCTCCTGACCAAAGAGATAGGCCCCTTACAGCTATGCCAGGAAGCAGAGGGCCCCAAAGCCCCAGCCGACATTCCAGTCAATTCCTGGGATAGAGTTTTGACTGTATCACAAGGAGTATATCAGAGTCTGCTATACCAGGGGTGATGGACCCCCAGTCGGGGGGAGGGGGGAGAAGCTGCCATTCTTTGCAAGCCGGTGGCCCAGTGTAACCTATGACCAGGTCTGCAGAAGTTACAAATTAAATCTTTGCATTCCCCCATCAAATTGCCTCCCCCCCAAGCCCCTATTGGGGGCTGGTAACATATCAGGAAGTACTTCTCATGGAGCTCTCTTGCCTCTTAATGGCCAGAGCAGTCGAGCCCATTCTACTTCTGGTACTTCCAGATTCCAAAGAAAACGGGAGGACTCTGTCCCATCTTAGATCTAAGAGCCCTGAACAAGTTCCGCAAATGGGAAAAGTTCAGGATGGTTTCCCTGGGTACCATGATCCTCTTGTTAGAAAATGGGGACTAGCTAAGTTACCTTGATGTGAAGGACATGTACACCCACATCGAGATCTTCCAAGGTCACAAGAATTCTCTCAGATTTTTAGTAGGGAAACAGCACTTCCAGTACCGCCTCTGCTGTTTGGGCTAGCATCAGTCCCGTGTGTCTTTACAAAATGCCTAGCCGTGGTACTAGTGCACCTGTGCAAACTGGAAGGCCATGTTTTCCCTTACCTGGGCAATTGGCTGTTCAAGAGCAGCTCTCGGGCAGGGACCAAAGAGTCCATGCGTTTGACCATCCAGGTGTTGGAGTCAATGGGATTTATCAACTACTCCAACTCCCATCTCAGCCCATCTTCATTAGAGCCCTACTAGACACGGCTCAGACCAAGCCATCCTACTTTGGCAAAGGGCCAACAACTTGATGACCATCATGCCAGCAGGTTTCAGCTTGGCACATGTTTGAGGCTGTTGGCACATGTTGAGGTTATTGGGCCACTCCCTGTGCAAAGTTACATATGCGGAGAACCCATTGAACACCTCAGTTCAAGTGGCACCAGGCCACTCGAGGGCTTTTGGACTGCATCTGGGTCATCCCGTCTCTCCTGGGACTCTTTGTCCTGGTGTCGAGTTGATTTCAATCTGGAACAGGGGGTCCCATTCCAAAGTCCAGGGGTTCAAATTGTCTTCGCCTGGATGTGTCCACGCTGGGTTGGGCAACTCATATAGATGGGCTCCACACCCAAGGTCTTTGGTCTCCCCAGGAACAGATGTGCCAGATCAACTTCCTGGATCTCCAGGAATCCAGTATGCTCTGTGGGTTTTCAGAGATTGACTGTCCAACAAAATTGTATCGATATAAATAGACAGCCAGGTGGCAATGTGGTATGTCAACAAGCAGGTAAGGTACCGGGCTTGTTCCTCCTGTGTCAGGAGGTGTTTCAGATCTGGTCCTGGGCCTTCTCCCAAGGGATGGTGCTCAGAGCCATGTATCTGGCCAGATCAGAGAATGCGATAGTGGACAGGCTGAGTCGTTCCTTCATGTGTCACGAATGGTCTCTGATCCAAGGGGTTGCGAATTAGATCTTCCGCCTGTGGGGAAGCCTGGAAGTGGATCTGTTTGTAGCACGTTGGAACAGGAAGGTTCCTCGTTTCTGTTCCCTATGCAGATTACACCACGAACCAGCCTCAGATGCCTTTGCCTGCCATTGGGGCATGGACCTGTTGTATGCATATCCTCGATCTCCACTGGTGTCAGACTTTTTTGAAGCTTCGAGAAGACAAGGGGGCTATAATCATCAAAGTCTCTCATTGGCCGAGAAAGGTCTGATTTCCGCTCCACCGGGAGATGTTCATCAGGAAACCGATCAGATTGGGGACTTCCCCAGATCTCATTTCTCAGGATTGGGGCAGGTTTCGGCATCCCAACCTCCAGGCACCGGTCACTTATAGCCTGGATGTTGATAGGCTGATCTATAACCACTCGACCTCTGAGGGTGTGTTTTGAATCCTGGTGGTTTCTAGAAAGCCTTCACCTAGATAGTCATATGCACTAAAGTGGAGGAGGTTGTCAGTGTAGTGTGAGCAGAAGGCCATAGATCCTTTCTCCTCCACACAAAAAGTGCTTGTCTGTCTTCTCTACCTTTCAGAGACTGGTCTCAGAGTTCACTTAAGTGCAATTGGCGCATATCGCCATGGTATAGAAGAAGAGCACATCTGTGTACAGCCTATAACTGTACGATTCATTCATATATACCCTAAGTTCCTGCCTAAGGTGTTATCAGACTTTCATCTTAACCATTCCATTGTGCTGCCAACATTTTTTTCTCAAGCCCCATTCACACCAAGGTGAACAAACCCTGCACAGTTTGGATTGCAAAAGAGCCATAGCCTTTTGTTTGGAGCAGACAAAAGCCCTTAGACAGTCCATACAACTTTTGTTTCTTTTGATCAGAACAGGTTTGGGATCGCCATTGCCAAGCAGACTGTCTCTTCTTCTATTATGCAAGCCACCTTGGAGGCCATGTCAAGGCTCACTCTGTCAGAACCATGGCAGCGTTGGTGGCCCACTTGTGAGCAGTTCCCATGTAGGAGATGTGCAGAGCTGCGATGTGGAATACTATCAACTCATTCACATCTCATTATTTGGATAGGTATGGCTGATGTGAAAATAGGTTTGGCTAATCTGTCCTTCGGAAATTGTTTGAGGTCTATAACCCAATTCTGTTCCCGCCTAGGGCCCATTCTTTCTATTCAGGCTACCCCCCTCCTTGTGTTACTAACAAAACTGGTTATTTTTGTGCAGATTAACACTTGAGTGGTATTTTGGTCCCCTTTTCTATTTTCGGGGCAATCTGTAGCTAAGGATTCACCTATGCAGACAAATATGGCAACCACTCATATCAGTCCCTATGTTGCTAATCCAAATTCTCAGTTTTAGATGCATTCACTGCTAATCTTCTTTTCATCCAATAAGAGACTTACTTAGACATTCATTGGCATTTCTTAATGAAATCAAATTACATTTCATAATACAAGTAAATTGTGTAATACTTAGCTTTAAAACCAAAAGCCCTGATATTTAAAACAGGATGAATGCAAATATTAGAGTGGAGGACAGTGTACCTTCTTGGACTTCCCTTGCCAAACTACTGACTGTGTTTACCAACCAAAAATGAATGAAACCATGATGCAATCCTACATGAGATAATGATGTCCAAGAGTCTGCATAATAAGATCTCATGATCAAGTGTCAAAGGTATTCAGGACTTAAAAAAACAACGGAGGGTTTATCCTTATCGAAGCCCAATCAAAAATAATCTGTAAAGGTAACTCAAACAGTTTCTGTACTAAATCTGGTCCAAAATCTGGATTGACAGAGATCCAGGCGATTATAGCTTATCCAAAAATTATTTAGCTGACTTAAAATTGTTCTTTCTACCAAGTTTGCAAGGATAGCCATAGCTCTGTACTTGCCCACCTTATCAAATCTAAAGAGAGAGATTTTTTCAAAGAAGGTTTGATCAAGGCATGCTTGAAAATAGCAGGAAGAGACTTTGACAGAGAGGTATTGATAACAGAAGTTGATACATCTCCAAGCATTACTCTGGAAGATTTAATTAAAGACATGGATCCAAGGAACAGGTAGATGAGTATACATTCTTCAGATTTGTCTACTGGTTTATAGTCTTCCCATAGAACAAAGAAGAAAGTACTAGGCGACTTCAGAATTTTTTTCAACTCTAAAATATTAGCAAAAAATGTAACAAAATTGTCATACTTCAAAAAACAATAAAATGAAGATAGTAAATGGCAAAAGGGGGTAACCAAGTCCTTAACTACTGAAAAAAGCTGACATGAATTAGTTGAAATTGGAAATTGTGTGTTTAGTTTTCAAAATGGCTTCCTTATAGGCTTTAACTTTAGCTAAATAGATAATTTTATCTGAGTCCAGTTGTGATTTCTGCCAAATTCTCTCAAATTGCCTCTTTTCACACTTCTTTCTCCTTAGTTCTTGACTAAACCAGAGAGATTTATTCAGTTGTAAAATTCAAATTTTCTTTGGTACCAGTTGGTACACTGGGGTTAGGTTAGAAATCCAAATGCTTACCATGTCCTCAATAGAACCATCATATTTAAAATAACAAGACTAACTGGTAGATAAAAGCCTCAGGGATCTTCTTTGCTCTAAGTTTCAGATAACACCGCTCTGGAAAAATCTTAAACTACACATGCAACCCTCTTAAATGTAATCAATATTGTGACCAACCTAATGCTATCACCTCTCAAGTCTGAGATAGAAATAAAATATCTCCATTAACTGGCAGAAAACTAGTTCTAAAATGTGGCCTGCAGTATATGTAGGAAAAGTGGCATATTATTTGAACTCTCCTGTGGAAAGAGCTGAGAGCAAGTCATAGGCTTTGCCAACCTCTGGGAAATTGGCGTGTACATTGAAATCCCCCCAAATTAATCTGAGGGAATCCAACAGCCACATAGTCACTTCTGCAAATTCATGAAGGACAGACCCCTACTGAGTTAGGAAGGCAGTAAACCACACACACAAGTTGCTTCAGGGTAATTCCAATTTCCAGCAGAACACATTCCAAATCTTCAAAATGGGAAATGATCCCTAAAAAAAATATTCTACTTTTCTGTTTACCCTCTCAAACTTGATGAATAAAGGAATCGTCAGGCAGACCAGCATGAGTCGAGAAATTGATCTTTTTCCCCCCAATCAGGATTATGTTAAAAAGAGGATGTCCAGTGATTGATCCACTAACAAATTAGTGGTAATGGGGCTTGCCTCAAATTAATTGTGCATTTAATTAAAACTGCTTGCAGATTAGTCCACATATTCCTCACTGAGAGCCAGCCTAAAGAGAGAGATTAAATTCTTAGGCTGATAGCCCTGTTTCATAAAAATTAGCTAGGAGAAGCTTCCTTCTTCCATAAATAACATTGATGGGAAGGTAGCTAGCTTATGAAGACTATATCTGTCCCAGCCTGTGATAACAGGGACACAATCAGTTTCCTTCCTCTCCTCCTGATTGAATCTTGAACAGACATGATGACAAGAATAAAACAAATCTGAGAAATATAAAAAGCACTCCAAAATATATGGAATTAATGAAACCAACGTCCTGAAGCATTAATATAAAAACTCAAGCATAAATACAAAGATGGACTACAGGGGCCTGCCCTTTGGTGTAGGGCCAATCAGACAGAGGCTTGCCTATAGTCTTGCTCCCTTGTCAAGGTTGTGTCAGTGTTGAGGAAGGATAAGATCATTGTGGAGAGAATGACCAGTAGACAACATCCATAGAGAAAACACAGCAGGTCAGATGGTGAGATTCTTCAAGGAAGGCCAGCACAATGCCAGTCTCCGGCCCTCTTAAGCATGGTAAAATACAGAGTGCATAGCCCCGGTCCAAGACTGTTGCTGCAATGACCAGACTATGTATATTGCGGGAAAGGGAAGTTATAAAATAGGGGAAAAAATCCCTAAGTAGTTGTGAATGACAGGAATGATAGTCCACCCTGGTTCCAACTAAGTTGGAAGTATAAAGGAGTAGGAGGAAACCTCCAAATAAAAAACCCCCCACAAACTAAGGTTCAAAAAGCTTATTTTGATTAAATTATGTTAATACAGTGGCAGTCATTGCCAGCTTACATCTTTTATGATGAATTATTTCTATTAGTGCAAGTTACATTCACTAATCATTTATTTTTATTTATTTGAGGTTCTTTATATACCGACATTCGTTTAGTAACATCATATAGACTTTAATTGTTTATTTTAATTTATAAATGTATAAACTGCTTTTGGAGGTTTTAGCCCATTCATAGCAGAGTACAAGATACATGAACAATAATAAAATATACAATCATAAGTAGTACAAAGTAGACTAGTTTGGTAGAAGCACTTTTACTCAGTGTTTTGAAATTAAAGATAAATCATTATGTAGCCATGTGCATAAAATCAAACATCAGAGCAGCACTAAAAATATGTATTAAATATTGGTTTATTTTTTATATACCTTCCTGCATAATCAAGTACCAGAACCATTATAATTGTTTATTGTTATACAGTAGAGAGATCTTGCCTCTTTTTTGTGTAATTCAGATCCATTTTGACAAATTGATTTTTATAATCAGATAAATGTTCTTACATTAATCCTTTTTGTTTTAGCTTTTACAAAATGTTGTAAAGAATCTGGCTTTCTGATGGTGGTGAAATGCCAAGAGGAAAATTCAGAACTAAAAGCCTGTCTCACTGCCTAGTAAGTCTCCAGTTCAATTGATGTTTAATATAATTTTTATTTTTAACTGAAACAGGAAACTTTACATCAAAAGCTGATTAAATTACTCCTAACAGTCTAAATGTTAAGTCTTTTATGGGAGTGACATGATACATGGCTCTAAAATCTTTCACTTGCAGATTATCAGTTTGAACTGAACCCAAATTAATTGTGACATGTAACCAACACCAAATGAAAGTTGTTCAGCTGACTGTATGAAATGGAGTGATGGTCTTAGTCCAGTATCTATCTAGTGACTCAAATGACTTTATGCTCAAACTACTGAGTAGGGAAATTAAAGACTTAATGGGCATGGAAACTGAATTCTTTAAGCACAACAGGATGGCAGTCTTTGCACATGGATGACATCATTCGATGGAGACCAGCATGGAAAATTTGTCTGTAACTCTCTAAAATGAGATGGCATAAAGCAGACTTTAGATTGCCTGGCAAGCAAGGGGTCTAAAGGTAAATTAAAATCCCCACCCATAATGATCGTCATGTCCCCCTTCTTTTGCAAATTTGTCAGTTTCTAGAATGTTAATTGTGCCTCACTGGGCATTCCCAGCATGTCATTATACCATGCATCTATGTGGGGTCCCTTCTGTCATTCTTTTTCCACAGAATCCTTCAGATGTAGTTTGGTGCCTCACTCTCCTGGTCCATTTTTTGATTTTTTCCCAGTTCACAGGATAGTTTGTTGCAGGATTCCACAATCTTGATCCTCATGGTTTTCCTGGATAAGGTTTTTCAGTCAGTTCTAAGTTTGTTTTTTTCCCGCGGTCGTTAACCCTCTAAGTGTATCATCTGTACCCGCCAGCCATTAATCCACCGCCACTATTGAGTTCGATTTTGTGTCCCTTTTGTTTCAGCTCAACATGTTTAGCAGGTTCCAGCAACACCCCTGATGCAAAAGGACATCATAGATGTGTTCTTTGCCTGGGTGCATCACGTGATGTCCAGGGGTGTCAAAAATGTGTGTCCATGACCTTGAAAGGATGTGGTTCCTGACTAGAACTTTATGGAGGCTTTGGGCACTGGAAGACCACTCCATTAGCATCAGAGGTATCCACATTGAAGGACCTCAGAGCTGCACAGATGGAAGGAGCTTCATCGGCATCAGGGGGATCATCCGTTCCCTAGATGCAATTGACCGATAAAGATCCTGGAGATAGGCCAGATCTGACTCTTCCTGATCGAAAAAGGCATCTTGTTCTGCCTCTTCAACTCCAGCATCAAGGAGATCTCATTGTGAACACTGAGAGAAGCCAAAGAAGCACCAGCATCGGTCTCCATCGATGACCAATTCCCCGAGTGGGGGCAGCCCAGTGCATGCCGAGAAACCCCTAAAGCGGTTTCCAGGTGAGGAGAGCTCATTCTCTGCACATACCAGGAACTTGCAACAGACTCCACTGGTCCTGATATCTGCCTTCAATCTGCCTCTTTGTTCCAAACAGGATGTGGTCACACCACCTTCCTCCCAGTCAGTGTTCACATGGGTGATCTTTGAGGAAGAGCTGGATAACGAAATCCAGCAGCCCTTGGAAAAGGTGCTGTAGGGCTTCTGTGTTAGGCCATTAAGGGCACCAAGGCAGGCACCATCGATCCTTAAGCCTCTGCTAGATTCTTTTTGGGTACTTGGCAGCAATACTCCAATACCGATGCTGGAGCCAAACCAATACCCGGAGGGAAAGTCTCCGGAGTCTATTGCTGTCTGTTGCTCCACTGCTGATCTCTGGCTCCTCGAGGAAGGAGGTTTCTCCAGGTCATTGGAGCTCTTTGGGATCCAGGCCCAAACAACCTAGCACACTGGTCCTGGGGAGTTTGGGGATTAAACATCAAGGGAGCCCTCACCACCAGCAAATAAGGGAGAATCAGACTCAGAGTATTCTTAGGGGTATGGCATGACTCTGCAGATGCCTCTGAAGAGGTGTCCTCAGGGCTCCCTTCTGATACCTGTCCTCCACCAGAGAGAAGGAAGTCCCCACCTGAGGCCTCTCCTTTACAGGATTTGTAAGGAAAATGGCAGAAGCCATTCCATTTAAATTAATTGCAGACAGAGAATGAGACCAGAAACAAAATTCTGGACATCCTTCAGTTCATGGTGCCTCCTAAGGAGATTGTGGCAGTCCTAGTCCTGGAGGTCCTTCAGGAGGTACAGATGAGGATGTGGGAAAAACTCCTCTCTGTAGCTCCCGTTAATAGGAAGGTGGACACAATCTCTCATCCAAAACGCTATGAAATTCAAGAAGAGGAATTTACCACACCAATCCGTGTTAGTCAAATCTTCTCTCAAGAAGGCCAAGAAGTCTAGAAACCCATTCTCCACTGCCCCAGGGAGGAATTCTAGGGCCCTGCACTATTAGGAGAGAGGTTTTTCAGGAAGCTATGCTGAATGCCCACATAGCATCCTACCAGCTCTTCATGGGCCACTATATGTGGGATGTGCTGAAACAAGTGCAGCGGGTGGCCGAGCAGCTTCCTCAAAAGCAGCAAGATGCCGTCCAGCCACTGGTGGATAAAAGGTTAGAGTGTGGAAAACACAGTCTATTCAACCTTAGTTTTTGAATGGCATAAAGTCTGTGCTGTAGAGTTAGGGGTCCACAGACTCGCCTGTCTGTGTGTCTTGGATCTTCTTCCAGAGGTGCAGGAAAGACTTGCTGACGTGCCGTGTATAGTGGAGAATCTCTTCAGCGATAGTGAATGATGCAGTTGCACACATCAGAGATCACTGTGCAACACTCCCGTCCAAAGCCAGAACAGAGGAAGCACTTTTTCCATGCAAGGAGGCGTTATTCTCCACTCCCTTAGTCCCATACACAGCAGGCTCCCTTGTGCCCAACTGAGCCAACAGAGAGGGTGCCTAAGCCCCAAACAACCCAGTCAATGCTGGGGGTGGGATTTTGACTGTATCACAGAGAACATAGCCAGGATCCTGATATCCCTGTCCAGGGGCGGACTGACAATGACCTCGGCCCCCAGGCAATAAGGGTCATTGGCTCCTAACTACCCATTCGAAGCTAGGGGAGTATACTGTAGGCGGTCTGGCAATGCCCTATTGCAGGAATGATCAGTCTGTCTCTGCCCAAGTCAGAGGACCTTCCAATCAGGTGGAGGCTATGGTTTTATATAAACCAGTAGCCCAGTGTAACCTTGAACATGTGGGTCCTCAGCAGCGTCAGAAGAAGTTACTGATTAAATTTATTGGATCTCCCACTAGATAGTCCCCCAAACCCAAGTTAGGGTCACTCATCACATCAGGAACTGCTTCCACTGGAGCTCTCCTCCCTCTTAATGGTCAAAGCAGTTGAGCCTGTTCTACCTAGGCAAAAAGAGTGGGGATTTTACTCCAAGTATTTCCTGATTCCAAAGATAACAGGAGGATTCCAACCTATCCTAGACCTAAGGGCCTTGAATAAATTTATCAAAAGCAAAAAGGTCAAGCTGGTTTCCTTGGGCTCCTTAATCCCCTTTTTGAGGAAAAGGGGACTGGCTATGTTCTCTAGAGATTTTCCCGTCACAGGAAGTTTCTTAAATTCATCATGGGCCATTGTCATCTCCAGTATTATTCTGCCTTTTGGGCTAGTGCCCTACATGTTCACAAAATGTCTGGTCATAGTGGTGGCGCACTTATGCAAAGTGGGGGTGCACCTGTTACTCTATATGGTGCCCATATTCAGAATACTAGGGGTGGGGGATTTCTTCCCTGGAAATGAAAGAGCAGAGGGGCAGTCCCAGTTTTTGGGTGCTTTCAGAATTTGGCATCCTAGGCACTTGCCTATGCCCAAATCTGCTATGCCAAGAGCACATCTCTGGCAGGAGCTGAAGAATTAATGTGTTTGACCATCCAAGCATTAGTTATTTGGGATCATTGTCAACTACCCCAAGTCTCATCTGAGCCCATCCCCTTAAGTGGAATTTATTGGAGCTCTGCTAGACATGACTCAAGCAAAAGCCTTCCACAACATAGGGCTACCTCCATGATGTCTGCAGTGGACGAGATACAGATGAGTCAGCAGATATCAGCATGTTGAGGCTGTTGGGCTTCATGGGGTCAATGGTACATATCATTCCCATGACACGTCAACACATGAGAAGAGCCTAATGGACCTTAAGATCTCAGTGGCTACAAGTCACTCAAAACCTATGGGACAGCATCCAGATCATGCTACCTCTCAGGAATTTCCTGTCCTAGTAGCAGGACAATTCCAATTTGGTCAGAGGAATTCCCATCCATATTTCTCCAATCCAAATTGTTCTCATGACAAATGTATCAAATCTGGGTTGGGGAGTTCATGTAAATGGGCTCTGCACTTAGGGTTTGTGGTATGTTAAGGAGAAGTTGCATCAAATAAACTTCCTGGTGCTCTAGACAATCCAGTACATTCTTAAGGCTTTCCGAAATTGGTTATCTAACAAAGTTATCCTTGTCCAAACAGATGAGTGACAATGTATTTTATCAACAAGCAGGGAGGTACGGGTCTGTATCTCCTGTGTTGGGAGGCCTTCCATCTGTGGGATTGGGCCATTTCTCAGGGAATGGTGTTCAACGCCACATATCTGGCAGGGATGGAGAATGTTCTAGTAAGCTAAGTCAGTCCTTGTAACTCCACATGTGGTCCCTCAACTGGGAGGGAGATAGAGAATTAGATCTTCTGCCACAGGGGTACACTGGTGGTAGATCTCCTCACTTTCCCTCAGAACAGGAAATTCCCACTCTTCTGATCCAGGCAACGAGTGTGTGACAAACTTAGCCTCTGACATCTTTGGGGCATAGGTTGGAGTCCTGCTGTACATATTTCCTCCAAGCCCTCTTGTAGCAAAGATTCTGCTGAAGTTCAAAGAGGGCTGGGGGACCATGATTCTTATAGCTCAATTTTGGCTGAAAATGACCTGGATCTCTCTCTACAGGAGATGTCCATCAGGGAACTGATCAGAATAAGGATTTCTCCAGGTCTCATCACTCAGGATCAAGGCAGATTGCGCCTTCCCAAAGTCAGGTCCCTGTCACTCACTGCTTCGATGTTGAAAGGTTGACTTTGCAACCCCTTGAGTTCTCATGATGCATGCCAAATTTTTAGTTTCAAGAAAGGATTCCACTAGAAGAATGTATGGATTTAAGTGGAAGAGGTTTACCATATGGTGTGAGACCCTAGATCCTTTTTCCTGCCCCACACAAAAACTGCTAGAGTACCTTCTGAATTTGTCTGAGTCTGGCCTCATGACCAACTCTGTAAGATTTCACCTTGGTGTGATTGATGCTTACCATCACCATGTAGAAGGTAAACCCATCTGTGTAGCATTTAGTTGTCTGGTTTATGCAGAGCCTACTTCACTCGAAGCTTCCCATGAGGTCCCTTGCTGTGTCTTGAGACCTCATCGTGGTTCTGTCTTACCTGATTAAAGCTCCATTTAATCCACTGCACTCCTGTGACCTAAAGTACCTGATCTAGAAGGTTGTGTTTTGGTGACAGTCAATTCAGCATGCAGGGTCAGTGAGCTTCAGGCTGTAGTATCTTATCCATCTTATAACAAATTTTATTGCGACAGGGTGGTCTTACGCTTTCATCCTAAGTTTATGCCTATGACAGTGTAGGAATCCTATCTTAAGCAGCCCTATCGTCCTTCCAACATTTTTCCCAAGCCATAAAGTGAGCAAGCACCGCACAGTTTGGACCGCAAGAGAGCCTTGGCCTTCTACCTGGATCATATTGACGCCTATAGAAGGTTCATCTGACTTTGTTTCCTTTGACACAAGCAAACTGGGGATTGCCATTGCCAAACAGATTATATCTAATTGGCTAGCAGACTATATCTCCTTGTTATGCCTAGGCAGAGCTGAATCTGGTAATCCATGCCAAGTCTCACTCTCTGTCCAAGTCATGGCAGCATCGGTGGTTCACCTGTAATAAGTCCACATGGAGGAGATCTGCAAGGCTGCGACATGGAGTTTTCTTCACACATTCACATCTGTGTTTTATATCCGCGTACTCACGTTAAATCGCACATATTTGGGGTGAGGTGAATGCACTAAATAAATAAATCTCACTACTGTTTGTAGAGAGATGGCTGATGAAACTGTGGGTTTGGCCAATCTGTCCTTCAGAATTTGCTTGAGGTATAGAATCCAACTCCTTTCCCTCCTAGGGCTCGTTATTTTTGTTCCAAGCTGGCTGCTGGTTGTTTTTTTTTCTTTTGAGGACAGTCTGTAACTAGGGATTATCCATGAGTGAGAACTGCCATCCTGCTTGTACTTGGGGAAAGCAGAGTTGCTTATCTGTAATAGCTGTTCTACAAGGCCAGCAGGATATCAATTCTCACAAAACCTTCCCATCTCCCCTTGGAGTTAAATTATTTTTTTCTTCAGAACTGAAATACAAGACTGAAGGGTCCCCATATGAATATTTGGTATAATGGCACATCAGAGTTCTAGAAATAGAAACTTTGACATACGTTTTCCATGTTGGTATCCATTGAATGTCACACACATCTGAGGACTAACATCCTGCTGTCCTCAGAGAACACCTGTTACAGGTAAGCAACTGTACTTTCTATTCTTAGACTCAGTAGTTTTCTGCCCATGGCATTTTGCTGTGACGTTTGTGTATACTTTTTTGCCTGCAGTTCTTGCACCAGTTTTCAAAGGGACAATATGTGAGAACCTTTTCCATTGATGAGCAGGGTTGAATTAGCCATGACATGTAGGGTAATGGCATCTAGCGGCACTGAACAGACTCTTCTCTCCTAGCTCTACTAAGAATGTGTGGGAATTCCTGTGCAGGTGTTGTCTCGTGAGCCTTCTCAATCTTTTTTTTTTTTTTTGTCTGTGTCTCTATTTTTTGTCTGTCTCTCTGTATTTTTTCTCTCAAATATTTTGTTCTTCAAAAATTTACTTTTTTTTCTTCTTAGTTGCCTCAGCAGACTACCAACAGCACTTTTTTCAGTGCTATTAAAAAAAAAAAAGAAAAAAAGTTTTACTTGCCACTTCAAGATGTCCAACAAAAAGAAGTCAACAGTAAGTGGATTTAAGAACTGCATTTGCAGCAAATTAATGTCCATTACAGATGGTTATGAACTATACTGTCATTGCCTGGGGCCAGACCATTATCAGGCAAACTGCTATAATTGCACTTGGATGTCCCTGCGCACTCAACCTGTAAATGAAGGAACTGCGTAAGTGTCTTTGAAGTCACAGTTGGTCCCCAATATCCTCCTCCTGCAAGGCAGCATTGTCTACCCCTCCAGGAAAAGAGTTGAACAGGAGCTCCTCAAAGACTTCCCTGTTGGTAAAACAGGCTGAAACTTCGGGGGGTGGGAGGTGTCAAGTAATGTTAACCATTTTGACTGTCTTGCATCGAAGAAGGAGACCTCACTCTGCGGAGTTGCTGGAGCAGCTAGCATCTAAAAAGTATCTGCCTTCATTAACTCATGTATTCCATGCACAGTATATCAGCACCATTGACACGCAATGCACCGGTAATCAATGGCAGCCATACCCCATTGATGTATGGAACTCCAATGCCATTAACACACACTCCCATTGATGCAACACATGTTTGATGCTACAGTGATACCAAAGCATCTGGTACCACCAAAGCTAAAAGCCTCGACTCCTCATGCAGTGCCTCAAGCCCTGGACTGTGGATATCTTGTCGAATTACCAATACAAATTTATGAAAGTCACCTGAGATCAGGAGCAGAAGGAGATGTAATATGTCTACATTCTCCAATTACTAGAGCCCTTACATCAACAAGATTGCTAGCAGAAGGCTTAGGCGTCAGATCCAGTGTTTTCTGGTTCCTATTGCTTTTTACAGGCCTCCCATTCAAGAGCAAGAGTCAATCCTAGTTTCCAAAGTAGATGTTCCACCTCCCACACCAAACAGAGGACACATCAGCCACTCATCCAAGTAATGAAGCTGGAAAAGAATTTCATTATCTCTTTGACTAAATAAAGAGAGAGAAGTGCTCTCCATCCTTTGCTCTGCAGTTTTGCTGGCACACTCCCACAGGATGGAATCCCAATTCAGTTGAATACGCAGTCAGAACTCCTACTAGGAATTCTGTCATTTCATTAACTTGCAGCAGAATCTAGCTGTTTAGATGATGTCCACTAGGGCTGTTCTCTGAGGAGACAGAGGGACTCCCCTTCCCCCTTCCCCAATTCACTATTCATAATCGTTTACTCCTTTGAAATCTGAAGCTATAAGTGACCTGTTTATTATTATATTTTTTCTAATATGCTGTAACCTGCTTTTATTGAATTATGAATTCCAAAAGACAGAATATAAATCCAAATAATAAATCTTCAACATTGAGGTCCTGATCAGTATTCCCATGCCCTTGGGTTCAGAAGAGGGATCAACAAGAATACCCTCTGACCCACTACCAGAGCCTGCAAGAGCATTCCTGACCTTCAGAAGACTTTCTTATTCAAACTTTTTAGGTAAACTAAGGAAAACGCATGGATGGAATGTGCGCAAAGAATGAAGATCCTCACAGAGGTTTTGTTCACCTTCAAATTTTAGATACTTCAGCAGAACAAACAGCTATCCCAGTTCACAATATCTGGCAACAGCTGCAAATGAACATGTGGGGAAACTCCATCTCTTGTGCCCCTACAACAAAAAAGTTAAACCTTAAATATAAAATACAAAAATTGCCAGGATTTGGACTAGTCCAATTACCTCACCAATCTCCTGCCATGGAATCCACCCAGAAAACCAACACAGAAAATAATAAATCATTCCAAAACATCTCCAGGGAAGGATCCCTGGTTGCTTGACAATTTTAGAAATATATATATATATATATATATTTATTTATTTTTAGAGTTCCCTCCTAAGTGCACTGATTTCTTCTCATCAATTTTACATGGTGCAGTACCTACACAACTGTATACAGAAGCTAAAACCTTTCCTTCAGTCGACTGAAAGCAGAAATGATTATTCACAGCCACTTCAAGACACTGAAGAGTGCATAGATCACCACTTTTGATTAGTCTGTGAATTGTTTGATATATCACATTCCTTGACGGCTTCTATCAGTGCTCAATTCATGACCTAGCTGAGAGCCAGCAGCATACGCAATGATGTTCATGACAGGTTGGCAGATGTGCCTTGTCTAGAGGAATACTTTTTTGGAGAGAAGTTCAGAGAAACAGAGATAAGAGCAGAATGTAGCGGTCCAATCCCTCTTAACAGGACCTGAACAATCATCCTCAAAACTCTGCTTCTACACTTAAGACGCCGTACTTCCAGAGATGATGCTTCTAGCCTTTTCAAAGATACCAGTTCCCACCTCTTTCTGCTCAGCAATAGCAGCAACGTCTAACTCGTGCTCTGTGTGAACATCATCAATTTTAAAGCAACACCAAAAGTCCAGCCCAAACCTGGGCCTAGTTTTTGATCATTGAATGTGCAACAGTTGCCCTCTCCAGTAGGAGAGAGAATCCAGGTCTTCCTGGAGGAGTGGCACAAGGTAACCAAAGACTGTAGTGTTATCAAGATCATGGAATATGGATAACATTTGTATTTCTCCCGGTTGTCATCTCTTCCTCATTGTTTGACCTTCAATCCAGATCAGTCTCACCGGATATAACTCCATCTGGAAGTGGAATCACTTCAACAATGAGTAATAGAACCTGTCCCTATGCTCTAACATGGACAGGGATTCTACTCTCAGTATTTTCTCATCTCCAAAATATCTGGGGGACTGAGACCCATTCTGGATCTGAGAAACCTGAAGAAGCATTTGCTCAAAGAGAAATTCAAAATGAATTCCCTAGAAGGAGGAATGGATGTGCACCCTTGATCTGAAGGATGTATATGTTTACATACTCATCCATCCTACCCATTGGCCTTATCTTTGCTTCAAGGTGGACGCTTTCCTTTATCTATATAGAGTGCTCCTCTTCGAACTGTTAGCAGCTCTGAGAGTCTTCACCAAATGCCTGGCTTAGTAGTAGCACACTTACAGCGTTAGGGAGTCGAAGTTTTCCCCTACCTGAATGATTGGCTAGGCACTCCCAAGAGAGCATATGAGTTTCCCACAAAACTCAATTCAGCTTTTACAGAAGCTGGAATTTCTGCTAAATTTTATAAAGTCAAATCTAATGCCAATCCAGAAAATGAAATTTATTGGGGCCTAGATAGATTTGCTTCAGGAGAGAGCTTATCTTCCTTTGGAATGGGTGAACACTGAGATTGCTCATTCACAAGCTATTGAATTCACATCGCTCAACTGCCAGAGAAATCCTGTTTGTTTTAGGAAAATGGCTGAATCCATTCATGTAGTTCTACTAACCTGCCTCCATATTAGTCACCTGCAATGGGGGTTTCTATGCTTTCAATGGGATGAGCTAATGCAATCCTTGACAACCAGAATATATGTTTTAAAGATCATGAAATGGGAATTACACTTGGTGACTAAACTCTTGTCCTTCAGGAAGGAGCTGCACTCTGCAGGCTCCCTCATAAAGTAACCTTAAGTGGCTGATGCCTCTACAAAAGATTGGGGTACCCACTCTGAACCTTTGTGAACCCAAGGGACTTGGTCTCTTGCAGAAAGACATTTTTAGGTCAATTAGTTATAACGGAGAGCAATCAGATACACACTGTCAACTTTCATCATGTTCTCCAAGGGAAGAGCATTCTAATTCAAACTGACAACCAAGTGGCTGTGAACAAACATGGAGGCTTAGGGTCATGATCTCTGCCAAGAAGTAATAATGATATGGGAATGGGCATGCAAATATCTAGCTATCCTGCAAACCACCTATCTTCCAGGGATATCCAACACGCTAGCAGATCGTCTGAGCAGAAATTTCCATCCATACAAATGATCTCTACAACAATAAACAGTCGACATATTATTTGATTTATGAAGTCGTCTGACAATCATCATATTTGCATCAGAATAGAAAGCTGGAGAAATTTTGCTCATTTCTAACCAGCAAATTCAGGTTAGCTCAGAACACGTTCCTGCATAATTGGAATGCAGATCTCATGTACACTTTTCCACCATTTCCACTGATAGCCAGAACAGTGTAAAAAGTGATAAGGGATCAGGCTTGACTAATCCTCATAGCTCCAGCTTGGCCCAGTCAGATTTGGTATGCATATCTTGTACAGCTTTCCAGCAGTCTGGGAACAGACCTAATCTTTTTAACTCAAGAGGAAGGAAATCTATTCTATTCAAATCTTCCATCCCTCAATCTGACGGCTTGGATGTTGAACATTCCATAATGAAAAATGTTGAAAAGAGATAGGAACAGTGTCTACTTACAAAGTCTTAAGATACCAAACCTCACACAAGGTTAAGCACATGTGTAACCTATTGGAAAAAGCTTTTTGTTAAACTGGTGTCATCAAGCTAAACATGGGGTATTTAACCACCAGACCTCTCAATCATCCACCCAAACCTAAGAGACTCAATATAGTAGTGTATTTTTTTTTTAGAGATTTTTTAAATTTGCATCTAAAGTCCTGGAGTTTAATCTTGATTCTTCCAGAACAGCTTCAAGGTAGTGGCCCCAAATGACCCGAAACTAGAATGTATACAATCCCACTAGAGTCTAGTGGGACTGTATGCATCTAGTGAAAGTGTATATGAGTGAATATGCTAGTGTGTTAATGTGTGTGTGAGAGAGTTTGTGTGCAAGCTGCTCTAATGATCTCTAGGATTGGGTTGCTGTGAGCATAAACTGATAGGCTTTTTCATAAAAGAAAGTAGTGCTTTCAGGGTAATGAAAAAAAAATATTTGCTCATAAGCAAAACATTTTGTACACACCAACACAGTCCTTAGAAGAATCATTGATGCTCAGTAGAGCTAAAAGCTCTACGAGCTAAGAGAGACAAATACATTTGGTCACCCCACATGTCTTAGCTAATTCTTCCTGCTATCTACAAAAACAGTTTACAATGAGCAAACTTGCTTTCTCTTTGAAAATTGTTGTGGTTAAAAATTACCCACGGTCATTTGCACTTGCTTTTCTTTTGGTTACATTTTGCATTGAAAATAACATATGTAGATTTGAATATGCAATCTTACAGGCCGATACAGTAAAAATCGTGGGAGAGCGGATGAGCGCCCACTCTCCTGTGTGCGCGATTCAGTAAATAAAATTATTCAAATTAGGGCCCGCGCTAAAAAGAGGCGTTAGGGACACTAGCGCATCCCTAGTGCCTCTTTTTTGACAGGAGCGGCGGTGTCAGCGAGTTTGACAGCCGACGCTCAATTTTGCCGGCATCTGTTCTCAAACCCGCTGATAACCACGGGTTCGGAAACCAGACGCCGGCAAAATTGAGCGTCCGGTTTTCAAGCCGTGGGATGTTTAAAAATTTATTTTTTTCTTTTTTTTAATTATTTTTAACTTTTTTTTAACTTTTGGATCACCAACTGGCAGAAATTAACACCTATCTTTGGATAGGCGCTAATTTTGGAAGTAAAATGTGCGGCTTGGCTGCACATTTTACTTATTGAATCACGTGGGAATAACTAATAGGGCCATCAACATGCATTTGCATGTTGCGGGTACTATTATTTTCGGGGGGGGGGGGGGGGGTGGTTTGGACGTGCGTTTTACGCAGTATAACCCTTTACTGAATAAGGGGTAAAGCTAGCGAATCAAACGCGTGTCCAAACGCGGGATAACAGTGCGCTCCGCTTTTATGTATTGGCCTGATTCTGATTTAATTACCCTTCCCACCCACTCCTGCACATCCCAGGAATGTTTCCTCATGCAACTAAAACTATATACATCATGTGGAACCCTGTGCATACTTTAGCTGAGCTAAGAGTGGGCAGTTGCAGACAGCCCTTTCACTCATGTAAATCAGTACTTACACAGCGAAATGGCTTTTGAAAATTGCCATCCTAAACCCAACAGCTGTTCAGTGTCTGTTTAAAGGAAGGGTACAAGAGGTAAGTGAAGGGGTTTTGCTTTTATGAAAGCCTCCAGATAGGTATTTATAATTTAAAAAAAATTCTTTTAAATGTTTTATACTCTTAGATAAGTTTTGTGGCTGTACACGCTGTGTGATGCCAGTTTTGTTTGCTAAAAAAGTGACTAGCATTTGTTTTTGAGACATATCAAGAAGATAAGCAGAAGGTTCAGTTGGTTTTTTGTTTGCTATTTTTTTAATGCACTTAAACACAACCAAAGAAATAAATACCTTCTGATGATCCACCTAATTTTAAATTGCAAATTTGGTTGCAGTTCTCTTCACACCTAAATTCAAGTCAGCAAGCTAAAATTCCTCTGCATCATCAATACTGAAGTGCTCAGCCCAAGGGCACAAAAACGTATTTGGTTTTTCTTCATGCACTGCTCTTGCTAGCAAATTTACTCCTAAGCTTAACTCTTAATCCTGGGGGGATTCTTTTTATGGGGGAGAGCTCTTGTTTGTGGCCCAGATCATGGTATCTTGCTTCTAGTGTGTGTGGAGACTGTAGGTGCATCTCCTGAGGTTGTGATAAATCAGACAGGACTAAAGTCTGGGTTTTAACGTAAAAGTTTACTGATTGGTAATCATTAAATTAAGTACATTTGCCAATAATGTTGAAGTTACATCTGACTATTGGTACAAGTGTATCTCTGTGTAGGTAAGTGCCCTTTTATTCAGGCATCTGGGTAGAGCTCCCATGGAGATATTTACTGCATGGTTTCCCGGGAATCCTATTGGAGAGGTCCTGCAACTTCACAGCAAAAAGTCTTACCTTAGGTCACTTTCTCCCCGGACACCCAGCCTGTCCAGATCCCATGGTTGGAGATCCTGTAGGAGTCTCCCGCTCTTGTTCTTTGATCCTTGGTTGATATTTTGGGGGGGGACACTTCTCATGGGGAAAAGTCAACTGAAATTGCAATGAGAAGGGGGATCTGAAAACCTCCCCACACTGTTCAGATCCCAAAAATTCTTCTAAAGTTAAAACTGGATACATCTTCTGCCCTCACTGTCTCTCACAGCAGGATCCATCACAGGTGTTTGCCCACCTAGGGTTTAGAGCAGGATCACAGGTCTTTCGTCCGCTGGTGAGAGCCCTTTCGCCTCCAAAAAATATCGAGCGTAAAATTCTCTCTCTGTAAATTAATAGGAGAAGGACCCTCTGGCAGGGAGTGGCATGGATGAGGTCTCACTTCTAATTGAAACTCCATCTGGGTGAACCTGTGAGGCCTCACAGTGTAAAACTAAGACATCTTTACCTTTCCAATAGGGATGTGCATTGTTTTTTTGATGGATGAAAATATCGTACGATATTTTCTAATCATCATGTATTGGGGGTCCCTGAAAATGATAGGAAAACCCCACAAAATTTTCATGTGGTTTTCTTATTGGTTTTTTTTTGGGGGGGAGGAAAGAAAGGGCACACAAAAAAAAAAAACCCCCAACCCACCCCTTTAGAAACATAGAAATGACGGCAGAAGAAGACCAATCGGCCCATCCAGTCTGCCCAGCAAGCTTCACACATCTTTACTTTCATACTTATCTGTTTCTCTTGGCTCTTAGCAACCCTTGGTTCTATTTCCCTTTCAGCCCCACCATTAATGCAGAGAGCAGTGATGGAGCTGCATCCAAGTGAAATATCAAGCTTGATTAGTTAGGGGTAGTAACCGCCGCAACAAACAAGCTACACCCATACTTATTTGTTTACCCAGACTATGTTATACAGCCCTTATTGGTTGTTTTTCTTCTCCCCTGCCGTTGAAGCAGAGAGCTATGCTGGATATGCGTGAAGTATCAGTTTTTCTTCTCCCTTGCCGTTGAAGCAGGGAGCCATGCTGGATATGCATTGAAAGTGAAGAATGCATTGAAAGCCACATTAACTATCAACAAATATTAAATAAGCCTAATAATTGGTAATACCTATAGCCTATGAACTCTGTTAATTTTACATACTCTTACCCACCCATGTTTTTTTTTTTTAATTTAATTTGGAGATGGCAGCCCTCCATCCTTCCGCTCCGTGAAGGTGGAACACCAACCACTGGCATCCCGCTCCGTGAATGCCTCTGTGGCTACTGCCACTCTGTGCAGTGTTTTGCCGCCTGCTCTTTATACACGTCCTCTAGACCTGATGGATCCACAATGTTTATCCCATGCCCCTTTGAAGTCCTTCACAGTTTTGGACTTCACCACTTCCTCCAGAAGGGCATTCCAGGCATCCACCACTCTCTCCGTGAAGAAATACTTCCTGACATTGGTTCTTAGTCTTCCTCCCTGGAGCCTCAGCTCGTGACCCCTGGTTCTGCTGATTTTTTTCTGGCGGAAAAGGTTTGTCGTTGTCTTTGGATCGTTAAAGTTTTTCAAGTATCTGAAGGTCTGAATCATATCACCCCTGCTCCTCTAATTATTTACAATCCCGCCCCCCCCCCAAAAAAAAAAACTTGCCTAAAGTCCCTGATGGTCCAGCGGGGGTCCCGGGCGCGATGTCCCCCCCATGAGGGGTCACAAACAAGAGATCGCGCCCGGGACCACCAGGGACTTTAGGCAAGTTTTTTGGGGGGAGGGAGGGTGAGGGATTGTAAATAATTACATCTAAAGGGTTGGGGTGTTTTGTTTTTTTTCGGCTCGGGACAACCGGAAAAAAAAAAAACTATCCGGACCGCGGGAAACAGAATTTCCCGCGGGTCCACGATACCAAAACTGGAACAGATTCCGGCACCTGATTCACATCTCTACTTTCCAATGCTTTCTCAAACTGATTCCAAAATTGCCCTAAAGTGGCTGGCTAATTGTGGCATCTAACCACAGCCCTCCAGGTGGGAGGGACTGAGGGGGATGGATGGCTCCTTAATAGTGTATTTTATACGGGGACATTGACATCTGGTGGCCAACCTGGCGGGGGCGGTTTACCACATATGCAGCACTCTTATGAGATGATAAACTCTGAATGATTACAAAAAAACCTTCAAAATATCTGACTATTTCCCTTGCTTCTAGCTGGAATTTGCTACTTCTCAGCAGAGCATGGCTGCAAGGGTCATAGGACCTCTGATAAATCCCAGTGGAGATTGAGAACTGTCAAGGGTGAAAAAGTTCTCTCAAAATGTGTGGAAAATAATTTTTATGAAAACTGCATTTTAAAAGGGAGCCCAGTAGGATTTTTTTTTTGGTTTTTTTTTTAATAGTAGTGTGAATTCCGAGATTTGGGTAAGATGTATTAAAATACTGCTTAAAAGTTAATTAAAACATCAAACTCTCTTCTTGATAAGACAACCTGGGAAATGAATTATGAAACCTCTGCCAAATAAGAGGCATCTTTAAATAACTTGAGAGAACCCGTTGGTGAGCTGTAGTAATATAAATTAGTAATTATGGGATGCTGCCAGCAGCTTTTAGTTGTGAATTGGTGCTAATAATTTGCACTGTCATTTATTTATCATTAACAGAGGAGCAAATGTAGCAAAAAGCAATTGACAATCTAAATTTCAAGTTCTGAAGTAGCTATTGCAAATGGTTATCTTTTAATATTTGTATATTATTGAATTCACAAGAATATTGTGTGTAGTTTTTGTACAAAACATTTGAAGAAATGAGAGCAACCTGCATGGAGTGGCAGTTACTACCCTAAACACCTTGTTGGGCAGACTGGATGAACCATTTGGCTATTTTTCTGCTACCATTTACCATGTTATGTTGCTGTTTTGATATCAGCAGCCACCATAAACCAACCTTTTCATGGTTTCTACAGCTGAAGCCACCCAGAAGAAAGTATGGACTGTAAAATTACCAGAGAATAAATATTTGGCCTCTCAAACTGCATGCACAAGACATATAAGATCTATTATTTTCTTCTCCCCACCCTGAAATTCCCCTCAAGATTTTAATAAATAGTGATCTAACACCACTTTCACTTGTGAATTTTGCACTAGCTTTCAAAGTGAAAAGTATGCATGTACTTTTGCTGAAAATTGCTTTAGGTACCAGCACACTTTTGCACGTGCTAATTTGTGTGGATAACTTTTCTGAGTAAAACATATGTACGTACCTCCCTCCCATTGCAGGCACCACACGGACACTTCTACTCACAAATAAGGTGGGCAGTTTTCAAAGAAACCATCTCCACGGGGAAAGCCCTTAAGAAAGCTAATCACCTTCTGTTTGACCTCCACTCGGTCACTCATTCCGGATGTATTTCTGAATCTTCTCTTGCCTATAACCATTTCTTCCCATTTGCTCATTTTAACTAGAATACTGTATAAATGAATCATTTTCCTTAGCCACCATTCTTGATAAACATGTATTGCAAACTTTGTATCAAGGTTGTACTACCCTTCTCAGATCCCAGCAGGTTTGGCATGTCTCAGTATCAAATGTATTATGTTTTTAATTTACTTATTATGGGTATTTTAGTATGTTCCTCCAACAATCTTCTAGACCAGAAGTTCCCAGACTTTTCAGGGGCAAGGACTCCTTTTCAATATGTTAAAAATTTTAGGGACCCGCCATCCTGTCCCTACCAGTCTTGCACCTCTCCTCCAGTCACTTCCCTACCAGACTTTCTCCCCAATCTCTCCGCAGATGTTTCTCTTCCCAGCCCCTTTCCAAAAGTCTCTTCCTCCCAACTCTGGCTAGCCCCACCCTACCAGTATTTAAACCCCCATACTAATCTATCTTTCTATCCTAGGATACCCTTATTAGTCTTCCCCATCTCACACCCCCACCAGCTGCTCTCTCCGGCCTCTTCCCCCAGTCTGGTTTTTCTCAGCCTTTCCTCACTATTCTGGCCCCCCCCCCAAGTAGTCCCTACAAGTCTGTCTCTCTCCCCCTCAGCTGCCAATCCATCAATTTCTTCCACCCAGCCCCTCTCCCAGTCTCTCTCCCTTTTAGCAGTCAACTTTGTATTCTCTGGCCTGCAAGCACATTTTCAAAGGGATACTCCCCATGGATTGTCCTTTGAAACATTCAGGGGCCGATGACACATCCCACCCCCTTCCTTGATCCCAGCCTGGCAACTGCTGTGCCTGTCTTCCTGTCTATTCTTCATCTCTTCCTTCTGTCCTCCCCAAATAGTTTCCCTCCTGCTCTTCACTGGTCCTCTCCACCTTGCTGTGGCCCCTTCTCGAATATTTTCTTTCCTGTCAATCCCTTACTGTGTGCCTTTCCCTGGTCGTCTTCCTTCTAGCCTCCCCACACAAACCCCTCCTGTCCTGCTTCCCCCCAGCCTTGACTCCTTCCCAAGTGCCTTCTTTCCTTCCCCTGCCCTGTCCTTTTCGCTAGAACTCTCTCTCGTGGCTCCTTCCTGGGTGCTGCCCCTATGGCTTCTTTCTGCTTACTTTTCCTCCTGCTCCCTTCTCCGCTTCCATCGCACCTTCCTGAGTGCTTACCCTCCTGCTTCTCCCTATGGCTCCTTCTTGAGTACTTTCTCTGCTGCCCTCTACTCCCTGTGGCCCCTTTTTGAGTGCTTATTTTACTGTCTTCCCCCCCCCCCCCCCCCCCCCCCCAATACAACTCAGTGGAGCTTTTGTCTCAGACCAGCAAGGCAGCCATTGCACATGTTGCAAAGCCCAGAAACCTTCCTTGGGTTTATCAACCTGCTTGCTGCCTCCGCTCGTGTGGAGCAGCAATTAATTTTGGATGTTGGAGGCAGAACACTTCTTTTCTTTATATGACTTCATGCTTCTCGTAGTGGCAATCAGCTGCTCTCTTCCCTGCGAGTTCAGGATCCTCGTGCTGCTGATCAGCCCCGGCCTTCTCCACTTCCTCTCTATGCAGGTTTGGACTCCTTGAGACTGCGATCTTCCTCTTCTTTTTAGCATGGGAACAGGCACTGGACTCAGCCAGCAGCAGCCTTAGCGCAGAACTCCTCAGCAATGAGGTCAGCCTGCTCTTTTTCTCAGCAGTTGCACTTTGATTCCCTCTCTTATCGACTCATGGACCCCAGATTAGGAACCACTTTTCTTGCTAACACTGGGGCGGTCCGCAGGTTTAATCACCTCTTAGCTTATCTTTTAAGACCTGTGCATACATTTTTACATCTCTTGTAACACAATGTGCTTCCACATAAAATCCACTTTACGTTGTGCATTTTTAAGCCTCTCTTCCACATTGTCAAACAAAGCCATTTTCATTAATAAAGCTCAAAGTGTCACAGTTAAAAACAAGAAATGTGTTTATTAATAATTCCATTTAGTGTTGCTATTATATGATTGCTACGTTTCCTAGGATTTCTCTGGAAACACTTAACACTGTTCAAATAAACCAACATTTTTTTCAGCTTTATTCCTGTGTATATAGTGGTTTTCAATCCCCATCACAGCTTTACCAGGAATCACAAACTCACATTATCATTACATACACATAATCTTTCAGTAATTCCCATACTATTTAGGACTTGCTGTGTCTTGCTGGAATTTTCCCAATGTGCTCTTTTCCTGTATATTAAACATGGAGCTTCCCTAACCGTTGACCCTTAAGACATTAAATTTTAGGACAATGCTTATATTCTTACACCCCTCCATAATTTATACATTATCATAAATCCAGTTCCATATATTCTATTAAAACCATAGGTTGTTGGCAAAACTCGGTTCATATTTAAAGTTAAAATGATGTACTGGCAATAGCTACAAGATTTCCATATAGACCTTGATTACTAATATGCAGTCTCTGCATGCTCAATATCTCACATGAAATCTCTGGAAAATTTTTCCAATTGCATATAGGCAATAAATGACTCCATTTTATTATGTTAAATGGGGGGTGAGGGGGTGGGAGAAATGGTTGAGATTCCCTGGCATATTAATGATACCAAGGGACCAAACAATGCATCTGTCCTGTTTTTTGGAAAGAGCCAAAATCTGTAGCACTTGCGCAAGCATGGTCATTATGTTGACTCACTAGTTTGGCGTATGAGACTTTAAAATTGCGGCGAATTTGCAGGTAGTCGTGTATGAAGGCTAATATCATGGCTCCAGTAGAGGCCAGTTATGATTTGAGCTGAAACCCAAAAGGAACAGGAAGAAACTGCTAGCCCAAAAGTATAAACTGAACTAGGTAAAGAAGTGTGTGCCATGTTAATCATGCTGGCATGACCTCTGCTGTCTAGGAGCTATTCTTTTCAAATCTGATTAGTTTATCTCCATGTTTTCCTTTATCTAAGTGCCATTAAGCTGGTACCCTTTCCAAAAACATTCAACTTTGACCTGCGATGCCTGATGGTATATTGCAATTTTCCATTATCTGCTTCTACTGTACATCTAGGCTCCAAATGGCACAATTTCTCTATCAACAAGCAACCATGAATTAGTTATTAGGTGTGGGCGACTACATCCATTAGTGCTGATATGGACCCAACGTTTAGAGCTCAATAAGGACTTTGCTGAACATGTGCAAGAATTCTCATAAGCACATGCTGTTTCATGAGTCTTTCAGTTGTCTTCTGAGTTACCACCAGATGTATCCTAGTCTTTCTCTTAGGATTTTTCTACTTTTTGGAGCCTAGTGCTTCTATATGACTCACAAACTACTTCAGGATCTGCATATGAGGATGGGGCGGATTCCTACATTGTGCTTTCCAGTAGTCCAATAACTAAATTTGAAATATAGAGTACAGCCACCCAGGATTGTGGGGTGGTCAGTTGCTGCACTACGCTGTGGAGGTAGACTTGACATTGAAGTATGGTAAATGCACTTGGGATCACTCCTACATGCCCCCAAAAAAGGACCCAAAGCTATTGGATGTTTTTGGGAAGAAGGCCTTTTAAGGTTCTAAGCTGAGGGCCCAGCTTGCAGTTTACCAGCTTTACATGCAGTATTTGCACAAAGGGTCCAGAAGATCACACCCTGAGCAGGACAACTTCTGTTGAACAGTGGAGGAATGTAAGAAGCACCTTACTTGTTCTGCATATGAAGCTTTTGATACCATGGTCAGGACTTTGGCTGCTTCTATAGGGGCGTGAAGGCTCATATGATTGCAGGTGCGCAGCCTCAGATTGTCTTGCTGATGTGCCCTGTACAGGGAGCAACCTGTTTAATGACAAAGTTCAAGAAACAGTATCTCTGATTAAGGAGCATCAGTCAACACTACAGTCTTTATTAGCTGCAGCAAGGAATCAACTGGCCCCTGCCTGATGCCAGTACTTTTTATAAACACTCATTCTTCTATAGCTTTTCCTTTTTCCGTATCATCAAGCTGTTTCTACTCCTCAGCAGCTACCTCCTTAAGGTTAGCAGAGGGAAAGTTGTCAGCCTAAGGTTCAGCAGCAGATGCAGCCTAAACCGGGCACCAGGATTTGATGCGTCTTGAGACCTGCCTCCCCCTCCCCCTCTTTTCTGGTGCAGGGAAGGATATAGTCCTTCTTCCCAGAATGGCTCTAGCTCACTAAGAACCAATGGGTCCTGAATATTGTGGAGTATGGTTACTGCTTCTGCTTCCCTCCTCCAACCCAGTGGATTTTAGTCTTCAACTTTGACCCTTCTCAATTGCAGTTGGAGGAGGAATCTTTGCTCCAGCAGAGGGGAGTCAGACTTGTTCCTTCCCAGGAGTGGGACCAGGGATTCTATTCCTGGTATTTCCTAATCCCCCAAAATTAGGGGATTATGGTTTATACTGAGCTTGGATCTGAAAAATATTTATGCCCATATTCCCATTTACCCTGCCCAGTGGCAGTTCCTTAGGTTTATGGTGCAGGATGTGCATTACCAATGCAAGGTGCTCCCCTTTGGCCTCTTAGCAGTTGAGAGTATTCATGAAATGCCTCATAGTAGTGTGGCATAACTTTGTCAGCCTAAAGGCTGCATGTTTCCAAACATGACCGATTGGTTGGTGATGGGTCCTATCCTGTCAGGAGTGTTGAAGTTCAAATCCTTTCAGCTTCTCCAGTACCTGGGCTTCCTGGTAAACTTTGTAAAGTCAAACCTGTTTCTAGCTGGAATAATTTAGTTCATAGAAACCTGAATAGACTCACTTCAGGAAAATGCATTTATGCCTGTTAAAGAGCCCCTGTTGCATGTAAGCCTTATAAGGGCTTTAATACTGAAGGACCAAGTGTAATCGATCGTGGTGCTTCTTGGCCACATGTTGGCTGTAGTACAGGTGGTTCCCTTGACCTGTCTACACTTGTGGGGCCTTCAGTAGAGTCTTTGAAGCTCTGCAGTGTTTACCATTATCCCATAAAAAATCCATGACCTCTAAGATGAAAATATCTCTTCATAGGTGGAAGAAGCTGAAAATGCTACAGGTGGCTCTCACTCTACATCTCACCCCATCAAATGACTGTCTATTGGTGCCTCCTCCCAGGGGTGTTGGGCTACACCAGTGCAATGTGGACCCAAGGATTGTAGTCTTTAGTAGAGTGTCATCTCCAACTCAAACACCTGTAGCTGTGAGACATTTGCTATGATCTGAGGGCTTTCCCTCACCTCTCAGCAAAGAGAATCTTAATCCAAAAGAACAATCATATGGCCATATTCTACATAAAAAAAACAAAAACAGGCAGGTATGGGCTCTTCTGCTCTTTACCAAATCCTGGGCAGAGCATCACAATACCCTTCTCTAGACACTTACCATATGTTACATTCAGGTACTGAGGAAAATAATTACAGTACCTGAATGAAATCTGCTTTGAAGTGTTTGAAAGTCAGAATATAAATAGATTTGATTGCTAAGACTGCTTCAGTGGTGGTATACCATAGGAGTAGTCATTGAACAAAAAATAGAGAGGACTTGTTTAGTCACTGAAAAAGATCAGTGATCGATCTGGTCACCTCTGAAGTAAAGAGGAAGTTCAATACATTCTGCTTCATGTACTTGAACAGTTCCAGATCAGCTTCCAACACTTTTCTAATAAGCTGGAACATCTGTCTACTCTATATGTACCTATTGATTCCTCTGAGCTCCAGGACTTCCCAGAAAGTCCTTCAGAAAAAGGCAAGGATAATTCTTATAGTATCAGCCTGGCTTCAACAAGTGTATCCATATATTGTCGTTGCTGTCAGTTCATTTTCCAATTCCAGTAGGATATGTCCAACACATCACTCAGGAGGGCAGCAGACTCTGCCATCCAAACCTGCTATTCCTGGTCCACACGGTATGGATGTCGAGCATGCAGTAGTTTCACCCATATGCTTTCTGAAGAAGGTGAAGGACTTACAGATGTCAGCTAGAAAGCCTTCAACAAGAAGATCTATAGTTTCAAGTGGAAGAGATTCTCAATTTGATGTGGAGTCACCCATCTGGCTCTTCTCTTTTGGCCCGAAGGACGTGCTTCAGTATATATTCTTCTTAGCATCTCTTCAGAGTACCTCACTGCCATTGCAACATATCACCATTAGGCAGAAGGAGTTCTGATCTTTCTTCATACTTTGGTTTGCAAGTTTATGAAAGATCTGTGGCATTCTACATCTCCGGTCAATAAACCTCTAGTGGCTTGGGACTTCTATGTACTCCTAGCTCAACTCATTAAACCTTCTTTTAAGCCTCTTGAGTCTGTGGATTTGAAGTTTCTCATCTGGAAAGTGCTGTTTTTTGTAGCCATCACTTTGGCACAAAGAGTGAGTGAACTTCAAGCTTTGGTTTCATATTCATTATACCTTTAGTTTTTTCATAAGGCGATTCTATGAACTCGCCACAAGTTCCTTCTAAAAGTGGTGCCTTGTATTCCATATTAACAAAGTTATAGTGCTTCCTACATTCTTTCCAAGACCACCTGTGAACAAGAGAGAGAATGGGTTGTTCACTCCTTGGACTGTAAAAGTCCTAGTCTATTACCGAAAGAGGGCTCAGTCTCACCATCAAGCTTTTCAGCTATTCAAATCATTTGATCCCAATTGATTGAGAAGGGCAGTTGCCAAACTAACATTAACCAATTGGTCAGCGGACAACATAAGGCACTGTTATGCGCCAGTTGGCTTGCAGATTAAATTCTGTCAAGGCTGATCAACTGAGAGCCATTGCAACGTCTGCGGCTCAACTCAAGGCCACTTCTATGGAAAACATATGCAAAGCTGCTACTTGGTCATCTGGGAACACCTTTGCATCCCACTGAATATCTGGAAGAGATAACTTTGGACAAGCAGTTCTGTGCAGCTTGTTCATCCACTACTCCACTTTGCCCTAGTGGATCAAGTTGTCTTTAAGTGCTCCCACAATGCCACCCTCACCTTGGCACTGCTGACATGTAATGTCTAATTCATGCCTGCTTGTTGATGGAGAAAACAGATTTGCTTACCTATAAACAGGGTTATGCATAAATAGCAGATTCCCACTCAGCATTCCCACTGCTGCCGAGTGACCTTGGGCAAGTCACTTCCCTCTCCATTGCCTCAGG
Source organism: Rhinatrema bivittatum (assembly GCF_901001135.1). Classification (NCBI taxonomy): domain Eukaryota; kingdom Metazoa; phylum Chordata; class Amphibia; order Gymnophiona; family Rhinatrematidae; genus Rhinatrema; species Rhinatrema bivittatum. The sequence continues at coordinate 256,700,405 of NC_042616.1, read as the reverse complement.
TAAAGACTTAAAATTGTGAGCCTACTGTGGACAGGGAAATTACTACAGTACCTGAATGTAATCTGCTTTGAAGTGCCTGAAAAGTGAAATATAAGTTAAAAAAATAAATAAATAAATTTCTTAATACCCTCCCCTAGCACTGGAGTCTACTACCTTGCTTAAAGCTTAAGCTCTGGAAGAGACTAAGGGTCTCATGAGGCAGCATGTTCATGGGAAATCCTGCACGAGCTCAGAGAGTAGGTTCTGTGTTGGCACCATTTGACGTCATGCAAGCATAATGGTTAATTCATCCTGCTGTTTCCAAAGAATCATGATTACAGGTAAGCAAGCTTGCTTTTCCATTCTGCTTATGATTAATGATTTTATAAACCTCTATCATATCTTTCATAAGCTGAAGAGCTCTAACTCATTTACCATTCTTTGTAAGAGAGCTGTTCCAACCCCTTTATCATTTTTCCCCTTTCTTTGAACCAAATCTAGTTCTGTTATATCTGTTTTTGAAACAAAACAACCTGAACTACAACATAATACTCAGTAGTAAGCGTATCATGGGTCCATACAGAGATGACATATTTGCCTTCTGGGTTTATTCAGAAAGGAACAGAAAACATAACATCTTATTTGTTTTTATTTATAGCTGCTGTACACTGAAGTGAGGATTTCAATATATTCTCCATAATGAGTCAGTGTCCTTTTCTTAATTAGTAACTCCAGCATTGTTGTGTATATATAGCTAGAATTATTTTTCCTTATATGCATAACTTTGTGCTTTACACATTAATTTTCATTTATCATTCAGATACCAGGTCCCCTGTCTTACAAGGTTATTGAAATTTGATCACTACCCTTCTTGCTCCCTTTTCAGATAATTAATGAATGATCTGGAAATGAGTTAACACTACTCAGAGTACAGATTCTTCGGATACTGCCCTTTCCACCCGTCTGACTTTTTCGGTTGGGAAAATTGGTAATTGAGCCCTACTTTGTTTCCTATCCTTTAACTAGTTACTAGTCCATAATAGGGTATTGTCTCTTATACCATACTTTTTTCCTAAAGAATAATTATGATTTTGCTTTTTGTCTGTCTAAGGCGGTGGTTCCCAACCCTGTCCTGGGAACCCCCAAGCTTGTCAGGTTTTCAGGATCTCCACAATGAATATGCACGAGAGAAAATTTGCATGTTATGGAGGTAGTGCATGCAAATTCTCTCATGCATATTCATTGTGGAGATCCTGAAAACCTGACTGGCTGGGGGGTCTCTAGGACAGGGTTGGGAACCACTGGTCTAAGGGCATATTGGTCAACCTACAGCATCCCAATTTTCAGGGTAGATAGATCTCTATAAACAAAATAATATAGCTGAAAATTAAGAAAAATCACTTTTGGCTGGAATATCAGGATTAGCCAAAAGGTTGCAGTTTCCTTTTATAATAGTTGATATTGACATCTTGTAGCCACTGAATATTACAGCCTACCCAGGCAAATGGGAACATGAGTTCTCAAGAAATCCAGTGTTAAGGGAAAAAACACCTAATATGAATTGCTCTGCAGATCTTTCCTTACTTGTTAATTTCCTCAAGAGCCTCTCCTGAGGGACTTTATGAAAATCCACAGAAGCTGTATCAACTTTCAGCAGCTTTCTGAGCTAGCATATTACTAGCAAAGCTCAAGTTTTTATTTTAAGCTTAGCTTTTAAAAGTCAAGGGAAAAAAACCTTCCTTTGTCCTTGATAAATATTAAGCAGTTTTACCTGTCTTCATCATAGCCTGTCAGCATCTCAGTTCACGAGAGGTGCTATCCACTTGCTAGGTCTACATGTATTTAGTTTATAATGAATAATCTTAAACTGCATCAATCATCCATAAGATATGTTAGTCACATAGTGATATGTTTTCACATAGGGCTTGAAACAAAGTACTTTTCATGAACATTAGTAAAAACTGTATGCATTTACTTCTTTCAGCTATAGAGATCCAGCCTTTTATGAAGAATGCAAAGAAGAATATTTAAAGGAAAGGGAAGAATACAGAAAAACTGGAGTTCCTGCTAAACAGAGACAACAGAAAGTTCCTACCAGCATGTAGCAAACCATTAAAGAATCTCAAAATATGCAACACGCAACATTGAGAATTTGTGCTTTCTATTTCTGAACTGAGTTGATTATGTGAACCTACAACAGTACTTTTTTTCCTTTTAGTTGGCTTTATATTCTAAATTAAAATGTATACTCTTTTCTAATGAGTATGCCTGTGATATTGTAATTTTGCTTTTTCTGTTTAATAAATTCAGGTTTATTTTTAATTGTAATATATGGGCTATGTTATATAAAAAAAAAATGTTAATTCACCAGCAATAAGTATACTTATTTTGTTTGCAGACCATAAAATGGAGATTGATTTACACAATATACTTAACCATTTCTAGTTACCAAGAAAATAGAACAGGCTCTTTGATATTCTGGTAAATCACCTCTTTAAAGAATATTTATATTCTGCCTCTCAGAGACTTCAGAACATATTACATATAGGTACTACAGGTCCCCAGCAGGCTTACAATCAGGGAGCCTAACTTTCAAACCTATTTGTGATACTGGTTTATATGTGTAAGTGAACATGTGGAGATTTATCTTAGTATTTTATAAACAGTGCAGCCAGAGCTACACAGTTTATAAAATATAGCATAGTTTGTTCTGAAAATACATACAAATATTTGCAATGCAATAAAAGTGCTTACTTTCTTTTCAAAAACATACATGTTTTGTTTAGTGTGAAAAAAATTAACCTGTACACACAACCACCCTGATTTAGATGTGGAAGAAAGTATATACATATACAGTTTTGAAAATACTTGACATGAACTTGAAGACACTAGTTCGCTGATACCTCTGTCAGTCTGTCTCCTGTTCACACTGAGTCCCTATCAGTTCATCCAGACCTTTCACCCAAAAATTGCAGACAGTAGGCAAATCTGATTTTACTTGTGCTAGCCCATTAGGTAGTAAACTGTATGAATAAATTTGAAAATGTATCTGTCTTATAAAATAGTTACTTATGTACATATCTTGATCCAGCCCTGGAATGCCTCTAGCTTGCCCCTTTTTTGCTCCAGTAAAATGTACGCACAAAACTGAAAATAGTGTAGTGGGTAGGCTGAATGCCGATTATATCAGAATACACAACACACATTTATAAGTAAAGAAGTTTTACTTATAAGTCTGAGAATAAACAATGAAAACATACAAGATTAGATTTTGCATTAATATATACAAAGATACTTCACAGTTTCCAGTGCGAGTCATATCTTGGAAAATCAGAAACAGTGCTGGAGCTCAGGAACAGTTCATCAGTCACTTCATCAACCACTGATATCTGACAAGCTTTCCTTTGATCTAAACAGTCTCTCTTTACTTAGATCAAGTAAATTAGACCAATGTCCCAGTTTCTTCTCTGGGCTACTCCCATATGATGTTGACATTTGTTGAGGCCTTTACTGACTATTAATCATATTAGCAACAGTTAGATGGGGCCAGGTTGCTGATGTCCTGTTTTCCATGATATCTGCACTGTTAGGCTCATGAGTAACTGCTCGCCAATATATCTGATCTCATGACTTGTTTGTTACAAGCAAGCTAAGCAAAATGTCATTTATTCTTAGAACTTATAGGGCTTATGTCAAGCAGTTATATTAGCTATATTAGTGATTGTTTGGTCCACTAATTTCTATTGGGTTACAAAGTTCTTTACATTAAATAATTCAATTTTTCCACAAATACACACACATACTTTGGGGCGGATTTTCAGAGCCCTGCTCGCGTAAATCCGCCCAAAACCGGGCGGATTTACGCGAGCAGGGCCCTGCGCGCCGGGAAGCCTATTTTACATAGGCCTCCCGGCGCGCGCAGAGCCCCGGGACTCGCGTAAGTCCCGGGGTTCTCCGAGGGGGGCGTGTCGGGGGCGTGTTGGGGGGGGGCGGGCCCGGTCGTCGCAGCGTTTCGGGGGCGTGTCGGCAGAGTTTTGGGGCGGGTACAGGGGCGTGGCCGCGCCCTCCGTACCCGCCCCCAGGTCGCTGCCCGGCGCGCAGGAGGCCTGCTGGCGTGCGGGGATTTACGCCTCCCTCTGGGAGGCGTAAATCCCCCGACAAAGGTAAGGGGGGGGTTTAGACAGGGCCGGGCGGGTGGGTTAGGTAGGGGAAGGGAGGGGAGGGCAAAGGAAAGTTCCCTCTGAGGCCGCTCCGATTTCAGAGCTGCCTCGGAGGGAACGGGGGTAGGCTGCGCGGCTCGGCGCGCGCCGGCTATACAAAATCCATAGCCTTGCGCGCGCCGATCCAGGTTTTTAGCAGATACGCGCGGCTCCACGCGTATCTACTAAAATCCAGCGTACTTTTGTTTGCGCCTGGAGCGCAAACAAAAGTAGGCTATTCGCGCTCGTTTTAAAATCCGCCCCTTTGTGTTTATTTAATAGCATATAAGTGAATAGATGCTATTGTTATACATGGAACACCTTTGAAAATTTACTCATAAGTTTACAGCTGAGGCAAAGGAGCATGAAGTGACTTGTCACAAGGACCTGCAGCAGCATTTGATCCCTCACTTTCCTAGTTCACAGGCTGCTATTCTAACCACTGGGCCACTCCTCCACTCTAGTCAACTAAAGAACAGTTTACTGTGCTAAATGTCAAGTTGGAAACTTGCAGTAATGAGCCCTTTTGAGACAAAGTCTTCATGCTGCTTTAGTTGCATGTAACATAGGAATCTCCTAACTTGCCTTCTGTTATGCCTGCAATTCTTGTATAAATGAGGTTACAATGTCAATACTTACTGTTTGGATTTGGGTACAATCCATTCCTGGATTCAGGTTATCAGAAAATCTCTCGCGTGATAGACAGTACTTTTAAAGAAGATCACTCTATTCCAATATCAATGTAACATATTCAGTATCAGAACTCACTGCTTCGCATCAGGATCTATATAGCAATTTAGCCTCCCATCTGTTGAAATTCTAGACACTCTCCTTCTGTCCCAGCATTCCTATGGAGTTCCTGAAGATCAATCTGGATCCTCAGGGGTGTGGCATGCATCAGGTGCCTGTTTCTGTATTTTTCTAAGTCATTCTGCAACTCTGTGTATAAAAGCACCAGTGCTGAAGCAAGCACACCCTAGTTCAAGGTCAGTCAATGTGTTGGGTTTTTTCCCCTAAAAAATGTTACTCAGTTATATAGCACTAAAAGAGAGCTGTGTATCCCTTCAGGCAGACAACATATCTTTATAATTAAAAGGTTTTTATCTTCTAAAATTTCTGAGCTTGGTGCTCAGAAAGAGGATGTTTATTGAACCTGCTGCAGAACTGGTCAGTGAGCCAGGCATTCCTTAGTAGCATCTAATAAACCCAGGGATAATTTATTTTTATTTTATAATTTTGATTACTTCCCTTTAATCAAAAGTTAGGGAGGTGAAGTACAGAAAATATACTATAGTAGTGATTCTTAAACCAGTCAACATCCACTTAGCCAGCTTTTCAAGAGCCACAAAGAATATACATGAGATTTGCAGGCACCAAATCTATTGTATGCAAATTTATTTCATGCATATTGATTGTGGCTATCCTGAAAACCAACTGGCTGGTTGTGTTCTGAGGACTGGTTTGAGAACACCTGCTAGAGAATTAGATTAAGGACATGCATTAAGTGTGGTTTATTTGGATTTCAGAACAACTGTTGATAGTGTCCCACAAATGAGGTTAATTAATGAACTGAGCAGCCAGAGGGGGGGATCCCAAGTTTCTGAACTGGATTATACCTTGATTAAGATATAGACAACAGAAAACAGTGGTAAATGGAATTCACTCAGGAGAGAGAGAGATGTTTAATGGAGTGCTTATGAGATTGAACAAGTCCAATGTCTTTATTAACTACACTGTGTAAGATCTACAATGCATTTTGTGAATGCATTGTAGATCTACAATGAGGAAATAGACAAATGAAGGATGGTTGAATGCTTGACAGTTAAGATTAAATGCAAAAAAGATGTAGAGTCAGGCAGAAATATGTGGGAAAGGTATGCAAAAGGTACTGAATAGCTGATATGCCCCAACCAGGATATTATACTGGGGTTATTATAGTGTTGGGTATATTATATTGTATTATTAGACCATTTATTAATAATATATGGAAGATACCATGTATCTGTTATGACATTTGTGAGCCTTGAAAACTAAAAGGATATGTGTTAAATAAATTGCAGATACTAGGTATCATGTTACAACAGTTGATGATTTTTGAATGCATAATGTATTGTATTGGGTATTTATATTGATGATGCATATGTTGTTCTTTTTAGTATGTGGTGTGTTGTGATGGTATGTGTGGTATGCATGCGAGTATGATGTGTAGATTTTAAATGTGGGTATTGGGTATTGCACTTAGCATTTGTAGTTAAAATGTATTTTGATACTATTTTGAAATAAAAATCTTTATATAACACAGGTTTGGCTTTAAATTGAGCCGAGTTCCTCTGGGCTAGTAATAACCAACCAGGAGAAAGACATTGGGCTAATAGTGTCTGATGATCTCAGGATAGTGAAGTGTGATAAGGCAGTTGCCAGAACCAAAAGGGATGATAGGGAGAGGCAGAACCAGTAGAAAAAAAGTAGTGATAATGCCTCTGTCTAGATTGTTGGTATAGCCTCATTTTGAGTACTGTGTGCAGTTATGGACGCTGTAAGAAAGGATACAGACAGAGTAGTGATGGGCCAGAGCAAGGCATCCAAAATGGTATGGGACCTGCACTAAAAAGCCCTCTGAGAAAACATGGTATGTATACCTGAGATGAGAGACAGGGTTATGATACAGACATTTAAATATCTAAAAGATAGTAATTCACAAAAAGCAAGCCTTTTTCACTAGAAAGAGTTGTAGAGCTAGGGGTTATGGTATGAAGCTCGAAGGAGGAAAACTCAAACAATATCAGGCAGTATCATTTCATAGAGAGAGTAGTGGACACCTTGAATGCACTTCTGAAAGAGGTGGTAGAGTAAATGAAATGGTAACGGAATTTAAAAAAACTAATGTGATAACACAGAGAATCTGGTAATGAAGCACTGGGCAACCCGTGTGGAGCCACAATTCAGACCATAACAGCTTTGTGCTTAGAAGAACATGTTGAGGTAATCTCTATGGAACAGCAGATACAACCCTAAACAACAATGGTATAACAGCAATGGGCATCAAAGAAGGCTGGAGGAACCATGGTTAAAACCCAAACAACAAGCATGAAAAGGCTGGATCTTATTTACCACAGCATTACTAACATTGGTGGCAATGGGATTATTGCAAAACATGATATGGGAAGTGGGGCTTGAGTACGTGTTTGGCTATTGATTTTATGGTAAGCAAAATTGAAGATGGCAGGACCTGAAGTAGCCTACAAGTAAAAATGGTGGATTCCATCAATTTGGCAGATTTAGGCATGCTTAGAATAGATGTGGAAGATAGTTAAAGGATTTGCGAGAAGAGAGGCTGCATAAGCGTTTTTGTCCATGTATCTAACTAATTAGGATTAATCTCTGGGTGGACTGGGTTTATCAGTTTGATCTTTCGACTGTCATTTACCTTGTTGCTATAGTACTCCTCCTCCTTTCCTCCAGCAAGTATATTTTGAGCATCTTAAGCTTCTCTGTATAGCATTTGTACTGCACACCCTCTAACATTTTAGTAGCCTCTTTCTGAATTGCTTCCATCCTGTCAGTGTCGGAACTTAAAGAACTCTAGGGGACAGAGTTTTAATGGGAGAGACAGAAGTAGAATATTTGTTATGAGAAGAAGGTATAGCCCATGACACCAAAATGTTAACTGTGTAGAGAAAGTTGAAAGTCAAGGAACTAGAGAAACAATTGTAGCAATTGAAGTTGTTAGCACATCAGAAAAAGGGAAATAAGCAATCTCTGTTCATAATCAGCTATGTATGCTCATTTATTTTAGTGTTCACCAGGAGGATGCTATGTACAACAGGTTTTGGTGCCAAAACCTGGGAAGCATATTGAACACTGAGGTCAGAACTGAAATAGAAACAGCCACAGATATGCGAGATGAGCTAAGACCTGAACATTGACTACCAAACTACTACAGAAGATATGTGAGTTAGGGAAGTCTAATGTGGACCTTTCCCTGCTGGAAAAAAAAAGTTGAATCCGCTCACAGTCAAAAGAGTTCCCGAATAAGCCATACCAAAGCACTGAGACTGCAATAACCAACTTTGAGGACTTAAAAGGTAAAGGAAGCCCAAAATTATAAGGACCACATCATTATTTGGAAAACCTGAGCAATGCAAATGCAACAGGGTGGTGGGAGAAGTACTTCCTCAGGCTTCGGGGCCCTGAGCCCAGCCTCACCACCACAGATGGTCAAACTCCCAAACTCACCATCGATAAGTTTTTGGGTGACATCAACTTTGGGCAAGGATATTGGAGTCAGTGTAAGACTTCCATATATCAAAACAGACAATTAAAAAAGGTCAAAGTTCAATTATTTAAAGTCCTTTCTGGGAGGACCAGTAGCCACAGTAGTTGCTGATCTGCCATTGTCAGAGAAGAATTTTAATGCAACAGTGAAAGTTTTGACTGAATCAGGTAGAGGGATTTGCTGAACCTAAACCCAATTAAATTCCACAGTTATCGCATTGCACAAACTGTATGACACCCATGAAGTGGAGGAGTAGCCTAGTGGTTGGAGCAGCAGGCTTTGAACCAGGGAGTTCAAATCCCACTACCGCCCCTTGTGACCTTGGGCAAGTCACTTTACCCTCTGTTGCCTCAAGTACAAGCTTAGATTGTGAACCCTCTACTGTACCTGAAATTAATCCACTTTGAAAGCTGAAAAGAGGAATATAAAATAAATAAGATACAGGTGTGAGGTCCGGAAATAGTGGGAATTGTTACAGACACCTATGGAAGCTTTCTATGATTTTAGAAGGCAGGAAAAGAGAAAAAGATAATGAATGGAAGGTACCAGCATTTCTAAAGTTTCTCCAAAGAGACATTGAGAGTCAGGAATGAATCTCGGTGCTGACAAACTGAACACAGAGCCCTACCTGATGAGAATGCAGAACAGGAAAAAAGGTTGCAATATTAGCTGGAACAGAAGGTAAATAAGACCACGCCACCACCAATTGTAGCATTAAATATAGTCTCTCCAGAAACTGCCTGTGTCTTCTAAAGTAATTCCAAGCACAAGACTGACAACTGTGATGCATTATCAGCCCAGTAAAAGGAGAAGATCATAAAACAAGACTAGTGTGTCAGCTGTCTGGGAGTGAGAGAGATAGCAAAATTTTGTTAGGTCAAAGGAAAATCATGCACTAGCTGTGGAAAATGTCACCATAAAGCAGTCTGTACCCAAGATGTCAATGTTTCCTCTGAAGGTGATTGATTGTCAGATGCCATCATTTCCTCTGTCTCTCCAAGGCATATTGTCTCAAAGATAAAGAAAACTATACTTTTGCAAGCAGCCTAAGTGTTGGCTGAGGGAACAATGGGAGAAAAGGACTGTACACTGTTTACTAGATGGAGGTAGTCAAAGAGCCTTCATACAAGAAGATGTTTCAAGAGGCCTGATGCATGCCATTGCGGGAGAAGAGACTGAATAATCATTCCTTTGGAGTGAAAGAACCACCAACTGTAATAAGATGCAGAGTTAAGGTTATTTTAAAACTATGTTGGAGAGGCACAGGAAGCATTATTCTTGAGGCCCTAGAAACATTACAAGTGTGTAGTAGTCTGGTACAAATACTTGAACACATCCTGTGCCAATTAGAAGCACAGGGGCTGCAACTCGATGCCCCAGTTACCAGCAAGGGGCCTCTTGTCAGAGCCGGCAGTTCACATAGGAGGAGACTACTATTGAAAGGTGGTGAGCAGTTTGGTAGATCAACTGGAAGAATCGCTTAGACAGAGCAATTGAAAGCATCTTTAGATGGGCAATGCAGAGTCCAATACCAACTTTCACTTTAATGAACAGTAAAAGAGAAGTTTGAGTGCTGAAGGCTGTATTGGGTGAAATTTTTTTTTGCCTCAGAGCATATGGGAATTGGCATCTATCGGGATCACCAGAACACAGGGAGCAGAGGAAATATTTAAGATAGAGGCAATCCAAATGTTTGAAGCTATTAGCAAAATGTCAGAAATGAAGTGAGACTTCCTTGGAAACCTTGCAGGTGTGATCTGCCTTACAATTTAATAGTTACCCAAAGACTTAAACCTACTCAGAAAACTTAAGAAAAGATGACTCTTTATTTTTTATTTTATAAGCTTTTATATACCGAAGTATTGGTGATGGCCCTTCACTCCGGTTTACATTTTAAACAACAAGATACATCAAATTCTGCGGAGCAGCTTCAACAGGTTCACAAATTGTAAAGAAGAAATACAATACATTCAGAGGAGCAACTTAAAAATGGATAGGTATAAAAATGGATAAGCATAAGAAATTTGGGATAAGAACCATTTTAAAGGCGTAATATACTGATACAGTAGCATTTAAGAAAGGATGCTAAATACAGCATATAGTACGTTGTTTGGGGGGTACTAAGTTCTGGGATAATCTGGAGGTGAGATAAGAGAGGGTGGGTGGGGTGTAGTAGTGTGGGGGGGGGGGGGGGACGACTGCTGGGGGTAGTCATATTTGTTGGTTTATCCGATCCCATTTTTGTATGCTTGTTTGAAGAGCCAGGTTTTGAGCAGTTTGGTATTGCTTTGAAGTCTGAGACTGGGAGGTAGGGTGTTCCAGAGGTGAGGTCCGGCTATTGAGAAAGCTCTTTTTCTGGTGGTGGTTAGTTTGGCGGTATTGACTGGTGGGATTTCTAGTCGTGCTTTATTGGTTGATCTTGTGTTGCGTTGAGTGTGGTGGGTTTGAATTAGTGAGTTGAGGCAATTGTAGTCATTGTGGTGAATTGAGTTGTGTATTATTGATAGTGTTTTGTATTCTATTCTTTTTTCTACGGGGAGCCAGTGTAGCTCTTTTAGTATGGGTGAGATATGGTCGGTTCTTTTGAGTCCAGTGAGAATTCATGTGGTGGCATTTTGTAGTATTTGTAGAGGGTGTAGGGTGGATTTTGGATATATGAGATATACAATAGTGTCATCTCAGAACACTTGCAAGAAGGTATTACTGGAGAAGTGAAAGAAGAGGATATATCCACACGGGATGGGGTGACCTATCTATCTTATCATTCCATTATCAGAGAAGACAAAGCCACAACAAAGCTGAGCGTTGTTTGCATCATCCCATGAACCAGGATACTCCTCACTTAATGATTACTTATACACTGAGCCAAATCTGAATTTGTGTGCTACTGAGATTTCACCTGCAAAATATAGCATTCACAGTAGACATAGGCAGATTTCATTAGCAGAGCAGGATAGTGATGTGATGAGATCCTTGCAGCTAAAAAACATCAAAACTGCCACTGGGAACAGGAACGAGAATTGAGAATCTTGAAAATGACAAGGCTATTGAGTGCCTCGTCAAGTCCTTTCCTGATTGAAGCAACAAGACATCACTTAGTACAGCAAAAGAGGAACCATCCCACTGTGTGCCAGATGTTTGCCTTTACAGTATATAGGTGATTTTGTATCAGGAACTAATGCTAATGGATGAAGTGTTCTATATACCAAAAGGCCTGAAAAATTCTCTCAGCAGCAGGAATGGACCTCCAGAAGTGGCAGACCAATTCAGGAAAGCTCAAAACACTCTGGCAGAGCAAGTCTGATGGTATAATCCAGGTGATGGAAGACAAACCAATAGGTTCACCATGCTTGAAGGTCTTAAGCTTAATCTAAAAATACAAGGAGAATGAATTCAGCTTTGAGCTCCATACACTCAGGGATTTTATGATGCAAAGAAGAAATACGAAGCATTTTGTTCTGCAATCATTGTCATACATCTCTGACCCCAGTGGATTTCTGGTTCCATTTGTTATTTGTGTAGCATGCCTTTTCCAAGAGTTGAGGGAGACAGGTATTGTGCGGAATGACTAGCTACCTGATGATTTATCACTGAAGTGGAACCAGTGGTGTCTGAAGGTCCCATATATACAAGATCTGACCATACCAAGATGGTATTTTCAGGAAACAGCAAACCAGTGCAAAGCTGGTAATTTCATGGGTTTTGTGGTGCTGTCTTTTACCTCCAATGTGTGACAACATGGAGAAGAGAAGGGGGAATTCATTACTGCAATCAAGAGTTGTTAAAGAGAATAACTGTTCCACAACTTGAATTGATGGGGAGACAGTGATTGCATTTATACTGACAACCCAAGTGAAGCCACTATTTGAAACATAAGGCATCCAAGTTCAGTCACCCTCCATTGGATCTGCAGTAGGGTGGAAAAATGGAAACCTTTTATGGCCAACTGAGTAGCAGAAATCTAGCATTTGACTGAACACAAAGCTGATCTCATTGCCCACGTAAGAATTCAGCTGATTTGCCTATATGAGGAAAATAAATCTAAAATTCAAAGGAGAACCTAGTCTCATGGAAAGGGCCCACCTGCTTACTGGTATCTGAAAGTGAATGGCCAAGTGGCCCAGAAGTACACAAAATACCTCAGGCAGGTGCTACAGACCTCAAAAGGAACCCACAAGTGAGTTGTGGATCAGATTACTTGCAACTCTAACCACTATTGATAGAACTGGCAAACTATAGCCAGTTGCTCTGGGTGATTTGAGCGACAGCTTGGATATGGTGGTTTGTATCTAATCTTTGGAATCCTCATGAAAAATCCAAAGGCCTGCAGACAACAGAAATGTTTGAAGCAGACAGATACTAGATACAAAGAACCCAAACAGAAGTTTTTGGATTGGAATTGAGTCAACTGAAGGCATGAGTGCCTCAGGGCAGGGATTCATAGTTGATTACCTTTAAACCCCCTTGTTGGCAAACATGGACTGATATGTGTTGGGAGAAGGCTACAGAAATCTACACTCAAACCCAGCAGCATCCCTGGATCTTGCCACCCAAGCATAAGTTTGTGGATTTGTCTGGGTCAATACCAACTCAAGAGATTGAAAGATGCAGGATTGTGAGATACTGTAGAGAAAACAGCGATATTCTGGATCATGAAAGGAAGACAGCAATGGAGACTATTCTCCACAAGTACCTCTGTTGCAAATGCCATGGGGGTACAGCCTGGTGCAGAGAGTGTGGCTCCACTACACATGGATCGATTATTGACAGCACTACCCTTTAAAAGTGACTGGAATAGATTTTGCAGGACTTCCATATGTAAAAAGCAAGAGATTTCCAAAGATGACATCCAAATTCAAGGGGAAGGACTCTTTCCCAACCCCTGCCAATAACACAAGGCTGGGGGCCTTCTTGAGCCAGGTTGAACCAAACTCAGACAAGGCCTTCCGAGGCTTTTCAACTTCCCTGAAAAGAAGCAGAAGCCAAGGCCTCTTCCGCCCCCACTTACTCCTTTCCATGAGGGTATTTATCAGCCAAAGAAGAAGCAGCAATCCCCCAGTCATTTCTGCTCCACTAGCTTCCCCTTTAAAAATGGCACCGGGGGACTTCCATTCATGACAACAGCCTGAGAAGTTGCAGGGGGCTGCTGTTCCCAAGGTTATTGTTCATAGCAATTTTTCTCTCCTCTCTCAATATTGCATACTAGTGTAGGGTTTTTTTCCGCTTTATGGAATGTGCCTAGGTGTTCTTTGTGTGACAGTATTTGTGAGCAAGAGGTATGCGCTCCTGTCATTCAAAGATCTTAAAGAAATCTCCAGGAATGTTTCTACAATCGAAGATCATTTGAACAAGTTCCAGTCTGTCTTAGAGGAGATTTGGAAGGTGTTGAGTGTCATACAAACAAGCTTATGGACATCAATCAGTGTACGGAAGCATAAGAAATGGCATCAGAACAACTTACCACCCAAATAGAGGCTCTAAAGAGGAAGAATTAATATCTTTAGCATACATTGCGCATCAGGAAAATCATGGCAGGAGAAATTTCTGTATCAAAGGTTTGCAAGAATCTATAATAGATTCTGAATTGATGCATTTAGTTCAAATCTTAGCCAAACTTCTCAGTCAGAAATAGTAAGTCCACAGCATTCTAACAAAACCAAAACAAAACCACAGTATTGACTGTCTATGAATAGCAGAATATCGGAGTTTCTCCATCCCAGCATTAATATTAAACCATTATATTTTTGGCAAACTTATGCGAGTATAAAAGAAAAACTTTAGTCAATGAACATTTTTGTATTATCAAATATACTGCAGATGTATATGATTGTAAAAAAACAGTTGAAATCCAAACTTCTTGATAAAAGATGAAAAAGGAAGGAAAGTACAAATTCAGTGAAATCCTCAGTGTGTTGGTAAAATCCATAATATGCAGACAAGGGAAAACAGGAACAAAATCAATTCCCACATGATATTCCTGCTGCTAATTCTCTATACAATGAGAACCTTATTTATATATAGAGAGAAGGTATCTCAGCACTGAATGGAAGCATCAAAGACTGAATCCTTATTTAGATAGTTCTATCTTCAATTTTTTAACCTTTTTAGGGAAGTGAAATTTTATGTCATTCCATGTTCTGTGATGCTACAAATTTTGTGCCCATAATTTCAAAACATTGTGCATTTTCTTTAAAAAAAATTTTGCTTAAAAGTCCAACTTATCTTAATATAAACTTTTTCTTGTCACACTGGTTGGCTTGGTGTTCTTCACCTGCCCATTGAAATTGTTTGAACAAGCGTTGTGAATGGAGACAGAAGTTGGTAATGGTTCACCAAACTGGCTGCTTCAGGGCACATATCTTCTATAATAATGAATCACATTAATTTCATACAATTTAAAAACAGAAATAGTCGAATAGTTATATGCACTTGTTCATTCCTTGTGGCTGTGCTTACAAATCATGGTACAACATGGCAGCTTAGTGCTTAAGTGACTTGTTTTAAAAATGTTTTGTAATATGTGATCTAACATCTTTGCTTTGATTGGTTTCCCCTGACATGATATCCTTTCTAATCAACCAATATACATACTTTTAATTTTTGATCTATTTAAATAGACTATTTTAATTTGTTTTAAATGTGACCTTTACTCAATCCTAGTTCAGTCATTTCTTTTTGACAAAATTCTCCATTTCAACAATTCCAATTTCTTTTGTTTATAAATACGTCCATGATTCACTTTTAAAGCATTTTATTCTGCTTTCATGGATCTAATGATCATTAACTTTTATTTTGCTTTCATTATCTCCCATCAAGTTAAACATCTCTAGTAAAAATATTCATCTTATTATGCTGATCAACTTATATTTGAATTTTTAATATACATAACTTGTCTTGTGCTCATTTAAGTTCACAGAGATCCTGAATTCACTCTTCCCCAAGTTTATCCGGTGAATGTTCTTAAAAATGCTTATGCGTTGAAACTACAAAAGAAAGCTAATGGAGTAATGTATTCCACTCACTACCGATATTAAGACCCAAAGGCTTTCTGTTTTTGTAGTATATAAATCCATCTCTGCTGGATTTTGTATAAAATCCAGTTTATATTTTATTTTATTTTAAGTTTTTCTATACCGGCATTCACAATAAATATCGCATCATGTCGGTTTACAATTAACAAGTGTAGAGGGAACAAAAGGTCATAAATAACATTAAATAACATAAATAATAATGGTAGTTGTAATAGTAAACATTAAACAAGTGAAAGTTAAGGGTTGCAGTTACAATAAAACAAGGGAGTAATATAACTTGGAACAGAGAAAAGAAGCTGGGGTTTTAATAGAGTACATATATGCCTATCAATGCAATTGAGGCAATAATGAATTGCCCTGATGCTGTGGAGTTAATTGCCATGTTAAAGCAGAGTCTAAGTGACTAGTCAAAGACGGATTAAGGTTCAGTTTAGGTCAGGAAATGCTTTCATAAATAGCCACGTTTTGAGTCTTTTCCTAAATGTGGGGAGGCAGGGTTCCTGTCGCAAATCTGGTGGGATGGAGTTCCACAGTGTTGGTCCTGCGGTGGAAAAAGCCCTGTCACTGGCTGTTATGTGCCACATGGTTTTGGAATGTGGTACTTGTAGGGATTCTCTGTAGGACTCTCTGATTGGTCTGTTGGAAGTGAATTTTTTGAGAGGAATTTGAAGGTTGAGCTGAGTGTGTTGATGTATGGTTTTGTAAATAATGGTTATGGACATATATGATTCTGTAGTGACTTGGCAGCCAGTGTAGGTCTTTGAGAATTGGTGATATGTGGTCTCTTCTCCGAGTGTTTGTTAATATTCTTGCAGCCGTGTTTTGAACCATCTGAAGGGGTTTAGTGTGAGATGAGGGAAGACCTAATAGTAAAGAGTTGCAGTAATCTAGTTTAGCGAAGATTATTGATTGAAGAATAGATCTGTAGTCATGAGAGTGAAACAGTGGTCTTATTCTTTTTAAGACTTGGAGTTTATAGAAGCAGTCCTTAGTAGTTTGATTTATGAATGATTTTAGGTTTAGCCTGTTATCAAAGATAGCTCCCAGGTTTCTTACTTGTGGAGTTTGTAAATTGGGTGGTGGATTTGTGTCGATGCTACTGTTTTCAGTGGAAATTAGGAGGAGTTCGCTTTTTGAAGAGTTTAGTATTAGATTTAGGTTGGAGAGGAGTCCGTCAATTTTTTGAAGAAAAGTTTCCCAGAATTCAAGAGTTTTAGTATAGGATTCTTTGATGGGGATGACTATCTGGACATCATCTGCATATAGAAAGTGTTTAAGGTTTAACTTGTTTAGAAGTTGGCACAGAGGGAGCAGGTAGATATTAAAGAGCGTTGGTGAGAGGGAGGAGCCCTGCGGAACTCCTGAAGAGGAAGAGTAGTGCTGAGATTCTTTGTTGTGTAGTTTAACTTTGTATTTTCTGTTCCCTAAGAACGATTTGAACCACGATAGTGCTGTTCCTGTTATTCCAATATTTACTAATTGAATTAGTAAGATGGAGTGGTTAACCGTATCAAAGGCAGCTGAGAGGTCCAGGAGGATCAGCAAGTAAGCGTGACCTTTATCCAGGCCCATGATAAGGTAGTCAGTCAGGGATATTAGTAGTGATTCTGTACTTAAAGATTTCCTGAAACCATATTGGGTCGGGAACAGAATTTTATGTTCCTATCTCCTCCTCTGCAATGATGTGGAACATGGTCTATTGCTGTATGTCCTGATGTTATACAATGCTGTACAAGTAGAGCATTCTCTTTTCTATTATGAACACTACTTGTGTGTTCCCTTTAGCATGTTTGTAAAGAACATTGGGGTTTTCCCCACATACCTCTTAGGACATGGACATTTAATAATGAACTACATGTGTGGTAGTACATGTTGTAAAGTGATGCAATTTATAAATCTTTTTAGTATGGATACATTCAAATTCTTTCATCTGCAATGTTTGACAAACCACATAATTACTACATCTGTAATATCCATATAGTTTTTTTGAACTAATATCATATCACTTTAATCCTGGTAATAATGCTGGACACAAATTCACGCAAATTCAAAACTCGGTATTAATCTGATAACTTCTCAATGTTCTCTCATACTGATTGAAATATTCTTCAGTAAAGGGGAATACCGCGTCATACAAGTCACTGTGCCCTGATCATGGATTTTATTTTGGTTAATAAGCAGGGACTCTTGATCACCATATATGAGCCCTTTTCTATGCTTGCTTAACGTATTTAGTTGGCTAGCCCCTTTCCTTCAATTTTATAAATAACTCATTTGATTCTTGTTTATACAGATCTGTTGAACAATTTCTTCTGTATCTCAGAAACTGTGTCATGGGCAAGCTTCTCTTTAATGGTGCCGGATGAACATTGGAATAATGCAAAAGTGTTCCCATGCCTTTGCAGTTCTATGTAATTTCTAAAATACCTACATCTGTTTTATATATTTTTAGATCCAAGCATATGCTCAAAGTGATATTGCAAAGTGAACTTGATATTTTCATCACAGCTATTAATCCATTTTTCAAAACCAATTCCTCTTCACTGCCAGACCACAACAAATACATTAAAAAAAATACAACTTGCAAATGGTGAATAAGAACATAAGAACATAAGAAAATGCCATACTGGGTCAGACCAAGGGTCCATCAAGCCCAGCATCCTGTTTCCAACAGTGGCCAATCCAGGCCATAAGAACCTGGCAAGTACCCAAAAACTAAGTCTATTCCATGTAACCATTGCTAATGGCAGTGGCTATTCTCTAAGTGAACTTAATAGCAGGTAATGGACTTCTCCTCCAAGAACTTATCCAATCCTTTTTTAAACACAGCTATACTAACTGCACGAACCACATTCTCTGGCAACAAATTCCAGAGTTTAATTGTGCGTTGAGTAAAAAAGAACTTTCTCCGATTAGTTTTAAATGTGCCCCATGCTAACTTCATGGAGTGTCCCCTAGTCCTTCTACTATCCGAAAGAGTAAATAACCGATTCACATCTACCCGTTCTAGACCTCTCATGATTTTAAACACCTCTATCATATCCCCCCTCAGTCGTCTCTTCTCCAAGCTGAAAAGTCCTAACCTCTTTAGTCTTTCCTCATAGGGGAGTTGTTCCATTCCCCTTATCATTTTGGTAGCCCTTCTCTGTACCTTCTCCATCGCAATTATATCTTTTTTGAGATGCGGCGACCAGAATTGTACACAGTATTCAAGGTGCGGTCTCACCATGGAGCGATACAGAGGCATTATGACATTTTCCGTTTTATTCATCATTCCTTTTCTAATAATTCCCAACATTCTGTTTGCTTTTTTGACTGCCGCAGCATACTGAACCGACGATTTCAATGTGTTATCCACTATGACACCTAGATCTCTTTCTTGGGTTGTAGCACCTAGTATGGAACCCAACATTGTGTAATTATAGCATGGGTTATTTTTCCCTATATGCATCACCTTGCACTTATCCACATTAAATTTCATCTGCCATTTGGATGCCCAATTTTCCAGTCTCACAAGGTCTTCCTGCAATTTATCACAATCTGCTTGTGATTTAACTACTCTGCACAATTTTGTGTCATCTGCAAATTTGATTATCTCACTCGTCGTATTTCTTTCCAGATCATTTATAAATATATTGAACAGTAAGGGTCCCAATACAGATCCCTGAGGCACTCCACTGTCCACTCCCTTCCACTGAGAAAATTGCCCATTTAATCCTACTCTCTGTTTCCTGTCTTTTAGCCAGTTTGCAATCCACGAAAGGACATCGCCACCTATCCCATGACTTTTTACTTTTCCTAGAAGCCTCTCATGAGGAACTTTGTCAAACGCCTTCTGAAAATCCAAGTATACTATATCTACCGGTTCACCTTTATCCACATGTTTATTAACTCCTTCAAAAAAGTGAAGCAGATTTGTGAGGCAAGACTTGCCCTGGGTAAAGCCATGCTGACTTTGTTCCATTAAACCATGTCTTTCTATATGTTCTGTGATTTTGATGTTTAGAACACTTTCCACTATTTTTCCTGGCACTGAAGTCAGGCTAACCGGTCTGTAGTTTCCCGGATCGCCCCTGGAGCCCTTTTTAAATATTGGGGTTACATTTGCTATCCTCCAGTCTTCAGGTACAATGGATGATTTTAATGATAAGTTACAAATTTTTACTAATAGGTCTGAAATTTCCTTTTTTAGTTCCTTCAGAACTCTGGGGTGTATACCATCCGGTCCAGGTGATTTACTACTCTTCAGTTTGTCAATCAGGCCTACCACATCTTCTAGGTTCACCGTGATTTGATTCAGTCCATCTGAATCATTACCCATGAAAACCTTCTCCATTACGGGTACCTCCCCAACATCCTCTTCAGTAAACACCGAAGCAAAGAAATCATTTAATCTTTCCGCGATGGCCTTATCTTCTCTAAGTGCCCCTTTAACCCCTCGATCATCTAACGGTCCAACTGACTCCCTCACAGGCTTTCTGCTTCGGATATATTTAAAAAAGATTTTACTGTGAGTTTTTGCCTCTACAGCCAACTTCTTTTCAAATTCTCTCTTAGCCTGTCTTATCAATGTCTTACATTTAACTTGCCAATGTTTATGCTTTATCCTATTTTCTTCTGTTGGATCCTTCTTCCAATTTTTGAATGAAGATCTTTTGGCTAAAATAGCTTCTTTCACCTCCCCTTTTAACCATGCCGGTAATCGTTTTGCCTTCTTTCCACCTTTCTTAATGTGTGGAATACATCTGGACTGTGCTTCTAGAATGGTATTTTTTAACAATGACCACGCCTCTTGGACATTTTTTACTTTTGTAGCTGTTCCTTTCAGTTTTTTCTAACAATTTTTCTCATTTTATCAAAGTTTCCCTTTTGAAAGTTTAGCACGAGAGCCTTGGATTTGCACACTGTTCCTTTTCCAGTCATTAAATCAAATTTGATCATATTATGATCACTATTGCCAAGTGGCCCCACCACCGTTACCTCTCTCACCAAGTCCTGTGCTCCACTGAGAATTAGATCTAAAATTGCTCCCTCTCTCGTCGGTTCCTGAACCAATTGCTCCATAAAGCTATCATTTATTCCATCCAGGAACGTTATCTCTCTAGCGTGACCCGATGATACATTTACCCAGTCTATATTGGGGTAATTGAAGTCTCCCATTATTACTGCACTACCAATTTGGTTAGCTTCCCTAATTTCTCTTAGGATTTCACTGTCCATCTCACCATCTTGACCAGGTGGACGGTAGTATACCCCTATCACTGTAGTCTTCCCTGATACACAAGGGATTTCTACCCATAAAGATTCAATTTTGTATTTAGTCTCATGCAGGATGTTTATCCTGTTGGACTCTATGCCATCCCGGACATAAAGCGCCACACCTCCTCCCGACTGCTCCTCTCTGTCATTGCGATATAATTTGTACCCCGGTATAGCACTGTCCCATTGGTCTTTTCAAATCTGGTCATAAACAAATTAGCAAGGGAGCCATTGTCTCTCCCATCACAGTTCTGGAAATTTGCTGAAAAAAGGATCCTCTAAACTTAAAGTGATTTTCTTTCAAAGCTAACTTAGCTAATTGCAGTATAAAGCCAGTTGGCACTCCATGAGGACCCAATTGAGTATCTGTCTCCTTAATTACATCTAATGCTGCATCCTGAGGAATAGAAGTATATAGTGAATTGATGTCAACTGTTGCCAAAAAACATTGAGAACTCCTGTCCAAACTTTTTACATGTTAATGAAATGAGATAAATCCTTCATGTATATAAAACTCATTGGAAATGATGCAAAAAAACAAAAAAAGGGAGCACTGCTGCACACAAAACAATCAAATAGATCAAGAAAATGTGCAGAGAAAATTCAATGTCCACACAATTTTGAGTGAAGGAATTATATTTTTGAAACTGCAGCTCTACAGTGTTATGACAGGGTATAATTCAAGATGGGTCCCCCGACATGGACCTGGGTTTCGCCGTGAGGCTGCGTCTTATTTACATGTTTACGAGGAAAGCAATCTACGTATTTGGATAATGGTTCCAATACTGACTCTAGTTCTCCCCCATGGTTTCTTTATAGTTTTCTGGAGTTTCTAACTACTTGTTTCTCTTAAGTCTCTACATTTTGTAGAACCAATTTCTGAAAGGTATGGATGGATCAAAGGATGTAACAGCTCAGGTGGAATCCAGGTTGAAGGGTTTTTACAATAGACATATTCATAGTGGACATTGGATATTTTCCAAAATGCACCTTTAGATACAAACTCCTTATGAAACCCTGCAAATCAACACAAAATTGAAAGGCATCATGCTTTGTAGACAGGACAAAATACAAGCCTTTACTCAAAACATTCTTTTCTGATGAACTCAAATTATAATTCAATATTGATTATTGTACCTTGTGATCCCATATTTGACTTGTCATGACACTAGATGAGGCTGATCCTCTGCACCCTTTCCATGTGTTCCAGTGTTTTCTTTGTGTAAAAATTCCTTGGTCTAAAAAATCTCCTTCCACTTCTATTTTGTCGGTATTTTTTTTTTTCTTTCTGATGAATTAAAAGGTAACGTTTCGGTATTTTTCTTCTCATGTGGATGCATCCATGCATATATGCTCTTTTTCTGGTAATACAATTCATCTCTAGAAAATTTAGATAATTTATATTCTCAAAGATCTTTCTTAAAATGTTCTATGGATTTCTGTAGATCAGCATAACTACTATCAAAATTTTCAATAGTGGTGTCAGCTTTTAGTGCTATTGTTGCATCCGTCGGGGGTCAGACGGTTTCACCCCTTATGCCTCCCCTTTATCTTGGCTTCTCCTGCTTACCTTGGGAAAATGGCTTCCGCCGCGTCTACAAGCTGCCCTCTCCAGCGTTCCCGGAACGGCTATGGCGTTGCTTCCCACCATGTTCCTCCCAAGGACCTACTAGGGTGCGCGCACTTGCTACCCACGTCTTTATTCCAGCTATGGCGCGAACCTCGGGGGCATCCCCCTCAAGTGACGTCACGCTATCCGGGTATATAGCCTGTACTTGTTTGCTAGCTCACTGAGTTAGCAAGGATTGGATTCTTCCGGTCTAAGCTACTCTGCCGCTTCCGTACTGCCGCTGGAAGCTCTCTCTCTGCCCTTCGGGGTAATCTCTAACCTGGGTACCCGCTCCTTGGGAGCCCTCTGCTTTATTTCAGGTGCCTTACAGGAATCGGGTACTCGCTCCTCGAGGGCCTGCTCTCCCTGCCTCAGTGCCTGTACCATCTACTTCTGCCTGGTGGAATCGCCAACCTACAGCTACCATCTAGTGAGTAATCTAACTCTCAGTCTGTCTCATCTATAGCATTGCCTTGCTGGGAAACCTACACCGGAATTCCCCTATACCAATGAGGTGAGACTGGTTCCCTCTACCGAGGGTCCCAAGACTGCTACATCTGGATCACCTCACTACTGGCACCTCTGGTGGTATACATCAAGCTGTATAATAAAAGATCTAATTCTGTGTTTGTGCGTCCTGAGTCTAGCCCAGTAGTATGGCTCCCCACGGGGCTCTTCCCCGTGGGCATGGTCATCTGCCACGGCACCCAAGAATCCACCCAAACACCACTAAACCATAACAGCTATTAATTTCTCATCAAGCTCTCCTCCTAATCGGTTTTTTAGCTTGAGTGGTTTCAATTATGAGAATCATTAGATCTAAAGAACACTTGTTGAGTATTGTATGCCATCTCTCTAAACATTGCTGATCTTCATTAAATAATCTTGATTCGTTATATATCCTTAATCCTCTGGGTAATATTTCTTGCTTGCAGTACTCAACAAGCCATCTATTTTTCAATCTGTTCTTAAGATTGCATTACAACTGCTTTACTATCTTGGAATACCTTGAGATGCGCAGGAAATAAAATGATTCCCTTACCAAAAAGAGTTCTGTGCAGATTGGAGCAAGTGCCTTTGTAGAGTAATCATTAAAAAGAAGCAATTTATAGCCATGATAGTCTAAGGTTCCATTTTTTTTTTTTGAATACGCAGCCATCAGTTTATATTTGTCTGTGTAATTTAAAACTGTGTAATTTGAACCGGCACGATGTGCAAACGGTTGCCGGTATATAAAATTAAATAAATAAATAATAAAAATAAAATGTGTGATTACAGGCTATTGCCTCATTGAAGTATCCCCTGCCGTTCCCCCATGGTTAACTCTGGTTCAGTTTCCATTGAAGAGTCTAGGGCTTCCAGCAGCCAAACCCAAAAAAGCTGAAGATATGGATGATGTTGTGCCTCTTTCAATTTTCTTGATCTTTAATTCTTTCAGTTAAAACTTTTCTTTTCAGCATTTCCAGTTGCGTAATTAGATGATTTGAAATGGTTTGTTAGTACACGATTTTCCAGTTTACTTCTCATGCTTGTATGTTTGTCTAGATTATCATGTATCTTATCACAGACAATTGAATTTTATTTAAACTATCAGCAATAGCTGCAGATATACTTTGTAATATTTCTTTGATAAGATCTTTTAATTCTACCAGTATTGCTTCTGTCTTACATGCCATTTTGAAGTTTAGAGGCTGAGCTTTGTCTTTTGCAGGGCACAGGTTTTTGTTGACATGCCTCACAATCTTCACAATGAAAGATTTTGTAACACCTATTTATCAACAAGCATACTGTGCGAAATCAAGAGTCCAGAGTTAAGTTATGCTGAGTTGAGCCAAGCCTGATGGAGCTCATCTGCTTTGTGAACTCTCAGCAAGGCAGCTTGACCAGAAGTGCATTGGTTGAAGGAAATCTCTGCCTGGGCTGTTTCCCCTTACTACTCCCCATCAGAACAAAATTCAAAAGATGTTGTCATTTCAATGTGACAAAATCCCTCCATTATCAGACACTTGGAAGTGTCACAAAACTCTTCAAAAAAAAAAAAAAAGTCACTCAGAGCCTATGCCACAAACTTGCCTTACCATAAAGCTAACTCCCAGCACTCATACAAAAATCTTGTATGGAAAGGCAACATTGCAAATATTCCACTGAGTCTTAACACACAAATATACCTCCTGTTCGTAAAACAAAATTAACTGGACTGCTACAGTTCCTTACCCAGAACCTCCACATTAGAATCTCACCTCAGTTACACACAGAACACAGACCCTTGACAAATACCGAATCAACAGCAAGCGGCCAAGTCCACCCTGCGGTCTTCCACTTGGCAGCCTCTGCCAAGTGGAAGACCGCAGGGTGGACTTAGCCTTATCCGTGCTACTATTTGCTGCCTGAGATTCAGGACACTAACCGATAAAGCCATCAGGCTGGAGCCCTGTGTGCTCATGGAATAAACCCTTCCCTGTGTCCATAGGTAAAAGCAGACCTGCTGATGCCCCTTTGGGCCTGCTGCACCCTTTATTCCTCCCAAATCATGGCACGGATTACATCGACTGGCAAAAATCAATTCATTTGAAAGGACTGCTCCTCTAACATTTATCAATTTATGTCCTTTTAATTGAAAGTGGGTCAAATATATGCAAATATGTTTCATGCATAGTCATTGAGGAAATCTTAAAGTCAACCTTTGTTTGTAGCATTCAGTATTCCTGCCATGACTATTTTTTGTTGAATTAATAATGTTTTTATGTATGAAAGGCTTTCTGATATTGCTAATTTATTTATTTATTTTAAGAACTATTGCAGTTTCCTCATTAGTACTCTTTGCCAAGGTGGCCAGATTGAGTTTTGCAGATCTCCAAATAAACATAAGAAGTTGCCATACTGGGTCAGACCAAGGGTCCATCAAGCCCAGCATCCTGTTTCCAACAGTGGCCAATCCAGGTCATAAGAACCTGGCAAGTACCCCAAAACTAAGTCTATTCCATGTTACCATTGCTAGAAATAGTGGCTATTTTCTAAGTCAACTTAATTAATAGCAGGTAATGGACTTCTCCTCCAAGAACTTATCCAATCCTTTATTAAATGCGATTAATTGTAATATTTTATATACTACTTCCTTCAAACATTTGACCCACAGCTGGTCATACTACCACAATAAATACATCATTAAATAATTCATACATAATCATAAAATACAATGCAACAGGAAAATACACATCCATTCATACATGTTTAATAGCACAGATAAACAGCCCAGTTTACAAGTTTAAGTTAGCAGTCAGAAAATAAGGTGTACCTAAGGAGCCCCCCCTGTTCACTGAATCTAACAACCATAGTCAAACAGGGGTCAGATGGATTGTAGTTAGGATGCTCGGAGCTCTCATATGACCAATCCTCCCTTCTCCAACTTCCATGAATGAATGTGAACATGAGAGGAATTAGAGCTGTGAAAAACTAGGATTGGGCAGATAGCATGGACAAAAACAATACATATCACTTATAGTATTATGCTACTTTAAACCCATAGATATGTCTAAGGAAAAAACAATCCTGGATCTCATACTAGCACAAAATATAAAAACCAATATTTATATGTAATCATCAATCTTGATAATTGCATACAAGGCAGTTTCATACAGAATCCCACTTTATAAACTTTCTCTAGGATCCCTTCACTGTATTTAATGTGATAACTATTTTAGTTATATGTCTGTTGGATAATAGGAAATGTATTTAGTAATCATTGGAACAATGGCATAGCTCAGACAAAGTATCTGACAGGGCCATTGGGGTTTGAAGATCCTGATGAGGTAATGTACTTGATCTCAGGGAGGAAGGGAAAATGACTGCAGCAACTCCTGCTGGTCTCAAAAGAGATGTGCCTTTCATCCTCAGGGGCTGGCAACGATATTTGAGTTGCCCTAACAAGCTATCTAGGGTGAGTTGATCTCTAAAGAAAGAAAAAGGAGAAAAAACCAGCAAAATAAAATTAGCATTAACAAAATCATCACCTTAAAAAAAACAACCCTTGATTACTATTTAATGAATGAAAATAAGCATAAGCTACATTAGAGATCAGATATGAACAAGCATATTGAGTTACATGTAAATCAGTTTCTGCTGCTTTGTTATTACATAGGTAGTTGGTTCCATCAGCTTAATCCTAGTGAGTGGGATTTGTTTTATGCATATTGGTTTAGTTCTATTATTTTGCTGGAGATTGTAATCCCTCGAGTCAGCTGTGCCAATCCATTTCAGCATCTGATACTATTTCCATTAATCACAGACAACGTGCACAAGATAATGGAAAGATACACATAGTAGCAGGCAAAGAACAGGCCTGTTTATGTATGCCGTTTGCGGCAGATCTGAAAACTCTTTCCAGTTCAACACTGATAAAATTTTTTAAGCAGACATTTAAACCACTGTGTCCTTGCCTTAAAATTATTTGGAGTAAGATGTGGTCTACTTTATAAAGCAGGTAGGTGCAGCTGTACAAAATTTTTTTTTTTTTTTTTTTTTAAAGGAGACTGGCTAAAAGTACATAAGTTGTAAGCCATTTCATTAAGGTTCCAGCTTACAGTACCTAGGAGCTAAACAGCAGATAGATCCAAAACCAAATTCTACTAACCATCTATTTTTGCCAAGTGTGGTCTCCCAGGCCAAAGCACATGCATAGCATTAGGTTAATACCATATGCAGGGCAGCCCAAGCACCAAACATCTAACTAGAACACATGGATAAAAAAAAAAAATGCATGGCTTGGAAGATACTCAGATTTTGCAGTTTAACAACCAATCACATCAGAACATTTATAAATGTTTAACAGAAATTTAATAAAAGTTGGAGAACCTCAAAATCTTTTGCACCAAATGCCCTTTGATATAAAGCCATTACTTCTGCCTTCTATAACACAGTACATGCCTCATGTTTGAGTTACAATATAATTAATCAACAAATATTTTTAGTGACCATCATATTTGGGCACAATGTGTTTTGGTAGGTACACATCATTGAGTGTGCAATGCACATCTGATCTTTGCCACAATGTTTAATCATCGGTTGTTTTTTTTCAATTTTGAGGTGATGCAATATTTAAAGTGATTATATCAACGTTGGGTCAGTTCAAAGGTCCATCAAGCCCAGAATCCTGCTTCCAACAGTGGCCAATCCAGGTCACAAGTACTTAGCAAGATCCCAAAGGGTAGATTCCATGCCTAGCATTCTATTTGTTTTCTTGGCTCTTGCTGCACACTGAGCAGAAAATTTTAACGTGTTATCAACGATGATGCCTAAATCCTTTTCCTGAAATGGTGACTCTTAATGTGGAATCTTGCATTGTGTAGCTATAATTCAGTTTCTTCTTCTCTAAGTACATCACTTGCACTTATCCACATTAAATTTCATTTTCCATTTGCATGCTCAGTCTCCCAGTTTTGCAAGGTCCTCATGCAATTTCTTACAATCCTCTTGTGATTTAACATCTTTGAATAATTTTGTGTCATCGAAAAATTTGATCACCTCACTCATTGTCCCATTTCTAGGTCATTTATAAATATGTTAAAAAGCATTGAGAAAATTTACCATTTAGACCTACTGTTTTCTATCTTTTAACCAGTTCCCAAGCTACAATAGGACACTGCCCCCTATTCTATGACTACTTAATTTTCTAAGAAGGCTCTTCCGAGGGGCTTTCTCAAGAGCTTTCTGGAAATCCAGATACACTATATCAAGTGGCTCACACCTTTAAGCACTTTTACTTATGCCATCAAAAATTGTAGCAGATTGGTGAGGCAAGACTTCTCTTGGCTAAAACCATATTGGCTTTGTCTCATTAAACTATGCCTATCTTTATGTTCAGTTATTTTGTTCTTTATGATAGTTTCTACCATTTTGCCTGGCACAGATGTCAAACTCACTGGTCTGTAATTTCCTGGATCCCTTTTTAAAAATTGGTGTAATATTAGCAACTCTCCAGTCTTCAGGTACCATAGACGATTTTAATGATAGTTTACAAATTACCAAAATCATGTTCGCAATTTCCTTTTTCAGTTTTTTCAGCACTTGGATAGGCATACCATTTGGTCCACGTGATGTGTTACTCTTTAATTTGTCAATATGCCCCATTATCTCTTCTATGTTCAGTGAGATTGTTTCCTCTGAATTATCACTTATAAATATCACTTCTGGGTTGGGTATCTTCCTTACATCTTCCTTAGTGAAGACAGAAGCAAAGAATTCATTTAAGCTCTCTGCTATGGCCTTGTCATCCCTAAATGCCCCTTTTATCCCTTGATCATCTAATGGTCCAACTGACTCCTGCGTAGTCTTTTTCTTTGAACTTATCTGAAAAGGGTTTTATGAATTTTGTTTCCATGACAAGCTTCTTTTCACATTGGGCCAGATTTTCCAACCTATGCGTGGGCGTAGATTAGTGCGCGCAACCTGGTGCGCACAAATCTACGCCCAATTTTATAACATACACGTGCAGCCGCGCACGTTATAAATTCTGGGGTTGGCGCATGAAGGGGGTGCACACTTGTAGACGCTGAGCCCTGGGGAGCCCCGATGGCTTTCCCCGTTCCCTCCGAGGCCGCTCCGAAATCGGAGTGGCCTCGGAGGGAACTTTCCTTTAACCCCCCCCCCCACCTTCCCCTCCCTTCCCCTATCTAACCCGCCCCCCAGTCCTACCTAAATCCCCCTCTACCTTTATTTCTTTATGCCTGCCTCTGGGCAGGTGTAAGTTGCGCGCACCGGCCAAGTGCCAGTGCGCGATCCCCCGGCTTAGCGGGCCTTCAGAGGCCTCCAGCCACGCCCCGCCTGCCCATGCTCCGCCCCTTTTTTCAAGCCCCTGGACATACGCACATCCCGGGGCTTGCGTGCGTCACCGAGTCTATGCAAAATAGGCTCGGTGCACGCAGGAGGGGTTTAAAATTATTACGCACGTAACCCTTTTAAAATCCACCCCATTCTGTTTGCCTTTCTTATCAATGCTTTACATCTAACTTGCCAGTGCTTATGTTTCCTTCATTTGGATCCCTTTTCCATTTCTTGAAATATGTTCTATTAGCTATTATAGCCTTTTTCCCCTTACCTTTTAATCATGCCGGTAATCATTTAGCCTTCCTTCTGCCTTTTCTAATACATTTTAAATTTGTTAAATATTTATATTAGTTGCCTAACACAGAAAAGGCCTACGTGACATACAGAAAAAACATTTATAAAATCAAATAAAACAAATACATAGACTATATCAGATCTGTGCTTCCAAGATGGTAATTTTGAACAAGGTCTATCCCGGATGTAAACTCAACCTTTGCAGCTGCTCCTTTCAGTTTTTCCTAACCATTTTCCTCATTTTATCATAGTCACTCTTTTGAGAGTTTGCCAGTGGATGTCTTTAGTGTCCTCCCTCCAATTAAGTCCAATTTGATAACGTTGTGATCACTATTGCCCAGTGACTTCAACACTGTTGCCTCTCGGACCAAATCCTGTTTTTCACTAAGAGCTAGGTCTAAAATTGTACCAGCTACTCCATGAAGCATTTCTTTTTTTTTTTTTTTTTTTTTTTTAAACTAGGAACTTTATTTTTCCAGCATGTCCTGATGTGACATTCACTCAGTCAATATTGGGGTAATTGAAAGGAGACAATACTATTTACCTGATCATTTCCTTTTCTTTAATGAGGACAGGTTAATCCACCCCAGTGGGTTATGAACGTCTACCAGCAGATGGAGACCGAGCACAGCGGACGTCTCTGTATATATATACCCCCTGCACAAACATCAGCCTGCCAATATTCTCTGCAAAAGCCAACTGTGGACAACTAAATAATATATGAACATAACTAACAGACAACCATTCAAGTACTTAGTTAACAGGACAAAGAGTGTAATATCACTAATCTAGGAACTGGATCAGACACTTACCAGTAATCCCCGAAAATGCAGCCACTCAGGATGACAATATCACTACCATCCGGCAGCCAAGGGCAGGAAGGTGAATTAACCTATCTTCATTAAAGAAAAGGAAATTGTAGGCTAAGTAGTAATTTCTCCTTTCTTAGCATTCAGACACATTAATCCACACCAGTGGGATGTACCAAAGCTACTCCCAAACATGGCATGAGGCTTCCCGCAGTCCGATCAACACTGTACGTGTGAAGGCTATGTCCTCCCAGGCCTGCACATTCAGGCGGTAATGCCTGGAAAAGGTGTATATGGAGGATCACGTCACAGCTTTGGCAAATCGACAGGAGACAAGAGTCTAATCTCCGTCCATGACCCTGCCTGAGCTCTAGTGGAATCAGCCTCTCCTGACTAGGCAACGGCTGCTCAGCATCCAAATACGTGGCCGTGATTACCTCCTTAATCCTGTGGGCTATTGTAGCCCGTCATGCTGACTCACCCTGTTTACTCTCACTGTGGCGTATAAACAGCTGGCCCATCTTCCTGAAAGGTTTAGAGACCTCTAAATACCTCATGATATGCCTCTTGACATCCAATGTCTGTAACAGGTGATATTCATCTGCATCTCTCTCCCTGTTCAGAGTCAGCAGGGATATTGATTCGAGTGAAAATCTGAGACCACCATTGGCAAAAAAAGACGGAACAGTTTGCAGCTGTATCACCCCAGGAGTCACTCGCAGAAACAATTCCTAGCAAGATAAGGCCTGCAGCTTGGAAACTCTATATGCAGAACAAATTGCCACAAGAAACAGTCTTCTAAGTAACGGGCCGATACAGTAAGGTGCGGTAGAAAGAGGTGCATTAGTGCCGGGTGCACCCACATTTGCCGCACGCACAGTTCGGATCACATACCGCTCGATAATGTATTTAAATGGCATGCAAATGCAAGCCGCGTCCAACGTGCGTCCATGAAGTGCAAGCCATTTTACTCTATAGGCGCTATACAGCGCCTATACAGTATCCTGGGTGCGCTGGTACCTGTCATTTCAAATGTCAGGTACCAGGAAGTGGATCCCAACTTTAAGCAAAAGAAAACCTAAAAACCTAAAATCCAACGCACCGGGAAAGCCACTCTTCGGATCGTGACTAATCCCATCCCCCAGCCCCCGCTCACCTGCCCTGGCCGCGTCCATGGGTGCCGGTCTCCGGGGCAGCCCCAGTCCTCTCTCCCCTCCTCCCAGGGGCAGCCGGCAGCGAGAGCGAGAGCAGCCCGGGGCAGATCGCGAAGCGGCTTCCAGCAGCCCCCGCCGGCGAAGGTGGATGAACGCACGCCCGTAGCGAAGGCGCATGAACGGGCGTGCGTGACGTCACGGCGTACGTTCATATGCTTTCGCTCACTTGAGCACCCGTCAATTTGGGTGCTCAAGTCAGCGAAGGCGCATGAACAGGCGTGCGTGACATCACGGCATATGTTCATACGCTTTCGCTGACTTGAGCACCCATCAATTTGGGCTCATGAACGGGCGTGCGTGACGTCACAAGCTGCAAGATGGCGATGGGGAGGCAGTGAGCGGCGGAATGGAGGGAGGCAGGCAGGCAAGCTGGAGCTGCCCCGCATGCAGGAAAGGTAGGGGAGCCGCCGCCCCGCCCCCTCCCCCCCCGGGCAGTTGGCTGCCGGTGCAATTTTTTTGGCATGATGAGCTTGCACCACCTGTATGTCCCATTTGGGCGCTGAAGGCAGTGAAGGTGCCTTGAGCGCCCAAATTGGAAGTACAGGCGTGTGTTCATGCATCTTTGCCGGCGGGGGCTGCTGGAAGCCACCTCGCGGAGAGCGCTTGATCCACCCCGGGCTGCTGAAGCGGGAGAAAAAATGCTGAAAGAGAAAGTGAGACCGGCACCCATGGATGCAGCCAGGACAGGTGAGCAGGGGCTGGGGGAAAGTTTGCCGCCTACTTTTACCCCTGCCTCTAACGCAGGGGTAAGGGTAGGCGGTAATTTAGCAGGTTAAAGACGAGGCTTAACTGCGGGTTAAAAAGGTGATAGTCGGGGCGCACGTTACTGAATGGGAAGGAATAGCTAATCAGAGCGTTTACATATAATTTACATGCCGTGGGTGGAAAGTTGATTTAAAGAAGCGGTAAGGATGGGTTAAAAGGGATAGTGAGTCGCGGGTTGGACTTACGCGGCCAAATTGCGGGTACAAAGTGGGTTAGAAATGGGGTAATCGCGGCTGCGCTTTATGTATCGGCCTGTAAGTTACTTCAAGGAAAGGCTACTCAGTCAAAAGGTGTGACCTGCCAAAAAATCCAAAACCAGATTAAGACTCCACAAGGGTACTGGTAACCGCAAAGGACGAATTAGATGCTTCACTCCTTTTAAGAATGGGGCCACATCTGGATGGGCAGACGAGGGTTCAACATTCACCTGACCTCAAAAAACACGCTACAGCCACCACCTGTACCTTCAAGGAATTAAGGGCCATCCTCTTAATCAACCCATTCTGCAAAAAATCCAAAATGAGCAGGATCTTAACTGCTCACACCAAGCTTCAAACACTCGCTAAACCCAAATATAGGCTAAGGAAGTGGAAAACATTTGCTCTCAAAGAAAAGAAGCAATCATAGCAGTGGAGTATCCATGCTTCAGCAACCAAGCAGTCTCAAGGGCCATACTGTAAGACAAAATAGAGTCAGATCTTCATGAAGAACAGGTCCCTGCTGTAGCAGATCCCTGTGGACTGGTAATTGGAGAGGAGGGTCCACCAGGAACCTTTGCATATCTGCATAACACAGTCTCATGGGCCAATCTGGCACCACCAGAAGCACCATCCCTGTGTAACTCTTGATTCTCCAAATCATTCTGGCCAACATGGGCCACAGAGGAAAGGCATATAGAAGCTTGCCTTATGGCTACTCCTGCAGGAGGGCATCAATGCCCAAGAAATTCAGATCTCTCCTGCAACTGAAGAAGTGATGAACCTTTGCATTGTGTGATGTCGCCAGCAAGTCTAGAAATGGGAGGCCCCAGTGGTTCACTATGAGCTGGAACACTTCATTCGACAATTCCCATTCTCCTGGATCCAGACTCTGCTGAGAGTCTGCTCTTACATTGTCTTTTCCTGCAATGTGTGAGGCTCAAATCTCCTAAAGATGTACTTTTGCTCATTCCATGAGTTGGCCTATTTCCTACAATACATACTGACTCATGCTTCCTCCCTGGTGATGGATGTAAGCTACTGTTGTCGCACTGACTGACATTATTCGGACCTCTTGCTCCTGCAAAAGGTCAATGAATCACAAGCATGCCAACCGAACAGCACGGGCTTCCAGCTAATTGATGCTCCAGACAGACTTTTTGTTCTTTAGCACCCCTGCTCACATTAGTCATGAGTATTCGTTAGTCCAGTGTTTATAGGGAAATGCCCTTCCTTAAATGATCTGCTTGCAACCACCACTGCAATTGAATGGTGATCTCCACTAGTAAGTGAAGCCATATCAAGTAGTCCTGAGACTGTGGACTCCAACAAACAAGCAGTGTGTGCTGAAGACGACACATATGCGCCCTTGCCCATGCAACCACCTTTAGGGTGGCTGCCATCAACCCAAGCATCTGTAGATAACAACACACCATCGGGCATACTGTTTGTGTCAATCGTTGCACCTGCGCCATCAGTTTCTGAATGTGTATCTCCAGCAAGAACACCCTGCCTTGCTTCATGTTGAACCAAACACCAAGATACTCCAGTGACTGGGGATGCTGCAGATTGCTCTTGGCCAAGTTCACCACCCAACCTAGTTCCTGTAGCAAGGAGATCACCTTGCATGAAGCGTGAAGACTGTCTTTCATGCTCTTGGCTAGACTAAGCCAATCATCTAAGTACGTGTGAACCTGAATGCCATCCTGTCTCAACACTGCCGCTACCACCACAATGACCTTGGAGAGGGTTCTGGGCACAGTGGCCAACCTGAAGGATAGCACTTGAAACTGATAATGTTGACCAAAAACAGAGAAACGCAGAAACAGTTGATGCTCCATCTGGATGGGAATATATAGGCAGAAGGCTCCATACCAAAACCAGGGGGCAGCTGTCCTGCACCCACTGAGCTACTTTTGACTGCTGACGAACCAGTTAAGGGAGCCCCAAAACCAGACAAAATCTCTGGCAGTTCCCCCTCCTATCCCATTCCTGCATCATGCAGGGAAGGACCAGGCTAAGCAAAATAAATCTGGAACAGCTCTCCCTATGCCTCCAAGCAGTGCTGACATAAGGTAGAGGGGATGCCAGGCTGTGATGCCCAAATATGGCAAGTAGCACAAACGGTAAGGCGCTTAAGGTTCTTTGCTACCAGCACCATGGATAAACACCCGCTATCAGTATGCTCCCAAAAGTGTTAACTGTACACCCAGCTGCACAGCCACCAGGACAGGGCACCCAAAATCAAGCTCTGTCCAATAAGCTTACACTATGGACGTCTAAAATGTAGGCGCTCACCTGAGCGCAAACCCGGGCACGCAAGCGTGAAAAGAAGTCAGACACTGATTCATGGCAGACAAGGGCACGAATGCCACTGCGGCCTACCACGTGGTGTCTAAGCAAAGCCTGATAGTGGGGCCTAGCCAAAAAGGCTGCCATGACTCCCCAAGTTCCCTTGGCCCGTGCCAGAGACAGGAACAGACGGTGGATTGGTACACCAAGCTTGGAGATAAGGAGAATGGAATCCCTAAAATTAACTCCCCTCTTTTTTTTTTTTTTTTTTTTAATATATATGATTATACACATACATATATACACACATATATATACATACAGGCTGAGCTCAGTTTAAAGAGTGCATGTGTGTATAAGCACACATATACGCATATATAGGTGTGTGTATATCTATCTCTCTATGTATATATATATATATATATATATATATATATATATATATATATATACATACATATACACACATATACACATATACATACATATACACATACATATACACCCACACACCCACATGCACTCTTTAAACTGAGCTCAGCCTGTCCAGGCCAAGTACAGAGTCTGTCAGCTGTTTGTCTTTCTATCGCTAAGTCCATGTCAAAAAACCAGCTACCAGACCGAGGCACTCATCTGCGGATCCCTCCCTGCCTCAGAAATCACCGCAGGAAAACTTGACTGAGGGAGGGACCAAAAGATATCACCACAGGAGAGCAGGGCAAATTAATTTCCTTCTTTTCTCCTACAATTTTTTTAAGCAATCCCCAGTAGGGAAATGCATGCCCACCATCTGCTGGAGATGGAGAATATTGGCTGGCTGTTTTCAGTGCAGGAGCATATATACAGTGACATGAGCTTTGCTCAGTCTCCATCCACTGGTAGAGGTGCGGATTAATCTGTCTAAATGCTAAGAAATTATCCATTATTGTGCTGGTGATTTTATTAGTTTCCCTAATTTCTGCTAGCATTTCATTGACTGTCTATTCTGGTCAGATGAAGGAAAATACATCCCTACTGATATTTTATTCCTTTTTTTCACTTGGAATTTCAATCTATAAAAATTCAACATTGCATTTTGTTTCCTGCAAAACTTTTATCCTGTTTCACTCCATGCCCTTTAATATATAGTGGCACCCCATCCACCAATTTGATCCATCCTATCATTTCGAAAGAATTTGTACCCTGGTATCACAGTGTCCCATTGGTTATCCTCCTTCCACCAACTCTCTGAGATACCCAATTCTATCTATCTCTTCATTCAGTGCTATATACTCTATCTTATTTTTTTTTTAGACTTATATAGACATTTCTAAGTATGTTTTTTGTTTGTATTAACAGTTGATGGGTAATTTGGAATCTTTCTGCTCTGTCTGCTCTTTACTTAAAGGCAACTTGTCCACTTCAGCATTTATTGCAACCTCTTTGGGGATGCCCTAATTTCCCTGTTCTGTTAATATTCTGCAAAGATCCATCATTCTGAACCATGCACTCCTGAGCGACTGTTGGCTTTCCCCCATCATCTATTTTAAAAAGCTGCACCATCTCCTTTTTAAAGGTTAGTGCCAGCAGTCTTGTTCCACTCTGGTTAAGGTGGAGCCCATCCTTTCGGAAAAGTCCTCCCCCCCCTCTTTCTCCAAAATGATGCCCAGTGCCTAACAAGCCTAAAACTATCTCCCCTGTACCATAGTCCCATCCACACCTTGAATGACTGGAGCTCTGCCTGCATCTGGATTCCTGCACCTGGAATGGGGAGTATTTCTGAGAAAGTTACCCTGGAGGTTCTGGATTTCAACTTTCTACAAGCTACTACTGTCTTGTCTTGAAAACGGAGAGAAGTTAAAACCTACTGAACCGGTGCTAAAGTAGAACCACTGTGGGATTGCACCATCTACTGGAGCTTATATTTAGCTGAGTAGTGATTTATCTTGTCCTCAGAGCATATCAAATACTTCCTTAAAGCAAATCTAGATTAAACAAATACAAAACAAAGCTATCCAATTCAATGAGTCAAATATTTATAGTTTCAAAACCTGATTTGAACCAGTTTTGCCCAAGCCTACTGTAATTTTGAACTCAATCAAAATTCTGTCATACACTGTGCACCTAGGGAGACTGAGGTAATTATCTCTGCCTTGAATCTCTAACTCCATGCCTGTATGAGTCTAATTTCTTAATTCCTTCCTCCTGCCCACTCTTTATCTCAATACCATAAGTGTATCAATGCTCTCATTCTCCATCACCAACAATCGCTTCTCACAATTTGTGCAACTTTTCTTTATATCATCTTTATCATTTGAATTCTACAA
The DNA here is from genome assembly GCF_901001135.1 of Rhinatrema bivittatum. NCBI lineage: Eukaryota > Metazoa > Chordata > Amphibia > Gymnophiona > Rhinatrematidae > Rhinatrema > Rhinatrema bivittatum. The sequence continues at coordinate 256,663,353 of NC_042616.1, read as the reverse complement.
AAGACAATCCTAAACAGTCTGAAAGATTCTTTCCCTACCTCCATACTACTTTCTAACATTTGGACAGCTCCTGTAATAATTCTTGCAATCCAGAAGAAATGCTGTAATTCATAGGAGCAAATGCACAATGACTGTCAATTTTCAGGGGTGACATCACCGCTAGGAATTATAGCAGATGAGGGCACCCAGCAGAAAAGAACAAAGGCTGGATTCATGGTTGGGATCATGTGCCATCTCTGGGGGCAGTGGGTGAAGAAGTAGATCTAAAGTCCAAAGGAACATGGAAGCAAAGATGCAACTATGAGGTTACAGGTCAGGAAACATCAAAATAAATTACCACGTCAATTCCATCTTTCAAGTTCCTATAGTGATCGTCGAATGTATTGACATGTATGCCTTTCTATTCACAGTACATGACAGCGCATGAGAAGGAGACTACAAACCCTGTCATGAATAAGGTTAACCTGAACAATTAAATCCTTTGTATTCTAACCCAGCATAGGTTTGGAAAATATTATCAAGCGTTAAATAAATGTGATAAGTTGTCTTAAAAATAGCCCTTGAGAAAAAAAATATATATATTTTTCCCCCAACAGGTTTGTTGGTAATTGGAACACTTTGCTAGGCAGGAAAGGAAGTTTGAATAAGCTCATAAAAAGGAGAAGCAAAGTCCAAGGACCACATACTCACAAACCTTTGCAACAGAAACAAAAATATAATTTAAAAATGCATTTCATTTCAAACTTAGAGACGGCATGGCCCCAAGTAAATCCAGTTTCAATGTGTTTCATGTCATCCGATTCATGCAAAGTAGAATCAATAGGTAGGTATCTGATTTAGCAGGGGATGATACACACTATACAGATAATGGAGACATGAGAGAGGTGAACATTCCAGGATACCTTGTTTCTTTCTTTTTTTTGTTCAAAATTTGTATATAGTTATGACTGGGGTGAATTTACATCTTATACACCCTTAGGAACTCCTCCGATATGATTCTCTATCCAATCTCTGGCATGATCCTTTCCCCCACCTCCCTCCTGCAGGCAAGACGAGAGGAGGGATTGTTACCTGCATCTGGTTTCTCCTTGCCTGGCTTCAATCTCAAATCTAATGTGGTGCCAAGCAAGTTCCATGAGACTGAGGCCTCACATGGTTCAGAGTGAAGCCCGAGGTGGCAGGTGCAAGAAACAACGCTGTCCTCCTGGCCTGTGATGGGAGAGAGTGAGGAGCATGCAAACTGCATCACTAGGTACACTGTTACGCCTAATGGGAAATCTGGCTTTCGCTATGGCAGGGAAGCTTTTGAAATGCTCAATGACATCATAGCACGTTCAGACTTTCCCCGAGATTAACTGAACTAGCCTGTCTCGCTCTACAGAAAAAGAAAAGCAGGGTTGCTACGTGTCATGGGTGTCAAGGACACCTGAAAAGCATGAGCCGAGGTACACAGGGTGGGAGTCTGTGTTAGAACTTTGAAAGGAACAGGGTAAATGGTCCAAATGGGGAAGGAGAGGACACAGACAGCAAACAGCCACGCACACGATGATGATCTAATATGGCCAGCTTGTAAGAAGCTAAACTAATAAGAATACTTACGTCAGCAGTACGATTCTGTGCTTGCATGTCAAAGGTCAGGCAACAATGGTTTAAAAAAGGCTTCTGCCAAACACTGTCGCTGGGAGAACCCACCTGAGGACACAAATTTCTCAACAGCTGAAAATAAATCTGGTTTAGTGAGTGTTTACTGGGATGAATGGACATACTGAAGGCATAAAACTTAATAATGAGTTCAGGCATGAATCCAAGTACTTCTTTTAGGTTAATGTAGGAAAGTGTTTTATCTTATCTTCTTCTAGTAATAAAAGGTGGTAAACTGTATCAGAAGGAGTGCACTGTGCTGGTTACCTGCAATCTGGTAAAGAGAGTTTTGGTAGAAAGGTGATCGAGGGAAGAATCTCTGCTGTGGATCCTAGGCTGAACAGCTTGTTTTTGGGGTGGAAGGTGAGGTAACAAGTTTCCAGTAACCTGAATTGTAATTTTTCTTGAGCTTGGATTGGGAAATGGAGAGTAATTAAATCTAAAAAGCCAAATCACATGTTTCTTGTTACTTTATGCCCAAGGAAGTGCAAGCAAAGTTATCTCATGCATATTCATTGTGAATATCCTGAAAACATGACTGGTTGGGGGTCCTCCAGGATAGGTTTGGGAACCTCTGCTCTATGGTCTTCATTTTGTCACCAGAGTACATTTACCAAGCCGCCATGCTGAGTAGTAAGTTTAGCTATAAACATTTGACATTCCTTCTTTTTCCTATAGGTCGGCACAAGGTGGATTTCGCAGAAGGAAGGAAGAAAACAAATAAATACCAAATGCATATATATAGATGTGAGGTAGATTGCAGGTGAGGTACATAGGGTATAAATAATGCATGCATATAGAAAGGAAAGAAATTAGGCAACAAAGTGTGAGGTATAATGATGATATCTAATTAGGGAGGAAACAGCCTGGGAGAGGTGAACCTTGGGAAACTCATGGTCACAAAAGCTGGGGTAGGCAGGAGGTTGAGGGTAGGGTCTAGGGGAAGGCCTGGCTAAAGAGCTTTGATCTTTGGGGTAGAAGGTGAGGTAGCAAGTTTCTAGGCATAGCACTAGAGGTATTTTGTTCCGTATTTGTGGAGCACAGCAGCTAATGTGTAAAGCCAGCGTAGGGGGAACATAGAAGGGCTTGTTTGGAAGATTGATTATGCTCTTGTGGAAGTGTATATGAAAAGTAATGGGGAAAGATAGTAGTCAATTGATACAAACGTGAAAACAAAACAAAGTTTAACATTTTACCCTGCTTCAACAAGGAGCCACTGTAGTTGCCGCAAAATTGGCACCACATGGTTGATGGATCTGGCCCCTACCCAAAGGGTAGCTGCTGTGCTCTGCAATACCTGGAGGCACTTGAGGCTGCTGTTAGATGCCATGGAAGAGCAGCAAGTCCCAAACCTTTTCAACTGGCCTGCCAAAAAGCACATCCCCACCACCCACCAAATAAAATCACTTCAGTGACTAGGATTCTAGTTTTTTGTATAATTTTAATGTTATCAATTCTGCAAAAGTGCAGCTCTTCAAATACTGCAACAGGAAAGACAGTAGCATTCATCTTTAAATTAAAATGCACCAGCAAGTAGCTACCTAGCTGCCTGGCTTTTTGATCATGATTTTCCAAGTGGTGCTTACATTTTAAAATTCACTTGCAAGTTGTCTGCGATCCACCTATGGGGCCCCAAAACACTTCAGGACCTAATGCAGCTGAGGGTTTTAAGAACCCCAAAATGCATCATGAGCAGCAGTAATAAAAAAAAAATAAAAAAAAGGTAGAAGGCTAAGAAATGTCATCTACTTGTCTGCCTTCTAAATACAGCTCTTTACAAAAGAGTCATTCGTTTCAACACTTCATTTCACAATTGTCATTTCTACTGATTATGGAGCAAGCAGTGGTTAATGCAATAACTGTTATCCATGTAACTGTCACTATTTATACAGATCTTTTACATATTACTCTTCAAACCATACCAAGAAAAAAATGATTAAAACAATGTATTAGAACAGTTTTAAATTATAGTACAAATGCATCATCTCACAATATTTTTTCTTCCTATTTTAGATCTATCCACATAACTTTCTATATATATCTATTTGTAGATATATATAAATATAGATATGCACATACTTTTACATTTCTGGTTCATTTGTCACACGTTCTTAGACCAATATCCATGTTTCTGAATTGGAAGAAAATGAAAAGTGATGCAAATACCTTATCGCGAGATAGTTTGCCAGTGTTAATTAGAGCGTCTCAAGTGTGTTCACAGCTTTGGAAACTCACCAGTCTCATTCTTACAAGCCTGTAAAAAACAGGAAGCATGGAGCATTTTCCAGCCTGCAAAAATGCTGTCCATTGGACTGACAGCTCTTTATGTTGGACTGCAACAAAAATCGCATGTCATCCTCATCTTAACAGTCCAGCCAACTTGTATAAATTGTTCTATGGTAAAATCCAGTGCTCAGGCAAGCACAATAAAAACCATCCCGCTCTCAGCCCTTCAAATGATTATTCATCTCTTGTTTATCAAAGTAACGCCCTGGATAGTTGAATGAAGAAGAGTTATTGTTACTTTCCCAAAACAGTGTGTTGCTGGGTTTTGGGGGGCTTGGGAACACCCAGGAGTTCTCTTCCAAAGAGCTCTTCCCATACGAATTATGCTCCTGAAAGGATGACCCGCCAAGGGGGCTGAGCCTCTCATTTGCCTGCAATCTGAGATTGACCCTGTCGGAAAGGAGTCTCACATCCCCCTGTGATGGAGAAGCTGTAGCATGGCAGAGACTTTGATCTTCTTGGGAGGGATAGGCCTGCTTTTTGTACACAGCGCTGGAAGAAACCGGATGTACTTTCGTGCTGTCCCTCTCCAGGTCTTCCATGCACTGTACTGGTGTACACTGTGAGACTGGAAAAAAACAAAACAAAAAAAAAAAAAAAGAACACAACTGAGTGTTATTTGTCCAGTCATCACCTGCAGTTAGAATTCAACCTGTCAGAAATAACTCCAGGAGAGATCAGAAGGTCACAACTTCTTTCATATTCTCCTTCCTAAATTTCAACAGTTGTAGAAATGGGATTAAAAAAAACCAAAACAAAATGATCACTTGCTGAACCTAATGAATGCTGCTCACACTCTATTTCTTTTGTTGATTTATTTCCGAGCGTGAGCTTTTATCTCCGCTGTGTGGCCGGTCCACTATTTTACATTTGGGTAACAGCTACTTTTTTGATCAATTTCAGTCATCCAAGCACCTGAAGTATCGATGTTTTTTGGATTTAAAAGAAAAAAAAAGGCTACTTAACTCACTGTTCCCTCATCAGTATAGTATGTTTCCAATTGTCCTCAATATAAGCTCTATCACAAGGGTCCAAACCTTCCACAATTGCCTTAACAGGGTGAAATCATAACTTACAGTTTTTGCCCCTCTCTCTCTCTCTGGGGCTGTGCATGCCACATATAACAGCAGCAGGGGTTACTGGTAAACTTGTCAGGGCTATTTTGGTATAACAATTTCACAGGACCACAAACTGTTCTCCAGAAGAACAATGACTTCCTTTTAACTCCGCTTAACATGATACACTACAATACATTTGGTGGTAAAGCATTAAATTGCCTATCAATTTGTGTGGCTACTGTATTATATTAAAGATGGGCCCCCCTACTTCAATGCACACCACTGACATTGGCTACAAGCCAATCTCCGATAGCACTGCCTCTTTCCACTCATAGGAGTTTTACTGCTCATCTAGGTTTTGAGGGCAATTTCAAATCCATTTACCTGGGAAATCAACCTGTCAAAAAACCACTGCATGCAGACTTTTAGACGAGGCGTGCCTGGGGGCATGTTTAGGATGGGGAAAAACAGTTCCCAACCGCCCGCACAAATAGATGCAAAGCACACAGCCATTTTCAGAGTATGCACTTTATGTTGGCAATTTTTTTTTTTTTTTTAAATAGAAGAAACCACCATAGCAGTTTCTCTCTTTAAACATTTTCTAAATGCAGCAAAAGTAATCACGTACTTTTCAACTACATGAGCTACTCAAAATTGCTGTGAGTTGAAGGGTAGGTTATGCTTTGTGCTTCCTTCCAGCACTATCAAACTCTTGCTGATGTAACTAAGTTATAAGCCCTCATAAGTGTAGCAGCAGATTGTATTTCTAGAACAGTCTATATTTTCAAATAAAAAAAATTTCAACTGTAGAGAAAGTAACTTTTACCTACAATTAAAAAATAAAATACTGTAAGTACAGACTTCAAGAACTAAGTGCACATCACAGCATTTGCAGTGAGAATTCACCTTGTGTGTTAAGCATTTTATACCTTATAAAGAATCACTATGAGAGTGATAAAGATGTGATTTATGTAGCTGGGAATGGGTGGAGAGGGGTGAATGGACGCAAAAAAAAGGCATCTTGTGAAAAGCAGAAAACAAGCTGTCATGCATGAGAATGAACATTCACTTGCACTGCGATAGCTAAAGGCCAGCAGTCACTAGCAATCAGTAGATCTCACTAGAATCACTTTCTAGTTGGTTGGATTTTTTTTTTGTCTCGCACACCTTCTCTACAGAAAGTGAAGCTGAGATTTACTTTCTGCAGCTGACTAGAATAGCCATGCTAAGACAAAACATTTAGAATAGACAGGATTATGTAAAACGTGGTGAAGGAATAAAGCATGAAACAAGTGCCAAGGATATGCATTCATGACATAACCAGAGCATCTGATTCAACAAAATTGTTCAACTTGTTGGTTTGGTCTTGCCCAGGACCACTATTGCTATAAGCACACAAGATGCCCATTTTAAACTATATATATACATGGAAACACAGAAATATGATTTTTTTTTTTTAAATCCCTTCAAGTGTGCAAAAAATTAACTACAATCACCATTATCTAATTTGGCAATTTAAGAAAAGAGCAGCTGTGTATTGCGTTAACGTTCCCATTGTGAACCGTTTTGAGTGCCTTAGGTGAAGCAGTTTATAAATAAAAACAAGATGATGATTAGACATTTTGAAAATATCTGTGAAAAGAAGAGAAACCCTGCATTCAACAAAGCATGCCTAGTTTGCTTCCAAATTGTGAAGTAGATATGGTAAAAGGTCACATATGAAAAAAAATGTTAACACTTCAGCCTTGTACACACAAGCAACACTTGACTGATAAAAAAAAAAAAAGAGAGAGAAAAAAAAGCCACAAGGGAAACAGAATACAGTATTGAGGCAAAAAAATACAGTAAATCAACAAAAAAAAAAAAAACCCCTCACACACATCAGCAACACCTTCATGTGTGAATGTGACCAGCATGAGATAGAAGTCTGAGCAGAAAGTAGGTAAAAGCTGCATCTCTGCTAGAGTCCTGGATGTCAGCATCAGCAGGTGAGATACTGATGAGCTTCGATAGCTAGCTGCTCTTTCGATGGCACTGTTGGGAACTGCAGCGTGCAGAAGGCCCCTGTTCCCACCAGCACTGCCACTTGCCTTTCTTGGTCGCAGTAACGGAGGCTCGCAGTTTTCTTAGCACCTCAGCTTGCACTCCAGTCACTAGATGTAAATTAGACATTTCCCTCTTCAGCTCCTGGTATGCATACTGCACATTCTTTACACTGAAAATACATTAAAAAAAAAAAAACACAAAAAACCCTGAACAATCGTTCCTGCCATGCATTCCAAACCTTCTCCGTCTTCAATTAGCTATTCACAGACACCTAGAAAGCATTCGTGGAGATCACGACTCCTATACCAGATAAGCAATCTTGTATGCGCAGAGAAATCAGATCTTTTATAAATGTAGGAGCGAAAGGGTATTGGCCATCGTTCATTAAATAAAACTTAGAAAAATGTTTTAGAGGCCACTGAAAATAGTAATTTTCTCAGGGAAGAGAGTATATAGATTCAATTTAACATTTTAAATGCCATAAAACACCCAAGAGATCAAATCTTCACTGCTTTGAAAAGTAAAATAAAGAATTTTGATTTAAGTCATTAATATTTTAGTGTCCTGAAACCAAGTTAATTATACAGTAGGGGGGTTTCCAACCTGTCAGATTTAGTAATTGATCTCTTTTTTTTTTGCAAAATCAGAGGCATTGATTTGGCAGAGCACCATAGTAAATATGCTTACATTTTTATTACACCTTACATTTCCTTCTAATAGATGATATGCTTGTTTCAGTTTTGCCAACAATTAAGAGACAGATTTGCAAGTTGACATGTTAAAGTACAAAACAAGGAAACAGTGGAGTAATAATAATCATTCATGAGGCATAATTAATAAGGAGAAATGTGTCATTATCCATCAAGCTGCTCAATAATATCAAGACAAATGTGTCCATTCAAAACACACACACATACTGCCAATACTGTAAGAAACACTCAGGCTAGTCTTTGGAGATGAAAGAGCTGGTCAGTAGTCAGACTGAGCAAATTTTCAAACTTGGCATGTCAGAATCAGCACAGTTTTTTCTGCGACGATGAATTTTTTTTTATCCACTCTGTGCCCTCAGCTACACAATGGACACTGAACACTGCGTTCTGGAAGATTGGTTTATGTAAACTACTGTGGTAAGAAAATGAGTGGAATCATTCAGAATCTCTGGAAGGCTGGGAGCACAAATGCTCATTACCCATATATACTAAGCACCTTCGTCACGGACAGAAAATGTGAGAAATCCCTTAGTACATCAGGCTGCTAGTCTAAGTAATAATATTCCAAACTTGCTAGCACTAATGGTACAGGCAGATTTAGATATTGTTGCTGTCACAGAGATGTGGTCAAACGAGTCCCAGGCTATAGTGTGTTCAGGAAGGACACGGCAGACAGAAAAGGAGGAGCAGCACCATGTAAAAAATATATTAAAGCAACAGAAATTCAGGTGGAGGGGGGATAGAAGAAAGGGAGGAGGTGTACTGTGAAAGAAGATAATCTTAAAAAGGTGAGATGGCACTTCCATACTTCAATGTATTCCACAGGATTCTGGCACAAGCAGAGTTAGTCAAAGTCATACATGACTACAATGAAGAGGGAAAGGTGGTACGAGGGAGATTTTAAGCTGCTGAATTTTGATTGGAACATTGCATATAGGGAAACAGTAGGAAAGAGAGGCCATTTCCTAAAGGAAACAGAATAGAGGCAATCTAAAAATAAGTTACCAAAATAGTGCAGAGTCTGCACTAAAATTCCTAAGAAACGAGACTTAAAACCTAAATATATGCACCCTAGAGGAAAGAAAAGGAAGGGGATATTTTGATATTTGCATCAATTTAGAAATATATTAGAGAAGGATCTTGAAAAGGTTTTACATGCTTAGAGGATAGCTTTCAAACAACTCCATGTGGCTGCATATACACATGTATATGGCCGTGTGGAGATCTATGATAGTATTTTATAACCTGAGTATATCAGATACGTGTGTTTTATAAAACATGCATATGGATGCTTACATGCAAATATATGGAATGCATGGAAAAAGAGTATTTCAATGTACTGAATGCATATACTTTTCCTACCAATTTAAAAAAATCGGTGTATATTTTATGCGTGAAAAAAGGGTGGAACTTGCTCATGTAAAAGCAGATTTCTGCACAGAAGTCTATATATTTTAAAATATGCATGCAAAATTGAAATGACCAGTTTTTTAGATTCCTTCACCAGTTTGCCCAGTCCTTATCCAGGTCATCAAGATCCTCATGGGTTTTCAACCTGAACTTGCCCCAGTTCCCCCTAGACCTCCCACCCATCCAACAGTACACCATAAATAAGTCTGATGTCAATTATGCAAGATAATTAGCAGATGCAAAATTACACAAGTTGCCAAATGTACGTGCATCTCTTAAAATAGCAACTTAGAAGCATAACTGTTGGCCCCGCCCCAGAATCCTTAGACCACCCCCTTTATTTGTGTGTATGTTTGTGCGCACAAAATGTAAAGCACATGTGCACTGATGTTTATAACATAGTGATTGCGAGAATACAAGCTGATTAAACAAATATGCTAATTTTTATGCACATAACTATGGTTTTAAATCACCTAAATTATTGCAATGCTCTTTACCTGGGTTGTACTACAACAGTTTTGAAATGCATCCAATTAGTCCAGAATACCTCAGCCAAATTATTATTTGGAGCCAAAAAAAACTGGATGTTACTCAACTTTTAGCTGAGATTCACTGGCTTCCAGTTGTTTTTAGAATTCTATTTAGAATTCTTATTGTTTTTAAATAGAGGTTGTACCCAATACCTTTCACACCTGATGCTCCCCTATAATCCTGCCCATGCCCTGCATTCATCCCAAATTCATTTGCTTAGTCTCCCTTCACCTATTAGGCTTGAGAAACCTTGCTAGTCTTCTCTCTCTTTTATGGCACTAGCCACTATCATAGAATAAAATTCCTTACAGCTGAGGCAGGAGATGAATTAAATTTCAAAGGGGGATTAAGGAATGATTTGTTACTCAAGCCTAATATTGCTATTTTTTATATTTTTACTGTGATGGCCAAAACTCTGCTGTTGTCAATTATATTCATTTAGAATTTTATTGAATATTCTGTTAGGTTTAATTATTGTACTTGATTTTAGGCTTTTTTAATGTAATTTACTAATGAATTTTTATTATTGTATTTTCTTATAATGTTATTTGTTTTATTATGTTTAGTTCTGATATTTTATTGTAATTAATTTACATGTATTTTGGATTTGTATACCGCTTTGATATTTTTAAAGAATTGCGGTACGTTAAATTAATAAACTAAGCTAGAGATATTCAAATACCTCTAAAGTATAAGTAACGTGCAAGAAGCAAAATATTTTTCAGCGGAAAGGTCATCACAATTTAAAAGTTAAAAGACAGATTCAGGAGCAACATTAATAAACATTTCCTTACTTAGAGGTGAATTTTAAAAGCCTGATACACACATTAATTAGGGGATATGCAAAGAAGTCAGGCTTGAGCACACTGAGAGGATTTTAAATGCCACCAAGATATATCCTTATCTCCTACAGTGCGCACATCTCTAAAGTTTTGAAAAAGGGGCAGGGCATGGGTATGGTCTGGGTAGGGTGGGGCATGGGCATTTTGGAGTGTGACCTAAGATGTGTGTTTAAAATACTGACATTCAGGCTGATGCAATAAAACCTGCAGTTAGAGCCCACTCTCCCGACACGCGCCCAGGCACCTTTCCTGGGCGCGTGATTCTCTATTCAAATTAGGGCCTGCGCTAATAAGGAGGCGCTAGGGACACTAGCATGTCCCTAGCGCCTCCTTATTAGCGGAAGTGGCGGCTGTCAGCGGGTCTGACAACTGACGCTTAATTTTACCGGCGTCTGTTTTCAAACCCACTGACAGCCACAGGTTCAGAAAATGGACGCCGGCAAAATTGAGCATCTGTTTTCGAACCCGCAGACCAGATTTTTTTTTTCTGCTTTTCTGTACACTTTCCTGGTGCTGTCTATGATTATCGCCTGCCTTTGGACAGGCGTTAATTTCTGAGAGTAAAATGTGCGGCTTGGCCGCACATTTTACTTTCAGTATCCTGGGCGACTAATAGGCTCATCAACATGCATTTGCATGTGATGAGCGATATTAGTTTTCACGAGTTTGGACGCGCATTTTCAAGGCACTATTACCCCTTACAGTATAAGGGGTAATAGATGCGCATCGAAAATGCGCGACCAAACGGCTGCTAAATTGTGCGCTCAGCCTGATTATCTGGTGTGCACTGAGGCCCCCTACTACATAACTTTACTTCTGCTGTGGATGATGTGTAAGTTAAAAAAGAAAGAAAACTAGGCAGATCTGAAGGGTTTTAATGGTCGGGGCTAATTGGGGAGAGTAAAGGTTATTAAACTGTGGGGTTTGGAGGACCTCTCTCAACTGGACGAACTGGGGATGAAGTGGTATGCACCCCTTTAAGAATCCCCTGATTTACGCGGTAGAAGCGGCATTTGCACACCCACTTAAAATTTTATGCACGTGTGCAGTCGGGCTATTTTATAACATGGGCGCATACATTATAAAACGGCTGTGTCCCTGGGTGCAGGTCGATATATGTGCGCAAGTGCACCAGTTTCAAAGTGAACAGCCTCCCAGGAGGTGGTAGAAGCCAAGAAAGCATGGGGTAAGCACAGAGGGATCCTTAGTTGCAAAGTGAAAGGAAAACGAGATCGCCTGGGATCTCTGGTAATCCAGCAGAAAGTAAACTGGATGGCTTAGACTGGCCTCATGCTCTTTGTTTGCCATAATAATTTATGCTTTTATTCACTGGGTTTATAACAGGGTTTCTCAGAAACTGAAGCGACTGTACAGCTGAGCTGCTCACCTCAAACTCATGAGCACAGGCCAGTAAGCTGGAATTTAATGCATAGCTAAAATGAAATGAGAACACGAAAACCAGCTAGTCTGTTTTTACCAGCGAAGCACCAAGCTAATATGTCACGATGCAACTGTACTCCAACGTCAATTAAAATAACCAGCACTCCCCCTTGTGGGGAAAAAGGTGAATACACTAGAAAAAAATATTTCATGTGGCATTGTAAAATACTTTGTACTATATTAAATGTCCACTGCCTCATTTTATTTGTAAATACTTTTATTGTTTACCTTTAAAATAACTCTCAAGCTTTCAAAGACCCTGATTACTCAAGGCAGATATTTTTGTCCTAACTGTTCTCACCAGCGGTAGGGCAAGCAAAATTAACTTCAAAGGAAAAGAACCAGTTTTTCCCAGCATAAACTATAAACAAGATCACGGTTTTAATTCTGCGATTTTTTTTTAGGAACATTTCCTGAGTAGCTTTCAGTAGGACACCATCTTCACCATTGCCCTCCCCTAACGGGGCGAGGTACAGCTACTACAGAACAGATCAAAAAAAGCCACCAAAGGTCTCTCTGTCCCTCTGCTCCATTTTGGTATCCGAGAACCATAGACGTCCCTCCTGCTGTAGAGACTCAGAGGCTGCTATCACTGATAAGGAGAGGCCTCCTCCTCAGAACTGTAAATAATCACCTACCACGGCTGCCACAGGACACTCAAACTGCTATTACTGTTGAGGTTTCCCCCATCCCCTGGGGCTTCAAAAGGGCCGCTGTAGCACCCACTGCTGCTACTACAAGAAAGCAGAGTTGCTTACCTGTAACAGGTGTTCTCCTAAGACAGCAGGATGTTAGTCCTCACACATGAGTGACACTATCAGATGGAGCCCTGCATGGAAAACTTATGTCAAAGTTTCTAGAACTGACTTGGCACACCGAGCATGCCCAGCATGCCCTATACCACACATCCTAGCGGGGTCCCTCTTCAGTCTCGTAACATAGAATTACGATAAAAAATAAAAATACAGGAGAAATCCAACTCTGCATGTTGGCGGGTGGGTTTCGTGAGGACTAAAATCCTGCTGTCCTAGAACACCTGTTACAGGTAAACAACTCTGCTTTCTCCTAGGACAAGCAGGATGGTAGTCCTCACACATGGGTGAATCCTTAGTTACAGGCTGCTCCCCAACACAAAAGGGGACCAACCAGCACCAACTAGGTGCCAACGGGCACAATAACCACAGTGCTGTTGGAAACAGAGGAGACAGCCTGAATCAAAATAATAGGTCCTAGGCAGGAAGAGTTGGATTATACACCTTAAAGAGATTCCAGAGGACAGACTGGCCGAACCTACTGTCATGTCAGCCATCCCTAACCAGACAGTAGTGAGAAGTGAATGTATGGAGAGAACTCCACATTGCAGCCTTGCAGATCTCCTTCATGGGCACTGCTTGCAAGTGGGCCACCAGCATTGGCATGGCTATGACAGAATGAGCCTTGACATGACCCCCAAGATGCAGTCCTGCCTAGGCATAACAGAAGGAGATGCAGTCTGCTAGCCAATTGGATAGTGCCCATTTGGCAATGGCAACTCCCAACCTATTTCTGTCGAAAGAAATAAAAAGTTGGGTGGACTGTCTATCGGCTTCTGTCCACTCCAGATAGAAGGCTAAGGCTGTCTTGCAATCCAAACTCTGCAGTGCTCATTCACTTTGGTGTGAATAGAGCCTGGGAAAGAATGTTGGCAGGACAATTGACTGGTTAAGATGGAAATCCATCACTTCCTTAAGCAGGAACTTAGGGTGGTCTTACGTATGCACTCTATGATAAAATTTGGTATAAGTTAGATAAGTCACTAAGGCATGGAGTTCGCTGACCTTCCATGCTGAAGTGACTGCCACCAAAAATATGACCTTCAAGGTCAGGTAATTCAGGTCACAGGAGCGCAGCAGCTCAAAGGGAGCTTTCATCAGCTGAGCTAGCACCATGTTAGGGTCCCAAGACATGGCAGGAGGCCTTAGGAGAGGCTTCAACTCAAGCAGGCTCCACATGAACAGAAGCGAAGGACAGTATTTCCTCTGGTGGTAGAAAGACCTCCTCTGACCCTGCCTCGCAGACCTCCTGGCTGATGAGGGTGGGTCTGAGTGCTAGTGGAGAGATGTTGGAGGGTCTCATAGTGAGCCCACAACTGGACTACCGTGTCCCTCACCTTATCTCCGAACAGATTCTCTCCTATACTCGGCAGGTCAGCGAGTCTTTCCTGTACCTCTGGTAGGAGATCCGAGGCCCGCAGCCATGCCATTTTTCAGGCGCTGATTCTCACTGCAGAGACTCTCGCTGCCATTTCCAAATAGTCATAGGTTGACTGAACCTCGTATTTTCCACACTCCATGCCCTGATGCACCAACAACAAAGTGTCTTGCTACTGCTGAGGCAGTTGCTTGGCCGCCATCTGCACTTGCTTCCAGAGGTTGCGAGAGTATTGGCTCATGTAGAGCCAGTGGGAACACAATGTGGGCAATAAGCATGGCCCTCTGGAATACTTTCCTCCCAAGAGCGTCCATCGCTCTGTGATCCTTTCCCGAGGGCACTGAGGCATGCAACCAAAAGCGCTTGGCCCTCTTGAGGGCAGATTCAACCACTACCAATTGGTGTGACAGCTGATGCTTTTTTAATCCGGTAGCCTGTTGGACAAGGTAAACCCCATCCGCCTTCCTGTTTATCGGAGGTATAAGAACATAAGAAATGGCCATGCTGGGTCAGACCAAGGGTCCATCAAGCCCAGCATCCTGTTTCCAACAGAGGCCAAAACCAGGCCACAAGAACCTGGCAATTACCCAAACACTAAGAAGAACCCATGCTACTGATGCAATTAATAGCAGTGGCTATTCCCTAAGTATAATTCATTAATAGCCATTAATAGACTTCTCCTCCAAGAACTTATCCAAACCTTTTTTGAACCCAGCTACACTAACTGCACTAACCACATCCTCTGGTAAATTCCAGAGCTTTATTGTGCGTTGAGTGAAAAATAATTTTCTCCAATTAGTTTTAAATGTGCTACTTGCTAACTTCATGGAATGCCCCCTAGTCCTTCTATTATTCGAAAGTGTAAATAACTGAGTCACATCTACTCGTTCAAGACCTCTCATGATCTTAAAGACCTCTATCATATCCCCCCCCCCCCCCCCCCCCCCCCTCAGCAGACTCTGCGCCAAGCTGAAAAGTCCTAACCTCTTTAGTCTTTCCTCATAGGGGAGCTGTTCCATTCCCCTTATCATTTTGGTAGCCCTTCTCTGCACCTTCTCCATCGCAATTATATCTTTTTTGAGATGTGGCGACCAGAATTGTACACAGTATTCAAGGTGCGGTCTCACCATGGAGCGATACAGAGGCATTATGACATTTTCCGTTCCATTAACCATTCCCTTCCTAATAATTCCTAACATTCTATTTGCTTTTTTGACTGCTGCAGCACACTGAGCCGACAATTTTAAAGTATTATCCACTATGATGCCTAGATCTTTTTCCTGGGTGGTAGCTCCTAATATGGAACCTAACATCGTGTAACTAAAGCAAGGGTTATTTTTCCCTATATGCAACACCTTGCACTTGTCCACATTAAATTTCATCTGCCATTTGGATGCCCAATCTTCCAGTCTTGCAAGGTCCTCCTGTAATGTTCACAGTCTGCTTGTGATTTAACTACTCTGAATAATTTTGTATCATCCGCAAATTTGATAACCTCACTCGACGTATTCCTTTTCAGATCATTTATATATATATTGAAAAGCACCGGTCCAAGTACAGATCCCTGAGGCACTCCCAGTTTTCTCAGCAGCAACTCCTTAAATATCTCATGCACCGGGACCACCACAATTTCTTTAGGAGCCTCCACGAACTGGAGGATTTCCAGCATCTTGTGCTTGGCATCCTCCTCCATCATCAACTGAAACAGGATGGCCTCAGCCACTGCCCTCACAAAAGCTGCGAAGGTCAGGTCTTCCGGTGGAGACCTCCTTCATTCTTCTGGAGACTATTCTGAAGCGAGACCTTGCGAGTACCAAGAGGAGGATTCCGCAGAGTCATCCTCCCAGGGTTCATACAGGGGACCCATCCTCAATGTAATCTACAGGGGATGGGGCCTAGGTGCTCAGCCTTCGTCCAGAGGCATGAGCACCGGTGGCACTAGCAAAACTGGATGAGGAGCTGCAGGCCTTGGTGCCCCAAGCCGGGCTCGATGGAGCTCCCTCCTTGGAGGAACCGGCAATGAGTACCAGATCGGTTGGGGGAAGCATCAGTGCTCCACTGGGCATTGATGGCCGTCCGGGAACTGACACCAACTGGGCCAGTAACACACTGATGCGCAGATTGAG
Source organism: Rhinatrema bivittatum (assembly GCF_901001135.1). Classification (NCBI taxonomy): domain Eukaryota; kingdom Metazoa; phylum Chordata; class Amphibia; order Gymnophiona; family Rhinatrematidae; genus Rhinatrema; species Rhinatrema bivittatum. The sequence goes on along the minus strand of NC_042616.1, from coordinate 256,647,073 downwards.
CTGTTACAGCAGCATTTCCAGCAGGGAAAGCATGGGTATCAGCATCATCTGTGCTACTGGCTCGATGCCCTGTAGGGTCCGCTCAACTGCCAGCTGAATTCTGTGCTCCAACTCCTCCTCAAAAGTTGTCGATGCCAAGACTGACTGGGAGGCAGGAGGAGTGGCCAAATCTTCCTCAGATCCCCGAAGTAGATCAGTGACTGACACCAGGACTGGTGGAAACCATCACGGACCCCTGGCATCGATGAATGTTCACTCTTCACAGTGAGATTGCTTCAAGTGCATCATGGTATGTGCCGGCACCATCCTGAGCCTGGCACCGTAAATCAAAGGTGACCAGTGCCGATGCTTCTTCAGTTTCCCTCTTCTTCAGCTTCCCTCTGTGCTTAGCCCATCTTTCCATGATGCAGAGGTCGATAACAATGAACTCTACATCCTCAACCATCCTCACCAGCACCCCTATCCTCCAGCGGCATTGACAGCCCCACTGATATGGATGGCTCGGTGTCCATTGGTGCAGCTCCAATGTCCTTTGGTGCCGATGGCTCAGACTTTCTCAACCCAAAGAGCTTCTCCTTTTTATTCAGTCGAGTGCAATGTCTCTTCGGGGTCATCTGGTTGCACAAGCGGCACCCCCCAGGCAGAGGACACACACCTTGTGTGGGTCCATGATGGACATGGTCCTTGGGCACTGGGAGCATAGACGGAAACCAGACAAGGCCATGACGATACGAATAAAGAAGGAAAAAATGATAGGCGATGATGGCGGGTGACCAACGTCAGTGGGCACCGAGGCACAGCAGCTATGGGAGGAATGGAAGCGAAAATAAGCTTACTGAACCACCAAAAAACCAGACTGAGAGGCTGAGGGGAACCTAAGAGGGACCCGTGTCGAAGAAAACACACATATAAAACGAAAATTAATCAGTGGAAAAGTTTTCCAAGGCAATTTCAAAAGAAAAGCCACAAAATCACTTCATCGCGAGGCGAAAGGTTTGTGGGGGAAAAAAAAAAAAAAAAAAGAGACTTCCCTATACCACCTGGATGCATGGTATAGGGCATGCTGGGCATGTTCAGTGTGCCTAGTCAAAGTTCTAGAAACTTTGACATAAGTTTTCCATGCCAGGCTCCATGTGATGATGTCACCCATATGTGAAGACTACCATCCTACTTGTCCTAGGAGAAGCAATATGAGCCACTCCCCACTATAGGCCTGAGCAAAGCTGAAACTAAGGAAAGGACTTCCTCCACCATGGGACCTGCGTAAAGGTTTGGAAGGCCTCCCTTACCCAGCGCACCCACCACAAGACCAAGAGACAGCTGCTGCCACTAACTCTGATGCTGAAAGCCATACTCAAGGAAGAAAGAATGGTGTCAAGCCAGCACAGCAAACTTGGCAGTTGGGAAGCTGGTGTTTATATAAGAACTGGAAAAGATGAGGGAGAAATAAGGTGTGGGACAACGAACAAGAGGAATAGGGTAGGGGTGGTTAATAAAGGTGTCCAGAATTATATAAGAGACATAAGTTTCTGCATAAAGCATGGAGTACTTCAGTTGTTCCACCACTTACTGTATGACTCACTAACCGCTACTGGTTCTGTCTGAACACCAAACAAGCATTACATTATTTGACATTTTTTAAGATCAATTATACTGCTTCTATCACTTCTATGTGAATTTCCTTGTTGCAGCACCCAAGCTAAGCCAGCTATGCATCTTACCATGTTTCTGACTGACTTGTCTCAGATGCGTGTCAAACAGCACTGGCCATGGCTATAGAATAGTGCAGGGTAAGTACCCTGGAAAACAACACGGCATTCTGCTTATTCTCTGCAGCTAGTAATTCACTGCTCCAGGCACAGGGGGCTTAACAAAATGACTTCAAACTTTTAATTAAATAATAATGACTGGCAGGGTGGGAATTATAGCAACAGGAATTATCAGGTCTGGGATGTCATTATTAACAATGGGACTGTGGACATTTCCATTTAAAATGAAACTAAACAATGCGGAGTTTGATTCGGAGCAGTCTAACTGGTTAGAAAGTAGTGCTTGAATGTCTTGGAAATGCGTTCAAACACAGCTTTAATGGATGAGATGGTTTTTCCATGTTAAAAATGTTCACGATGACGACACTGTTGTGGGACAATGTGTTCCTTTTTTAGGAAACTGGAATGTTTTATTGTAATTACTATTACGTTTTAAATTAAAATAAGGTGTTCAAATGATCAGAAATCTATTTTGAAGCTCATGCAGACAGAATTGCCGGAAATACCCTGTACATCTGGAATTATTCTTTAAATGTCTTCTAGTCACCTTTTAATTGGATTTGAAAGAGGTCTTAGAACCCTCCCATTGACCCTATTGCTTACTTCAAAGGTCATTAGTCCCTCCTACAAGATACAGATTACAAAGTTCAATATTTTTATTTTATTTAACAGCAGTTTTAATCTCAGAGCCAAAAAAAAAAATGGTTGCTCCCTTCAACATACATCATAATATCCATAATTTGCAAACAATACAGACAAATTAGAGTTTTCAAATTGTCACAACTAAGTTAAAAAATAAATAAATAGAAACTAAAAAAGCTAATAAAAAGCTACATTAGTAACACATTAACTGAACACTGAGAGGATAACTTTCAAACAGTTGTGCACGGTGGCAAATATGGTCACTCATAGTTTTACCATAGTAGTTTATAAAATATGCATGTTTCTATCCTGCAACATGCATGCGCATGAAGGCTTATGCGCAAAAACATGCAAAGCACTGAAACATGCATATTAATGCATTGGCTACATGTGTATATTTTACACAAAGTAAAACTTAGTCGTGTAAGTCCCAATTTACGCATGCAAGTCGGCCAATTCGAAAACATGCGCGCATCAAGGAAATTGCCAGTTTTATCACATAGTCCACCAGTTTGCCCAGTCCTCCAGTTCATTGAAAACTTCCTGGTTCTTCAGCCTGAACTCCCCCCCCAGTTCACCCAGACCTCCCACTCACCAATAGTACATAATAAACCCATTTAATAACACTTACACCAGATAAATAGCAGGTGTAAAAAATATGCACATAAGCTGGCAAACGTATGCATGTGTCTTAAAATATCAACTTGTGTGCATAATTGTTATTTATTTATGCATGCAGTTTTTATATACCGTTGCACAGAAAGCAAGTTTCTATCTCTATGGTTTACATATAAAATAAAAAAAATCATCACATAGTTTTGAAAGAAAAAAAAGTACAATAAAATCCAATATAAGGTTAACACAAAATTCATAAAACTAAAAATATTTTCAATTATTAAAACTAAGACAATAAAATAAAAGATGCAGGTGCAGTAAAATCTAATGTAAGATCATCAAAGAATTCAGCTAACTAAAATAAATTTTCCTATATTATAGCTAAAACAAAATAAGAAGTGAAGATTAAGTTGCTCTTTTTCTTTCAAACTAATTACAAGCACATAGGCCAATTTTTATGCACTTAATGTTTTGAAAATTCACCTTATAATTCTTAAACTCCGTTAAGAATCACCAAAAACTAAAAGGAAAAAAAAAATGCCTTGACTTTCTTCCGAAAGAAAAAATAGTTTTCTAATCAAAGATCTCAGAGTAGGGCCAGCAACTGGGAAAGCCTAGGCCCTGATGCTACTTAAATGAGCATAACTAGCAGCTGGAACATCAAGTCATTTTTCCCTCAGAATGAAGAACTCTAAAATGGGCATATATTCAAAGCAAACCTTGCAAATATTCAGGACCAAGGCTATGAATAGCCCGGAATTTTAATGTTAGTAGTTTAAATTTTATACGCCAGACAATAGATAATTAAAACAGGCTATGAAGTACAGGTGCAATATGAACCTGGTAAGGAACTTGAGAGAAAATGCTGGCAGCTGCGTTCTGGTCGATTTGCAAAACTCGCAGCAAAGTATCAAGAATACCACTCTACACAGCATTACAATGATCTAATCCTGTAAGAACCAAAGCCTGTACAACAGTTCAAAAATCTTGTCGAGGCAATAACTTGTCTTAAATCTTGCCATAGTTTTTAATTTTAAAAAAAGCAAAGCAAGCAATTGCACGAACTTGTGCTCTCATTGTGTGATTTTCATCAATACCAAAATTTTGCACGTCAGTGCAAATTGGGAGTACATCAGCACCTAAAATCAGCTGATCACTGAACAGTTTGCTAGATGAATAATTAAGCACCATTGTTTCAGTGTTGGCAAAATTCAGCTTAAGATAGTTCTCTTAAAACCAGATTCAAATTTTAGTTATTACATAACTGTGCAATATAAATTAATCTGATTTACAAAATAAAAAAATATTTTAAAGCATTCTAAAATTGCTCATTTGCTAATTATTTTGTCTTTATTTGTAACAAATCTTTATGCCATTTGAGATCATGCACACCAGAGCATAAAAAGACCTGAATCTGATATTGGTCTCTGAAAAGCCATATATAAAGTGACATGCATGGCTGGTTTGGCTTAAATGATAAATTCTGTGAGGATAATTTAAAAAATGATTTACACACTTAAAACTGGGTTTTACCCATGTAAATGCACATTACCTATATAAGTGAGCTTTTGAAAATTGCTACAATGTATGCCATTACATTTTCCACAGATTTTACACGTGTTAAGTGAACATTACCTGTGCAAGTGGGCTTTTGAAAATGGCTACTAAATTTATGATTTAACACACAAATCCTTTTGAAAATTACCCTCTCTCTATTTTAAATATTTTTTTCTTATGCACTATTATATCTTTATAAAGATTTTAAATGTGTCTCAATACTGGATGCAATTGCTTGTTTGTTCTTGCTGCAGTAAAATCAGGCCAGTGGAGAGGAAATGAGTAAGGTTTTCCCACCTAATATTTTACTGTGTAGCCCAGCAAATACTTCTCGGTTCAAGCATAAACAAAACAGCATGTTTCCCAGGCAGGGTGCTTCACTGGTAAGCAGTCTGAATGTACAGGTTACATTTCCGCTGATGTGTTCATAGGGTATCTCTAAGAAGTTTGTAATCTACATAAAACAAGTTTTGCTTTACAACTGTCCCTTACATTCAGGCCGATACAGTAAAGTGCAGCCGCAGTTACCCCGTTTCTAACCCGCTGTGTACTCACAATTTCGCCGCGTAAGTCTAACCCGCAATTCACTATCTGTTTTTACCGATCCTTACCGCTTCTTTTACTCGACGCGTATCCCTTTCCGCCTGCATGTAAACGCCTGCACGCCTGCACGCGTATCCCTTTCCGCCTGTATGTAAACGATCCGATTAGCTATTCCCTCCCATACAGTAAAGTGTGCCCCGACTATCGCCTTTTTAACCTGCTATCTTGCCGCGTCTTTAACCTACTAATTTACTGCCTACCCTGACCCTTGCGTTAGTGTGGTGAACTTAGCCGCCCAGTCCCAAACCAACCCAATCCACAGAAAAAAATGCTTCTCGCACTTAGCCGCCCAGTCCCAAACCAACCCAATCCAAGCCCCAGCAGAGAGAGATGAAATTTAGCCGCCCAGTCCCAAACCAACCCAATCCACAGAAAAAAAATGCTTCTCGCACTTAGCCGCCCAGTCCCAAACCAACCCACAGAAAAAAAAATGCTTCTCGCACTTAGCCGAGCCAAACCAACCCAATCAAAGCCCCAGCAGAGAGAGACGAAATTTTACAGTCCCAAACTTTCCCCCAGCCCCCGCTCACCTGCCCTGGCCGCGGCCAGGCAAGCCCCCAGCAGCAGCAGTAGAAGTAGAAGGGCGGGAGAGAGAGCGGCTTCAGCAGCCCTGCCGGCGAAGATGAATACGTGCACGCCTGTAGGTCCAATACGGACGGTCAAGGAGGCGAAGGCGCATGCGCACACGCCGTGACCTCCGACGTCCAGCCAGTCACGGTGTGTGCGCATGCGCCTTCGCTGCCTTGAGCGTCCGTATTGGACCTACAGGCGTGCACGTATTCATCTTCGCCGGCAGGGCTGCTGAAGCCGCTCTCTCTCGCCGCCTTTCTACTGCTGCTGCTGCTGCTGGGGGCAAGTTTGGGACTGTGAAATTTCGTCTCTCTCTGCTGGGGCTTTGATTGGGTTGGTTTGGCTCGGCTAAGTGCGAGAAGCATTTTTATTTCTGTGGGTTGGTTTGGGACTGGGCGGCTAAATTTCGTCTCTCTCTGCTGGGGCTTGGCTTGGGTTGGTTTGGTTTGGGACTGTGAAATTTCATCTCTCTTGTCCGTCCGAAGGAGGGTGCTTTGTTGAGCTCCCTGCCTCCGATCGCCGGCTGCTGGGGCTTGCTGACGCCGGGCGCTCAAGGCAGCGGGGTCTGTAGGAGAACCATCCACTTCCTGGTACCTGTCATTTCAAACATCATTTGAAATGACAGGTTCCAGCGCACCCAGGATACTGTATAGGCGCTGTATAGCGCTCTATACAGTAAAATGGATTGCGCTTCGCATTTGCATGCCATTTAAATACAGTATCAAGCGGTAGGTGATCCAAACTGTGCGTGCGGCAAACGCGGGTGCGCCGGGCACTAATGCACCTCTTTCTACCGCACCTTACTGTATCGGCCTGATTGAAAGGTCTCTGTCTGGTAGGCCATCAGACAGGCAAGTCCAGGAGCATTTTGATATCTACAGAGCATCAAAATAAAACCAGAGGGTTCACGCTTACTTTCCTACTGCTAATGCAAGCACTGCCATGCTTTTTTTTTTTTTTTTTTAAAGTTTAGGAACCTACTTGACCATTTTATAAATAGTTGTTCAAATTTACATTAGTATTCAGTTTACCTCATCCCTGTCACTTCTCTCACCAAAAAAGAACAGTCATACATTTCTTGCATTAACAAGCCTTGTGGATACTCCCAGATAGTGCAGTACTGCTATGTGTGGGTCCCATTCAGACTCTGGGACTGGCAAACCATTATATATCCCCCCTTCTCTACCTCTCTTTATCCTATCAAACAATACTTGCACAGTACTACAAAAAGTTGTTGTACCTCTGAATGTCTCTCCCTTCTCGAAGGTCTTTCCCACTCAGATACCGTCTCTCAGGAGGTTTCTACGAAGAAGAAACACAACAGAAGTAAATACATCAACAGTCCAGAAGCTGGAGAAAGCAGACTCAAATAATAAAAACATTAAAGTTTCAAGCACATTACATTTCCTCCACTCCACAGCACATAGTCTTTCTAACTAATGATTGAATGGTGGAAGTCAGCCTCGTAAATGGCAAGTACCCAAACATTAGATTCCAAGCTACTATTCCTTATTAATAGTTTATGGACTTCTCCTCTAGGAACTTACGCAAACCTTTTTTAAATCCAGTTACACTAACTGCAGTAATCACATCCTCTGGCAATGAATTCCAGAGCTTAACTATGCATTGAGAGAAAAATAATTTTCTCCGAATTGTTTTAAATGAGCTACTTGTTAACTTCATGGAGTGCCCCCTAGTTCTTCTATTGTCTGAGAGAGTAAATAACTGATTTACATTTACCTGTTCAAGTCCTTTCATGATTTTGTAGACTTCTATATCATCCCCCCTCGGTCGTCTCTTCTCCAAACTGAAAAGCCCTAACGTCTTTAGCATTTCCTCATAGGAGAGCTGTTCCATGCCCCTTATCATATTGGTCGTCCTTCTCTGCACTTTCTCCAGTGCAACTATATATTTTTTTAGATGCAGCGACTAGAATTGCACACAGTATTCAAGGTGCGGTTTCACCATGGAGCAATACACAGGCATTAAGACATCCACCATTTTACTTGCCATTTCTTCCTAATAATTGCTAACATTGTTTGATTTTTTTTGACTGCCACAGCACACTGAGCTGACGATTTGAATGTATTATACACTATGATGCCTAGATCTTTTTCCTGGGTGGTATCTCCTATGATAGAACCTAACAACGTGTAACTACAGCAAGGGTTCTTTTTCTCAATATGCATCACCTTGCACTTGTCCACATTAAATTTAATCTGCCATTTGGAAGCCCAATCTTCCAATCTCACAAGATCCTCCTGCAATTTATCATACTCCACTTTAGATTTAACTCCTCTGCATAATAGTGTCACCCACAAATTTGATCATCTCACTCGTGACACACAATCACCATCAATAGTGAGATGTACAACATCACTCTAAATAATGACGCCTCATAAGACAGTCATTATCTAAATAAACATTTTTTCTATATGTCAGTAGTCTGTCTTTTGTGTTTGTATGTAGACTTAGGCCTGGATTCACTAACACCGCCGTGTTCTCTGAATCCCATGGTAAGGGGGGGGGGGGCGCGAAGCGGGGGTGGTGGTCCTGCGATAGCTGGCAGCGATCGCACTGCAAAGGTGTGATCGCTGCCAGCATCGGCCAAATAACTACACCATAAAAGGTGTAGTTATTCGGTGCAAAAATGACAGTGTAAAGGCTGCGACATCTTTGCAGAGTCGGCCCCGGTGCCGCCCCGACTCCTCCTCTTCCGGGGCCGACTCCGCCCCTAGCTAGCTATCGCACGCATGCGATAGCTTTAGAAAATAACCCCCTTTATCTTCTTGATGTAGTTGAACTTGTCTATGCAGGACAAAAACAATGTATTCTTCAATTCACACATAATTTACATACTGTGTCTTTTCTTCCTATATCAGTAATAGACTGTGTTTATTTGTACCTGTGTTTAAGACCCAACTAATAATCCAGTTGTTGGGAATTCAGCTGAATATCAATATTCTTAGGGAGCAAAACATGAGACCGGAAAATGTGCAGTGCAACCCTGATATTTAGAAAGGGCTTCAGGCGTGATCCGGGAAACTATAGACTGGTGAGTCTGATTTCAGTGCCAGGAAAAATCGTGGAAACTGTTACATAGAATAAAATACACACACACATATACAGTAGTTATAAGTATATTTACATATAGTATGTGTTTTTATATCTCTTTTTCTTTGTCCTATAGAATATATAAATTCCTTTGAAAAAGACAGCTATTTCAGGAATTTTTTTTAATCACTTGGGTGTGTACAATCATTTTACTACATCCCAGGGCATATACATTTTGCTGTTTTTAATGTATATTTATATGATGTAGGCTTTTTTTAAAAATGTATTTCTGAATTATTTTAAAAGTGTATACATATATCTTATGTGATATATAAAGATTTTCAGCATTTGTCAGTATGTGTATATTTAGGTTAGTTGGATTTATTTTATAAGTTGAATTATATGGAAGTAAACTTTTATGAGAAATGCCTGCTACACTGAGCATCTTCCTTCTAGTGACTGCAAAACTCTGCTGCACATCTCCTTTTTTCAGATACCTCACTACTCACACCTGTTTAATGTGAGAGGGTCAAGAACACGAAGAGTTAGGATCTTTGAATTTAAAAGCAATCTCAAAGAGGTGGGTCTTTAAACATGACTTGGAAACGGCCAGAAATGGACTAACACACATTAACTCAGGAAGGCCATTTCAGGTACGCAGTGCTGTAAGATAGAAAACCCAAAATCTAGAGTCGGCAATGGAGAAGGGCACAGATAGCAGCAGCTTGCCCGACAAATAGAGATCCTGAGAAGGGATCTAGAGAGAGATGAAAGGATATGTAATATGGAGCTGCAGAGGGAATTCACTTGTTGGTGAGAAGCAGTAGTATAAACTGCACATGGAAATAGAGAGGAAGCCAATATACAAGCAATTAGAAGAGGTGTAACAAGGTCATACTGATACTGGAGGAAGAGAAGACAGCTAAATTTTGGATAGACTGCAGTGGCAGACCGATGAGGGGGAGGTGACAAGAGCGGATAAGTGTGTGGGTAAGTGTGTGCAGAAAAAAAAAACCTGTACATTTTGGCAATATACAGAAAGGAACCACAATTTATAGCAACGTTTTGAATGTGATCAGAGGAGAGAGAGGAGTTGAAAGTGACACCAAGGTTGGAAGGAAGATGCTGTTATCCACAGAAATGGAAAAATGTGGAAGGAGGATGCAAGTATGGGAGGAAATGTAGGAAATTCAGTCTTGACCATGTTAAGTTTAAGGTGGCAGATAGACATCCAGGTAGCTATTTTAGATAAACCAGTCGAGACCTGAACTGGATTCCAAGTGACAGTTCCTGCACAGAGAGATGGATCTGGAAGCCATCAGCATAAAGAAGGTATTGAATGTCATGGGAGAAGAGAAGATCAACAAGTTAAAGAAAGAAGAGAAGGCAGCCCAGAACCGATAAAGGGACAGCAGTAAAGGGGGATTAACCAAGAGATACACTAAAGGTATGATGGGAGTGATAGGAGAACCAAATCAGAATGGAGTCACGGAATCCAAGGGAAGACAGCATATCAAGGCATCTTGGGTAGAGTGCTCAGTAAATGCCACATTTATATAAAGGTAGCCATTTTGGGTAATTGCCAGGTTCTTGTGGCCTGGTTTTGGCCTCTGTTGGAAACAGGATGCTGGGCTTGATGGACCCTTGGCCTGACCCAGCATGGCAATTTCTTATGTTCTTATAGCTCTGACATTACAAGGGATTTTGGCAGGAGTAATATTTAACTTGCCATACAGCCAAGTATAAATGTCGCTCTGGTTTTCAGTTGCCCACATGACAACCGATTTATATAATGTCATTAAAACCTCATTACCTGCTCTGTTGATTCTGCTCCAGTTTGAGACTTGGGTGAATTTCTTATGCCAAAAGGTGGTTAACGAATCCAAAATAATAATATTTGTAATATTTATATACTGTTGTTCTGAAACAATCACAGCGGTCTACACTGTATGGGCAAACAGTAACAAAGTTCAAATAATAAATAAGAACTCTAAAGTTTAATGTCTAAAATGTAATTTTAGGGGGGAATTTTCAGACTTACGCAGGGGTTTGTGCAGTTGCCTCTGTGTGGGAATCAATTTTTCAGAAGGGCAGGAGCATGTGCATACTGTTGCTATTGTCTGAAAAGTATGCACAGACAGCGTTTTCTGGGGCGGGGTTTATAAACGTGCGCATATTTATGTATTTTATAAACAGAGTACACACATACATCCAACATGCATGCATGTGTTCACATCCGCTAATCAAAACATCTGACTTCCCTTTTGTCTGCAGTGTTAGGAATTGGAGAGGGAGGGGCGCTGGCGCACCTTATTAGATGTGCAAGCTGAGTTATGCACAACTATTGAAAATTACCCTTCCCTAGGTATCAGCTACAACTGGCACGTAGCAAGCAGACAGATATCATTGCTGCCAGTGCACAAGCTTCTCTACTACTGTTGTACAGTCAGATGTGTCTTATTGATTAATGCAGCCAAGCCCACAGGTGGAAATATTAAAATGCTGCTCTATTAAGGATGGAGCTTCAGTTCAAAAAATTATTCTGTGTGTTAACGAAGTGTTTCCTGAAGCTTAGAACACTCACAATAATCAGAGCTCAATACATAGACATACAGAAGACCGTTCTTCAGTGGAACAAGATGCTGACAGAAATGTACATATCTGTAGGTTGGTGAACAAATGAAATTTAATCATTGCATCTATTATAACATCTAAAGGGTTAATTTCTCCCTCTCACTTTCCTGGAAAGGTACAAAATACAGACAGCAGCTGCTTAGTCATCTCAATTGGCTATTGGAACACTCAAATTCACTTTATGTCAGGACACTCAAGTCCCTGGAGTACGAATCTGAACACAGAGGGCTCGATTCATCAAGCTTTTTCCACACAGGCACAGGATGGGAGCAAAACCTTAGTAAATCTTCCCCAAGTATGTTATTTTATCTTGTGGGAATGGTGAATTAGAAAGCTGTAAAACTGTCCAATGTATGATCAGAAGCTAGAATATAAACACAGATCTGCGGCTTTACAATAAGAATTTCTGGTCTTAAAAACTGCATGGCTTGTAATGCAAGTAAATTTATAGGTTCTTTGGTGCCATCTAGTGTGTAATGGATATAGACATGTCTAAGAAAAATGTGTTACAAAACACACTAGCTTAAAAATAAATAGAACAAGAAAAAAAGTGCAAAGAACTGTCCATTAAAAGTAGGTGATCAGTGCTACATTTTCATCAGCTACTGATTTTACGACTACAGAATATTAAAGATCTATGGTAAACTATGCACATTTTCCTGCAAAAGGGTGGGAGAGGAAGAGCCACAGTTGAGACCCCAAGCATGCCTCTCCTTTTGTCCCATGCTACCTTCATCTATTAGCTAACCTTACAGCATGGAGGCACCAGATAGTTTTGCCTACCTACAATGTCCAGCTTTCTTTCTCAAACATATCATATATAATATAAATTATGACATGTTTACAAATGAGGCATTTCAGCCACCCTGTTAAAAATCTTACATTTTCAAGGAAAGTCCTCTGAAATATTGAGTTGCTCCATAAAAAATCAGGACTGTTAGTAACATTAAACAAGGATGACTACAAAACATCCAACAGTAAAGCCATGTACAGTCATGCAAGTCAGTATTGATTTGCTAATGACATTTATTCCTACTTGGCTGTATATTGCCATATTACTGAGGGCAGACTGGATTACTCCCAGTAAGATAATACAATGATTGTAACCAGATATTCTTCCGTTTTCCTCTTGAATAGATTCACCTCTGGTTACCACCACTTAACGTAGATTATCTATGATGCCTCCTGATAACCAAAGGCCATTCAAGGAGGTACAACAGAACTGGACCCAGTTTGTCTACTAAGATGTTTTCTTTTCATGCCAGGGCTTTGGTTATTACAGTCATCCCATGAGATGACATCCAACTTCTACTCCTTGAAGACCTCCGAGGGTTGGCATGATCTCCTCCCCTCCCCATGAACAAATCCTGCCTTGCAGGGTGAGATGGCTCCCCCCCAAATGAATCCTGCCTCATCTGAACTGATCAAGATTCACAGAGGTGGAGGAGAGAGAAATCCTCTCTGAATGAATCCTGCTACCAAGTATAAGTAAAGAATCACCTGAGCTAAAAGATTCCAATTTATCCCTGTCAACTAAAAAGCAGGCTGTTAAAACAAACAAAAAAACCACACTTTGAAATGTCTGTAGGACAGTGCCAGAAATCTAAGAAGATGGGAGAGTTAGAGTGTATAGCAGTGAATGATAAGATAGACATAACTGGTATCTCAGAGACATGGTGGAAGGAGGATAACCAATGGGATACTGCCATATCAAGGTATGAATTATATCGCAATGATAGGGAGGAACAACTAGAAGCACAGTCCAGATGTATACCACACATTAAGAAAGGTGGAAAGAAGGCAAAACGATTACCGGCATGGTTAAAAGGGGAGGTGAAAGAAGCTATTTTAGCCAAAAGATCTTCATTCAAAAATTGGAAGAAGGATCCAACAGAAGAAAATAGGATAAAGCATAAACATTGGCAAGTTAAATGTAAGACATTGATAAGACAGGCTAAGAAAGAATTTGAAAAGAAGTTGGCTGTAGAGGCAAAAACTCACAGTAAAAACTTTTTTAAATATATCCGAAGCAGAAAGCCTGTGAGCGAGTCAGTTGGACCGTTAGATGATCGAGGGGTTAAAGGGGCACTTACAGAAGATAAGGCCATCGCGGAAAGATTAAATGATTTCTTTGCTTCGGTGTTTACTGAAGAGGATGTTGGGGAGGTACCCGTAATGGAGAAGGTTTTCATGGGTAATGATTCAGATGGACTGAATCAAATCACGGTGAACCTAGAAGATGTGGTAGGCCTGATTGACAAACTGAAGAGTTGTAAATCACCTGGACCGGATGGTATACATCCCAGAGTTCTGAAGGAACTAAAAAATGAAATTTCAGACCTATTAGTAAAAATTTGTAACTTATCATTAAAATCATCCATTGTACCTGAAGACTGGAGGATAGCAAATGTAACCCCAATATTTAAAAAGGGCTCCAGGGGCGATCCGGGAAACTACAGACCGGTTAGCCTGACTTCAGTGCCAGGAAAAATAGTGGAAAGTGTTCTAAACATCAAAATCACAGAACATATAGAAAGACATGGTTTAATGGAACAAAGTCAGCATGGCTTTACCCAGGGCAAGTCTTGCCTCACAAATCTGCTTCACTTTTTTGAAGGAGTTAATAAACATGTGGATAAAGGTGAACCAGTAGATATAGTATACTTGGATTTTCAGAAGGCGTTTGACAAAGTTCCTCATGAGAGGCTTCTAGGAAAAGTAAAAAGTCATGGGATAGGTGGCGATGTCCTTTCGTGGATTGCAAACTGGCTAAAAGACAGAAAACAGAGAGTAGGATTAAATGGGCAATTTTCTCAGTGGAAGGGAGTGGACAGTGGAGTGCCTCAGGGATCTGTATTGGGACCCTTACTGTTCAATATATTTATAAATGATCTGGAAAGAAATTCGACGAGTGAGATAATCAAATTTGCAGATGACACAAAGTTGTTCAGAGTAGTTAAATCTCAAGCAGATTGTGATAAATTGCAGGAAGACCTTGTGAGACTGGAAAATTGGGCATCCAAATGGCAGATGAAATTTAATGTGGATAAGTGCAAGGTGATGCATATAGGGAAAAATAACCTATGCTATAATTACACAATGTTGGGTTCCATATTAGGTGCTACAACCCAAGAAAGAAATCTAGGTGTCATAGTGGATAACACATTGAAATCGTCGGTGCAGTGTGCTGCGGCAGTCAAAAAAGCAAACAGAATGTTGGGAATTATTAGAAAAGGAATGGTGAATAAAACGGAAAATGTCATAATGCCTCTGTATCGCTCCATGGTGAGACCGCACCTTGAATACTGTGTACAATTCTGGTCGCCGCATCTAAAAAAAGATATAATTGCGATGGAGAAGGTACAGAGAAGGGCTACCAAAATGATAAGGGGAATGGAACAACTCCCCTATGAGGAAAGACTAAAGAGGTTAGGACTTTTCAGCTTGGAGAAGAGACGACTGAGGGGGGATATGATAGAGGTGTTTAAAATCATGAGAGGTCTAGAACGGGTAGATGTGAATCGGTTATTTACTCTTTCGGATAGTAGAAAGACTAGGGGGCACTCCATGAAGTTAGCATGGGGCACATTTAAAACTAATCGGAGAAAGTTCTTTTTTACTCAACGCACAATTAAACTCTGGAATTTGTTGCCAGAGTATGTGGTGAGTGCAGTTAGTATAGCTGTGTTTAAAAAAGGATTGGATAAGTTCTTGGAGGAGAAGTCCATTACCTGCTATTAAGTTCACTTAGAGAATAGCCACTGCCATTAGTAATGGTTACATGGAATAGACTTAGTTTTTGGGTACTTGCCAGGTTCTTATGGCCTGGATTGGCCACTGTTTGAAACAGGATGCTGGGCTTGATGGACCCTTGGTCTGACCCAGTATGGCATTTTCTTATGTTCTTATGTTCTTAACTTGGGGGTAATAGCGCTTTATGTCCAAGAGGGCATACAGTCCAACAAGACAAGGATCCTGAAAGAGACTAAATGCACAATAGAATCTTTATGGGTAGAAATCCTATGGGGCGGATTTTCAGAGCCCTGCTCGCGTAAATCCGCCCAAAACCGGGCGGATTTACGCGAGCAGGGCCCTGCGCGCCGGGAAGCCTATTTTACATAGGCCTCCCGGCGCGCGCAGAGCCCCGGGACTCGCGTAAGTCCCGGGGTTCTCGGAGGGGGGCGTGTCGGGGGCGTGTCGGGGGCGGGCCCGGTCGTCGCGGCGTTTCGGGGGCGTGTCGGCAGCGTTTTGGGGGCGGGTACGGGGGCGTGGCTACGGCCCGGGGGGCGTGGCCGCGCCCTCCGTACCCGCCCCCAGGTCGCGGCCCGGCGCGCAGGAGTCCCGCTCGCGCGCGGGGATTTACGCCTCCCTCTGGGAGGCGTAAATCCCCCGACAAAGGTAGGATGGGGGTTTAGACAGGGCCGGGCGGGTGGGTTAGGTAGGGGAAGGGAGGGGAAGGTGAGGGGAGGGCAAAGGAAAGTTCCCTTCTAGGCCGCTCCGATTTCGGAGCGGCCTAGGAGGGAACGGGGGTAGGCTGCGCGGCTCGGCGCGCGCAGGCTATACGAAATCGATAGCCTTGCGCGCGCCGATCCAGGATTTTAGCCGATACGCGCGGCTCCGCGCGTATCTACTAAAATCCAGCGTACTTTTGCTTGAGTCTGATGCGCAAGCAAAAGTAGGCTGTTCGCGCGCCTCTTAAAATCTACCCCTATGTGTGTCAGGGAAGACTATAGTGATAGGAGTTTACTACCATCCACCTGGCCAAAACAATGAGACAGACGATGAAATTAAGCAAGCTAAACAAATTGGTAGTGCAGTAATAATGGGAGATTTCAATTACTCCACTATTGACTGGATAAATGTAACATTGGGACATGCTAGAGAGGTAAAGTTCCTGGATGAAATAAATGACAACTTTAGCTTTTTGGACTCCCAATCTTCGAGTCTCATAAGGTCTTCCTGCAATTTATCTCAATTGCATTTGTGATTTAACTACTCTGAATAATTTTGTAACATCTGCAAATTTGCTTACCTCACTCGTCTTATTCCTTTTCCAGATCATTTATAAATATATTGAAAAACATCAGTCCAAGTACTGATCCCTGAGGCACTCCACTGTTTACCCTTTTCCACTGAGAAAATTGACCATGTAATCCTACTCTCTGTTTCCTGTCTTTTAACCAGTTTGTAATTCACGAAAGGGCATCCCCTCTTATCCCATGACATTTTAGTTTTCTTAGAAACCTCTCGAGGGACTTTGTCAAACGCCTTCTGAAAATCCAAATACACTACATCTACCGGTTCACCTTTATCCATGCTGGCTGTGTTCCATTAACCATATCTTTCTATATGCTCTGCGATTTTGATCTTTAGTTTAGTTTCCACTATTTTTCTCAGCACTGAAGTCAGATTCACCGGTCCATAGTTTCCTGGATCACCCCTGGAGCCTTTTTTAAATATTGGGGTTACATTGGCCACCCTCCAGGCTTCAGGTACAATAGATGATTTTAATGATAGGTTACAAATTTTAACTAATAGATCTGAAATTTTATTTCTGAGTTCCTTTTGTGGATTGCAAGCTGGTTAAAAGACAGGAACAGACAGTAGGATTAAATGGTTTGTTTTCACAATGGAAAAAAGGTAAACAGTGGCATGCCTCAGGGACCTGTACTTGGACCGGTGCTTTTTAATATATTTATAAATGATCTGGAAAGATGTCCGATGCGCGAGGTAATCAGATTTGCAGAAGATTCAAAATTATTCAGAGTAGTTAAAATCACAAATGGATTGTGATAAATTGCAGGAGAACCTTGTGGGCTGGAAGATTGGGCTTCCAAACGGCAGATGAAATTTAATGTGGATAAGTGCAAGGTGATGCATATAGGGAAAAATAACCCATGCTGTAGCTACATGATGTTAGGTTCTATTTTAGGAGTTACCACCCAGGAAAAAGATCTGGGCATTGTAGTTGATATTATATTGAAATTGTCAGTTCAGTGTGCTGCGGCAGTCAAAAAAGAAAACAGAATGTTAGGAATTATTAGGAAGGGAACGGTAAATGAAACTGAGAATGTCATAATGCCTCTGTATCGCTCCATGGTGAGACCGCACCTTGAATACTGTGTGCAATTCTGGTTGCCACATCTCAAAAAAGATATAATTGTACTGGAGAAAGTACAGACAAGGGCAACCAAAATGATAAAGGGCATGAAACGTTTCCCCTACGAGGAAAGGCTAAAGCGGTTAGGGCTGCTCAGCTTGGAGAAGAGAGGGCTGAGGGGGGATATGATAGAAGTCTACAAAATCATGAAAGGACTTGAACAGGTAAATGTGAAATGTTTATTTACTCTTTCAGATAATAGAAGAACAAGGGGGCACTCCATGAAGTTAGCAAGTAGGACATTTGAAACAAACCAGAGAAAATTCTTTCATTCAATGCACAATAAAGCTCTGGAATTCGTTGCCAGAGAATGTGATTAAGGCAGGTAGTGTAGCTGGGTTTTAAAAAGGGCTGGAGAAGTTCATAAACTGCTATTAATTAATAGGGAATAGCAACTGATTTTTGCTGGCAACAGCAGCATTGAGAAAAAGCTAGTTTGCTTACTGTAAATGGTGTTTTCCATAGATAGGAGGAATTAGCCATGCTGTCTGGGACGTCCACCCAGCGGCCCGAGGCAGGAACTCTCTCCAGATATATAGAGCTCTGTGCAGCAGTTCCCGTGTGACTTCCTTAGTTGTTGAGAAAGCATGAACAAGCAGCAAACAGCAAAATGAATAAGAGCAGATAGAAAGGAGTAGAGACTGTCCAGGGAGAAGAGTGGGGAGGCATGGCTAATTCATCCTGCTATCTACCGAAAACACCATTTAAGGTAAGCAAACTTGTTTTTTCCCATTGATAAGCAGGTTGAATTAGCCATGCTGTCTGGGAGTCCCCAGCTAGGGAAGACAAAGCACACTGTTTACAATGTTGCAAGGTGTCAGTCCTAGCTGTCATACTGCCAATACTCAGTGTGCAGAGAATCTCATTTCATTGGTGGACAACTCTATGTGCCAGTGGTGAAATGCAGTATCTCTTGCCCCATAGCCACATCTGATCTGGCTTGTTATTGGAGGCAATAATGTGACATGAAGGTACGTAGTGAGGACAAAGTTGCCACTTTTCATAAGTCTTCAAATGGCATGTTGTGAAAATGGGCTATAGAGGTTGCCGTGGCTTTGAAATGATGCGCTTTAACTTCTGAGTCAAGGCATTCCGGCTGAGCTGAGTAGCACAAATGAATACACTGGGTTAACCAGTTGGCTAATGTTCTTTTGGTTACGGGTAATCCTGGAGCATTTGGATTGAAGGAGTTGCGAATATTGATTAGATGAATAAGGTTCTCTATGTATAGTATGCTAGGGCTCTTTTGCAATCCAGAGTATGAAGCATTCTTTTCCTGCTGGATGCAGGTGGTTTAGGAATGAAGGTTGGTAAAATTATTGTCTGATTCAGATGAAAAGATGAGACTACCTTTGGAAGGAAAGATGGACTAGTGCTTGAAGCTCACTAACTCGCCTCACTGAAGTTATTGCTACTAAAAATAACACCTTCCATGTGACGAATTTCATAGAAGCAGTTTGCATTGGGTCAAAGGGCAGAAGCATAAGTGTTTCCAATACTAGGTTGATATCCCAAGGAATCATCAATCTTGAGACTGGAGGATGGAGTTTCAAAGCGCCCCTCACGAAACGAGAAACCAAGGGATACGTGGATATGGAATTTCTTTGAATGGAAGGATGATACGCCACTATGGTGCTGAGGTGTACTCTGATGGATGATACTGCCTGGCCAGATGAGTAAAGCAAATACAGACACTCTAGCAACTATTCTGGTGAAGATCCAAAGAGGGTCAATCGATACTGACGCACACCAATGCAGGTATCTGTGCCATTTACCTGCATAATTTTTCCTTGTGGACGGCTTTCTGGAGGATATTTATTTATTTATTTAAATTCTTTTGATATACCGATACTCAAGACTAGTGTCTTATCGTACCGGTTTACAGTGAAACAAGGGGTAACCAATTAACTAGGAAGATAAAGTTACAATGAACAGGGATTTACAGAGAGGGAGAGTTGAGAGCAAAAGCATACGATTAACATAAAGTATAACATACCAAAGTTTAACATATGAGATATGAGAATGTCCTGAATTTCTGTCAGGAGAGGAAGGTGACAACACTTCCCTTTCAATTTCCAGGCCGTCAAATACAACAAATCCTGCATGGAATGAAGGAGTGCTCCATCTTCTCACATCAGGAGGCCCACTCTGCTTCACAGAGGGATTGGCGGCTGTACGGAGACATGAACGAGATAGGCGTACCACGGTTGTCTGGGCCATGCCGGCGCTAAGAGGATGAGATCCAACCTTTCTGCGATGCATTTCTGAATTACTCGATCTATCAACAGTATCGGAGGGTATGCATAAAACAGGCTTCTTTCCCACGGAAGCAGGAATGCATCCTGAGCGACTCTTCGATCACTTGGAATAGAACAAAACTTCGGCAGCTTCAAGTTGGACTCTGTCACAAAAGGGTCCATGCAGGGTACCCCCACCTCTTGAACAGAGTGTGCTACGTCCAGATGCAGCGTCCATTTGTGGGGATGAAAGATTCTGCTGAGCCTGTTGGCCTCCGTGTTCCTGATCCCTGGAAGACAGGCTGCTTGCAACTGAATGGAGTGCGTCAATGCCCATTCCAGGATCAGCACAGATTCCCTGCAAAGAGTCTTGAAACTGTACCCACCTTCTTTGTTTAGATAAAACATGGCAACCTTATTGTTCGTGTAGACCATTATTCTTTTCCTCTTTAGTAGATGAGAGAAGGTATAGATGGCGTGCCTTACAGCTCTCAATTCCAGAAGGTTGATTTGGAGAGTCCTTTCTCTGGGAGACCAAAGTCCTTGCATCTTTAAGTGCAGTACATGCGGCGGCGGCGGCCCCCCCCCCCCCCTCCCCCAAGCCCCTTATGGACGCATCCCTTCATCATAACTATCTGATGCACCAGGTTTCGAAACGGTGCCCCTGACTCTAGTCATGGGCTATAGCCACCAATTTAAGTCCAAGATCATTGGCTGATTCATGACCATCTGTGACGACATCGGGTGGTTGCGCTGAGACCACTGAGATTCGAGACCCCACTGGAGTCGACGCATGTGGAGGCGTGTATGGGGGGCCACATATATTGCTGATGCCATATGTCCCAAGGCAGCGAGAACTTGACGAGCTGTGTGATGTGGCTGGTTCTGCAACATGTAGACTAGGTCATGAAAGGTTTGAATTCTGTCTGTTGGTAGAAAAGCTTTGCAAGTTGTGGTGTTTATGACAGGCCCTATGAATTGAAGGATTTGAGAGGGATGGAGACTCGACTTTTTGTAATTGATGATGAAGCCTAGATTCTCCAGGCCGGCTATTTGTGCTTGATGTGAGCAGAGTAGATTGAAATTTGAGGCCACTAACAGCCAATTGTCCAGGTAGGGAAAGACTTTTATCCCTTTCTTGCGAGGGTGGGCCACAGCTACTGCTAAACATTTTGTGAATACTTTGTGTGCTGATGACAGGCCAAAAGAAGAACTTTGTACTGGTAGTGTTGAGTGTTCACTTGAAAACAAAGGCAGCGCCAGGAAGACAGGTGCATCGGAATGTGGAAAAACGCATCCTTGAGATCCAAGGAGCACATCCAGTCATTGGGTTGCAGAAAAGGCAGAATGGACATGAGAGAAATCATCATGTATTTTTCTCATAGAATTAATTTGTTGAGGGCTCAAGATGGCCCACAATCCTCCACTCTTTTTGGAGATGAGGAAGTATTGGGAATAGAATCCCTGATTTTGCTGATGTTGAGGTACCACTTGGATCGCCTATTGTTTGAGCAACATCTGTAATCCTGTTGGAGAAGCATTTTGTCTGTCTTTCCCCAAAAGGGTGGAGAAAAGAAGGGCAACATCAGAACCCTCTGAAACTTCGGTATGTATCCATTCCGCACAATGCTGAGAACCCAAGAATCCGATGTTATGGGGGCCCAGGCTTGGTAAAAAGAAGAGAGCCTGCTGCCAACCATAGCTGTGGAAGGTTCAACTTCAAAAAGACTGTTGTGATTTTTGGTTATTGTTTTGGGGTTACTTTTGAGGACGCTGAGTTCTGGGGCATCCTCGGGTCTGAGTCTGTTGAGGCTGCTGCCTCTGTGGTTGATGGGGGGAATTGGTAGGATGCAAAAGGCCTCTATGAGAGCCTTTGGTAGAAGGGCTTCTTATACGTTGGATAGAACTGTCTGGCAGATGTCTGCTCCATGGATGATGTGAGGGAGGAGACAGCAGCACTCCATTCTTTGAACTAAGAAACCATGTCCCGAAGTTTATCACCACACAAACTGTCCCCTTTGCAAGGGAGATCTGCCAGTTTCTCATGGACTTCATCGCGAATTGCGCTGGCTCTCAGCCAGGCCATCCTTCTGGCCATTATCAACGTTACCGACATCCTAACTGTTGTCTCAAATGCTTCATAGATGGTGCAAAGCAGGTGGTGTAAGCCCTCCTCCAAGTCTGCTATGACCTGAGCCCGTGGCTGATCATCAGCGGACTGATCAACTCCTGGTTTCAGCCCTGAGGGCATTCACAGAGGTATTTGCATGATATAGAATTGATGCTGTTGTATCTTGGCATTAAGCAGCACACTCAATACCTTCTTGCCAAAATCATCCAGGTATTTTCTGTCTTTACCCGGGGGTGTATGCGAGTACAATCTAGTCTTCTTGGCTTGTTTCATGGCTGATTCTACCACCACCGATGCATGAGGCAATTGGACTGGCCCATAATGTGAGGATTTATGCATTCTAAACTTCAGGTCCGACTTCCAAGAAGTGGATGGAGTGGAAAAAGGAGACTCCCACGATTTGTCCATGAACAGCGTCCAGGACCGCATGTGAAGGGAGTGCAGTTGGCTCTGATGGAACATCAAAGATTTTAAGAATTCCATGCACCTCTGACCTGAAATCCAGCAATTTTTTGGTCTCTACCTTCAAGAACGCCCTCACCTTCTCAATGAATTTAGAATATGATAGGTCCTCTGGAGATGAAGACTGTTCTGGTGGCTCCTCTGGGAAGTCCGATGGTATATCCATGGACGAACCTGGTGAGGATGGAGAAGAGTATACAGGCTCTCACACGAGTCTCGAGGCTGCAGAGCTTAGATCAGCACTGGTATTGCTGTCTGCCTCAATGTCCTGTGGGGGAGAAGAGGGAACAGAGAGTGATAAGGCTTCCTCCGAGGGGCTAGAGAGGTACAGGTTTGTTGACCCATCTGAAGAGTCGAAAAGGAGTGAAAAATCCCTGTTATCTGCGACATGGCTTGAGAGGCTGCGCCATCTATCTGAGGGTGACGTCTGCTTTTAATTTTCTGACAATTGAGGACCTGGGACTCACAACACCTATTAGTCATTTACTCTTACTCCCAGAACAGGAGTGATCCTTTAAGGGAAATTTCATAAGATTAAACTTTGAAATTGTAACAGCCAACCAATTCTCAGCCACAGCTGATGCCTGGCTGCTAACACAGAAGCCACCCCTCTGGTAAAGGGATGGACCAAAGCGCAGCCCTGGTATTCAACCAGTTTCATTGACCTACTGAGACAGAAACAAACAAGCACGAGCCACAGGGAGCAGGAGTAGGCTAACTGCAATTCATTGCCACTGCCTGAAGGCCTGCATAAGGATAGCCTCAATTCTCCAATCCTGCGCATCCCCCAATGCTGCTTCCCCTACTACAGGAAGATTGTCCATTTGGAGACGGCACATACCAGCGCATCCACTTTCGGAAAACACAACTGCTCTTTCACTGTCTGATTCAGGGGGTACAGGCCAACCAAGGCTCATCCCGCTTTAAAATTAGCTTCCGGAGTGTCCCATTCAAGGCTAATCAAGGTATTAAAATGGGATTCTTCTTTGGCTCAGACATGGAACAAACACAGATACTCCCAACAACGTCAGAATATAGGAGATCAGAGACGGCAACCATTCTATTTGACTCCAAACCGAGAGGGATTTCCCCATTCTACAGGAAGTAAAGATCGCCCTCGTCAACTGAGCCAATGGGGTCCTCCATCAGTGGAACCCAGAGCAGACCCAGACATACACAGACGATTATCCACGGCACCAGACCTGAGGGATTTAGCAGCCTGCGATCCTGAACTTCTAGGTTTGGCCAGTTCTGCCGAACATTAGAAGGGTCTGCAGCCCTTGAAAAAATTCCACCCAAGGAAAAAGATGGAAGGATCCATGCCAAAACCAGGGGGTATTGGAGCGGCACCCACTGAGAAGTCCTCCCCTGCTGAAATTCCAGTTATGGGAGCCTTAAAACCAGGGGAAACTTCAGACCGATCCCCCTCTAGTTCCATTCCCATATCCTGCTGGGAAGGGCCGGGCTCAGCCAAATAGCAGGAGTTAACTCTCCCTGAGCCTCCAGGCAGTGCTGACAAGATTAGAGAGGATACCCTGTTGTGATGCCCGAATACGGCAAGCAGTGCAAATCACAAGGCGCTTAGGATTCTTTGCTAACAGCACCATGGATAAGACTAGCAGCACACTTACAAATGTCTGTCTATTGTGCATCCAACTGTGTGTCCGTAAAAGGCAAGACCGGATAGGATGCCCAAAAAACAGGATGCTAAAATTAGGAAGCCCTAGTACGGGACATCTATATTTCAGATTGGATATTCCAAAAGCATGTATCTCAACATGAAGGACTTAGGCATTAGGATCTGATGAACGCTCAAACTACGGATGCCCAATCTGCATGATCCAGAGAGACACCCAACCTGGATGTGCAAGCATGAAGACGTGGTAGAGCTGCATAGGAGGCGGCACGTGAACACTGCTGCAGCCTACCACACAGCATTTCAGAGAAGCCTGAGAGCAGGGCCTAGCCAAAAGGCTGCTCAACCTGTCAAATCTGCCAGGACTCTCCAAACCTCTCACAGAGGTGGGAAGGAACATCGGATCAACATGCCAAGGCTCGGAGACCAGACCAGAAAAGGGAGAGAGGAATCCCTAAAACTATCCCCCTCTCTTATGAATTTAATTATTATTAGGTTTTTTCATCCCTTTACTTGAGCTCAGCCCGTCCTGGCTGAGGATAGAGTCAGTCTCCGGCTGCAGGGGAGAGGGCTAATGCCTTCACCGCCACGCTTGGCTTACTATACTTGCTAGCCTCTCAGCTGATTCTCTCCTGGCAGCTAAGTCCAAGCTGGAAAACTGGCTCCCGGACCAAGGCACTCGACTGAAGGAGGGATCCTCAGATATCACCCTCAGGAGAACTCAACTGAGGGAGGGACCACAATATATCACCTCAGGAGAAGCGGTGCATGATTAATCTCCTTTTCCTCCTCCTCTTTTTTTTTTTTTTTTAAACAAGCAATCCTCAATAGGGAGATGCAAGTCCATCATCTGCTGGAGAATACTGGTGGGCTGACATCAGTGCAGGGAGATATATACCAAGACGTCAGCTTTACTCCATCTCCATCTGTTGGTAGAGGTGCATAACGCACTGGTTGTTGATTAACCTGTCTGAATGCTGAGAAAGATATTTATTTAATATTTGGGTATTTGCCAGGTACTTCTGACTTGGATTGTCCACTGTTGGAGGCAGGATACTGGGCTTGATGGACCCTTGGTCTGATCTAGTATGGCATATTGTACGTCCTTATGTTATATTCTTAACAAAAATGATAAGTAGTAATAATAGTACCACCTTTTCCAGTGATCACCAATTCCCATTCCACCCCTCTGATGCAACCCTACAAAGGTTCTCACTCCCAAATCTCCGAGCCTACCTTTTCTTGGACCTTACAGTAGTATCAGAAGCAGAAAGTGAAAAGTCCTCCTTCTGATACCACTGCTTTGAGGACCACAGGAGAAAAAGAGGATTAGAGAGAGGTAGGAGGGTGAAAAGGAGATGGAAGGTCTACTCTGGGCAAGTGCTAAGAAGGAAGAAGAGGTTCAGATTCAGGATGATGGCAGATTCATGATAGCATTCACTTCCAGAAGCTTTGATATGGAATTAATTTTCCCATGCAGGATCTTGATGCAAAGCTCTACTAGGAAAGTTTTCCAGTCCAAAATAGATATATTTGTAGACAGAATAATTTGAAGATTTGGAAGTTGAAAGGTAAGTTATACTGTCCTATACTCATCCACAACCCCACTGGGATCCTTAAGGGTGCAAATGGCCGGAAACTACTGTGCTCATAGCTGAAAAAAATTATTACTCTACATTAAACTAAAATGCAAGAAGAATGAAAGCAGAAGCAATGACTAGCCAATAATGAGGACAGACGTCTTAAAGAGGTGGCTCCTTCGATAAAGAACAGAAAGGAATTGAGTAAAGTTGAACTCAAGGGTTCCACCACCACCTAGTGTTTTGTGAAAGTTCAATACTTATTAGTATGTGAAACTTCAGCCTGATATGCAATGGGGTTTTTCATACTTGTGCATAAATAAAGGAACGTGCAGTGGACCCCACTGTTATTTTATTTAAGAAAATATCTTGGTCAAATCTGAAATAATTTTTACTTAAGATTAATGTCTAAAAGTAATGTCAAAAAACACACTGAATGTTTAGTCTCCAAACAGTACCTCACAACTATAGGACTAGTTCATGTGGATATAAAGAGGCTGCTCACATCCAAGTGTTCCAGAAAACCATTTTCTTCTTTGTCAATGGAATTGATTTTATTTAGAAAAATCAGTGCCTCCTTAGGATTTTGAAATTATCTGGTAAATTTTAAAAGGAGCGCGCGTATGCCCTTAAACACTCGTATCGACACACAAGCAAAGATATGCTTAATTTTGTATAGTGAGTGCAAGTACAAGCATATCATTTAAAATATCCCTGTCATGCGTAAGTGTGCAGCTTTTACATGCATATTTTAATAACATGCTCACACAAGTGACCATGGGGGGGGAGGGGGAGAAAGAGAGACTCTGTAAGAGAGGCAATCTGACACACTATATCTCTCCCACTGTAAGAGGGCACTTTCAACTCAGGGTGGGGTTTACAAAGGTCTACAGACCCATGCGCCCTAAGCAGACCAATGTAACACCGCCCCCCCTCAAAAGCCTACTCTGAGTTGACAGTGCCCTTCTGACAAAGGTGCTCTCCCACCCCCCCACCCCCCCCCCGTTCAGGAACCCTCCGACCCAAAATCTCCAGACTTGTGTCTCATCAGAACCAGTAGTAAAGTTATGCAGATAACATGGCAATGCATGCCATGATCAGACTTAGTAAAGGGGCGGGACATGGGCTTAACCCCGAATTTTGCAGTTTCCTTATTCTTGACGCACACACAGGTATGTACGCGCATATTTCCCGGCTTCTTAAAATTTGCGATGCTCGCGCACTGCCCACATACTTGTGGATGGGGCTATTTTTTTGTGCGAGCAACACTTTTAAAATCTACCTCTAAGGCTATAAAAATAATCAAAAAACTGAGAAACAAGGCTGTAAGAATTCATAATTAAAATCATTTGCCTGCCAGGTTGATTCTTTAGACATAACTTACAAACAAATATATAGCTAGCTTCCCAAGGAAATGTTGTGTTAGGAAATCTGTTGTATCATTATAAAATTCTATTATTTCCTAGGTCCAAGGTTACAATACAGTTTATTTCTTCTTTATAACATAGGATCCAGTTCTAATTTTTAATAACCAGTGCCATCTAAAAACTTAGAACTTTAAATCTGCATTCTGCATAATCTTGATAAGAACATAAGAATTGCCATACTGGGTCAGACCAAGGGTCCATCAAGCCCAGTATCCTGTTTCCAACAGTGGCCAATCCAAGTCACAAGTACCCAAACATTAAATAGATCTCAGGCTATTATTGCTTATTAATTAATAGCAGTTTATGGATTTTTCCTCTAGGAATTTCTCTAAATCTTTTTTAATCCCAGTTATACTAACTGCTGTAACCACATCCTCAGGCAATGAATTCCAGAGATTAACTATGCGCTGAGTGAAAAAGAATATTCTTTGATTTGTTGTAAAGGAGCTGCTTGCTAACTTCAAGGAGTGCCTCCTAGTCCTTCTATTATCTGAGAGAGTAAATATCCGATTTATAGTAACCTGTTCAAGTCCTTTCATGATTTTGTAGACCTCTATCATATTCCCCCCTCAGTCATCTGAAGCTTGAATTTCCTTTATTTGCTGGATTTGTTGCTATTCCCCTTACTTTTATTTATTCCCACTAATGCCCCTCATTCTTTTCTAGAAACACACATCTGCTTCTTTCTATATTTTGTCTGGGTTCCTACTATCTGAAAGTTAACTATACTCAACCTATTACATAAGCGCTGCATACATACTAAATTCTTCTTTAATCTGTTGTGATTACTCAATGGCATCATCCCGCTCCAGAACATCTGACTATGGCCCAGAATGCAGTAGAGTTTTTTCAGCTATAAGAATATTTCTTTGAACCTGGCTACATAGATATCAACCATCAAGAATTCTGAGCGGTATCGTTGAGTACGAGTTGTGCTGGGCGCTGCTGAGGAGAGTCAAGAGGAACCCTATGCTTTATGCACAGCTCTCATTTGGCATATGTTGGACACTTATTCTAGCATTGCTTGGAGGAAGGTATGCAAGGTTTGCCAATCCTCAGGAGTAGAAAGCATGGATGCCTTGCTTGTTGCTTTCCGCTCATAAAGGCATTTTGTTGCAATGGAAACAGGTCCATTCACCTACTGTGCGGACCTGAGTGGAGAATTCATTAACTTTAAAGAATGCCGAGAGGGCAGCAATGCAGAGCATGGAGGGCACCAGGAAACTGCAATATGATATGAGGAATGTTTGGAAGGTAATTGGTTAACCATAATTAATGTGTTTGACAATAAGATATCAGATACTGAAGGTTACTATTATAAATTAATCTTGCCTGTGTGTTCTTCTGTGCACACTGCACTAACTGGTGGCCCCTTTTTCGTCTATGTTTCTAAATCCACTTCTGAATGCAGAAAAACTAGATGTTAGTTGATGGTTTTTAACAGTTTTGCATCTTATTTTGTTTAAATACAAATTAACTTTAAGAAAAAAGGTTTATTTCCCATTACTTCTTGCTCTTGCAGATGATCTGAACACAACTCCAGAAACAAACCCACAGCTATGAGATTTTCTACTCTGTAAACTATTAGATTTGAACAAACAACTGCCGAGCAACTGAAGGCAAAAACTGCTCCAAACACCCAGGCAGCAGCTTGTTTTCCAGTTCAATATTGTCTAGTAGAAATGTTTACTTTATATTCTAATGTATCACATCTATGCCACTTCTCCCTCCCAGCACCCTCCACTAAAAGTTACCTTCTGTCCTGACTGTATCTCAGACCAGGGGGCTTCGTAGTCCATTTTCCAAAGCTCCTGTGCAAGACTGTAGAAGTTAATTTCATAGTCATATGGCTTTCGGGATAGATCCTTTATTACTGCAAAAAAAAAAAAAAATTCCAAAATAAATTTTGGCTGAATTTCTTTTTACTGTATCAGATGTAAGCTTGAGGAAAGGAGATATATGGTACATATACAAAAAAATTAAAATTAGAGTAAAATATTCTTAAAGGCACAATCAAACCATATGCACAGCAGGACTTTTATTCAGTAAAAAAAAGTAACATTACCCTTTTTCAGCTACTTGTCTAAAATGCACAGCCACATACAAGGTTCAAATTAAACACCAAAATGCAATCTCCTTGATTAAATGTTATTGACAAAACAAACAATGCTAAAAACATATTCTGGGATTACTCGTTTAAAAAAAAGTTATTGTAGGAGATCTACTAAATGATTGCAATCGAGACTCAGAGAGGGTAATTTTTTAAGAGCCCGCGTAGGGCTGAAATCCACGAAGAGAAAGCAGACTTATGTGTATTTAAAAATTGGGGGTATGTAGAAACCTGCATGGTATATGCACACACATTCACACCTGCTTAACAGCAGATATAAGTGTGAATGCATACAGTTACGCACAGGCTTTTGAAAATCAAAAGTAAACGCATAAAAAAAATCGATTACCTGCCCCAACTCTGCCCTCCTGAAACGCATCTTCCACGCATACTTTTACGCGCACAATCCCCAGGGCAATTTCCAAAAAACCCACTTACATGCATAAATGCTTTTGAAAATCAGGCCCAAATATTAAACCGTGTAGTGCGTGTTTCTAGTTCCCCATTTTATTTCAAAGTGATTTACATATACATAAACATATTTATTTTATGGGGTCTATTTTTAGCCACTGTCCAGCCAGATAAAAGTATCAGGCTGTTGGGATATACCCAGCTATTCGGAAGTCCTAAAGGTTTCCAGCTAGTTTAGCCTGATAATGCAGAAAATTTGCATTTATCTGGCTAACTTAGCCAGATGACACGTTATCTGTCTATTTCAGGGTCAGTCAGAACGGCAGGATTTTCAAATCTCACCATTTGAGCTCCCCCTCAGATTAGCAAAGATCTCCTCTTCAGTTGCTCTGATCAACATCAGGGTAGTGGCTCTGTGTTCCCCCATGGTTTGGGGAGAAAGATTATTCCATGGGGATTCTTTCAGACCCCTGGCCAGACTTGCCTCAGCATCTCTCTCTTCTGGGAGATCTCGTCTACTCCAAGTTTCTGGATAATTTGACAAAGACGATGCTCATCAGTGTCATAAAGGAAAAGGAGCCGAGAACAGATGTAGTCAGACTTCTTCAGTACCTACAACCTCCAGTGGACTTTGCGGCTATCTCAGTGAACTAACTTCAAGGACCTGCAAATGAAGATGTTGCAGGCACAGGACCAATTTTGATGAATTTGCAACCCGCCTCCTCCGATGGACAGAGAGATTCAGTCCTTCCTCTTGGAACGGCTCCAAGTCACCCAAGAAGTGGTAAATCTTGAAAATTGCGGCGTATGGCTACCGCTTTTGCTTCTTTTGCCCTCCTCCTACCCAACAGATTCCAGTTTTCATCTCTGACCCTTCTTAATCTGCCCATCTGCAGCTGGAGGTTGAGTCGCTCCTTCTGCAGAAGATTGCTGAAACTGTCACTTCTCAGGAGATTGGCTAAGGATTCTGTTCCTAGTATTTCCTAATCCCCAAGAATTGGAGGGATTGAGACCTCTAATGGACTTGTGAAGACTCAACATGTTGTTGGAGAAAGAGATTCAAGATGAAATGCCTCCAGGCGATTCTTCTTTTCATTCAGCAGTAGAGATTGGATGTGTGCTCTGGCTCAAAAGACAATTATGCACATATTCCCATTTACCCCCACCCATCAGACATTCCTTGGTTTGTGGTGAAAGATGTACACTACCAATACAAATTGCTCCCCTTTGGCATGAGCACAAAGTAGGAACACACAACAAGAGGCCTGTAACATTCCCTTGCAGGTTTCTCCTACAGGCCCCAACCTGTATGCTCCTTCACTTGGATGCTATACCTCTAGAACATAGAGGAACTTAAGGTTGGCTTT
Source organism: Rhinatrema bivittatum (assembly GCF_901001135.1). Taxonomy (NCBI): domain Eukaryota; kingdom Metazoa; phylum Chordata; class Amphibia; order Gymnophiona; family Rhinatrematidae; genus Rhinatrema; species Rhinatrema bivittatum. Next base: position 256,616,108 of record NC_042616.1, on the reverse strand, counting down.
GGGGCCTAACTGTGTGGAACCTTTTGGGAGGGAGTGGAAACTGAACCTGGATATTTCAGAAAGGTTGGATCTGATATTTAGCACCACTTAGCCAGATAAGTCCCAAACTTGTACGATTAAGTGGCGGCATCTGAATATTCAATGGCTGCCAATTAGCCAGATAACTTCTTATCCGACGAAATAGTTAGCCAGCTAAGTGTTGAGACAAATAGAGGTGTAATGGGGAGGAGCTATTCATCCAGCTAAATAAGTAGTTATATTTAGACTTATCCGGCTAATAGGGTGATTTATCAAAATGCATTATGGCATTAACACCGCAATAATGCATGGCACGAATGCAAATTTTTCGAAGGGGAAGGATTTAAGAAATGAGGGGCAATATATAAGCTGTGCGATATGCCCGTAACCCAATTTGCGCTAAAGATGTGAGAGAGAGAGAGAGAGAGAGAGAGACAGACAGACACTCTGGGGAGGCCTTCACAGTATTCAACTATTTATATTACGATAGGAGGGCCAGCTAATAACTAGAGGTGATGTTTTGGTGGTGGTTTAGGGTTTTGGGGCCAGTTTAACATGCAGAGCGAGACGTACGAATAGCACAGTACATTTTGGTGAAGATTTTAAGTTATTTGGAGCAGGGGCGGATTGGCCTATCGGGGGATCGGGCATCCCCCGGTGGGCTGGTCGCTCTAGTCACGTGGTCTGCTGAGCGCGGTTGTGACAGAGCCGCGCTCGGCAGACCACATGGTATCTCCTGGGCCGGCCTGGGCAGCAAATCTCTGGGCCGGTCGTCATCGGGAATCCGCCCCTGATTTGGAGTGAGGAAAGTCTCACAAAAATGAGATTTCTACAATGTTCTCTTGCCCTAGCTTGACAGTACCATTATAGAATCTGTCAAGCTAGGGCAAGAGAACACTGTAGGAATCTCATCTTTGTGAGACTTTCCTCACTCCAAATGATTTCAAATCTTCACTGAGTTGTACTGTGCTGTTCATTTGTATCATTCTGCATGTCAATCTGGCCCCAAAACCCTAAACCACCACCAAAACCTCACTTTGAGTTATTAGCTGGCCCTCCTATAGTGATATAAATTGTTGACTTCTATGAATGCCTTGTTAAGAGTCTCTCCCCCCCCCAGTAGTAATAGCCTGTCTGGGAACTTCACAAGTAGCAAAATACAATACACTACCTATGCAAAGCACCAACATAGATTCAGTACTGTGTGCTCAGGCCGAGCGCACCATTAGCCCCCGTTTGGACGCGCGTTTTCCACGCGCTATTACCCCTTATACAGTAATGTTGATGAGCCTATTAGTTAGTCCCGAGCGATACAGAAAGTAAAATGTGCAGTGAAGCCGCACATTTTACTCTCAGAAATTAACACACCTGCCCAAAGGCAGGCATTAATTTCGGCCAGCACTGGGAAAGTGTACAGAAAGGCAGAAAAAACTGATTTTCTGTACATTCTCCGACTTAATATCATAGCAATATTAAGTCGGAGGCCCCAAAAAAAAAAAAAAATTTTAAAAATCTGCCCGCGGCCTGCGAGTTGGAAAATAGATGCTCAATTTTGCCAGCATCCGTTTTCCGAACCCGTGGCTGTCAGCAGGTTCGACAACCAACACCGGTAAAATTGAGCGACGGCTGTCAAACCTGCTGACAGCCACCGCTGCTGCCAATGAGGCGCTAGTGTCCCTAGTGCTTCCTTATTAGTGCAGGCCCTCATTTGCATACAGAATCGCGCGCCCAGGAGAGTGGCCTGGGCGCGCGTTGGGAGAGCGGGCGCTCGCCTCAGAGTGCCGGCTCTCCCGCGCATTTTACTGAATCGGCCCGATAGCGCGTGGTGCAGTAATTCTAAAATTAGCATAAACATGCCCCTTTTCCTTATCACGGGCGTTATCCATGCAAAATTATAGCATTTTGACGAATCTAGGGGTAATTAGCTGGATAAGTTAGATCTGCTATTGAGCAGGTCTAAAGTTAGCCAGATAAACTTATCAGACTAAAAATTATCCCGGCTAAATTAGCTGCATATGTTTATCTGGCTAACTTCTCTGGCCAGCTATCATTTGAATATGGACCTCTTGGTGGGTCGTGTATAGATAGCAGAGCAAGGGAGTTACTGGGTAAGAGCCCTAATCTCTGTAGTTCTTCCAAGTCCAATGGCTTTGCTGAGAGCACCAGGATCTCCTGGGCACATGTGCATGGTTCCAACAGCTGACACTGAGGGAGAGAATTGAAGCAGACAGACTACGGCTTCATCCAGAAGCCTATGCCATGCATACCATGGATACGCAATCCATACCCTCAAATCACATCCAGCCTGGAGAGCGTAGGAGAAAGGAAGAGACTGAGCTCAGATATTTTCTGGCCCAATCTTTTCAGATCCATCCTAATGCCAGTGAAAAATCGGACAGCCCTGATTCAGGAAGACAACATCAGAGGATCTTGTCTACATCACCAACCTGTTGTGTTGGGGCAGCAGTGGAACAATGCTACAATATATAAGGGCTTCAAAGACATGTGGAAAGATCTTCACACCCAAACTCAAAACATTTCAAGAACTGGTCAGCTAAAAGAAGCCATTAATACCCTGAAAGCCGTGCATGCTGAAGTCTTATTCCATCTATGGTCATCAGACAGATTAACCACAACAATTACAGAAATGACCATCTGTGTATGCCAGCTAACAGATTCAAGGGGACTGACACCAGCACTGCACGCCCCATCCACCAAATCGATGGACTCCTTCCACTGAATCCATGCCACATGGACATGGCCATGGCCATCTCAGAGGATGCCAGATCATAAGTGGAAATGTTTCTGAGGAACATCAAATCTTGGATGGGAAAAGGCTGCCTCCTGACTATCCCTCATAGTTTCTTCTCGATGGTTTCTGTGAGGGACTTACCCCTCACCTGCTGAAGTCTTATCTCTGTCTTGCAGACTGTAGGAACCATCTTTGACACACAGGAGATAGAACACAAGCAGTGAAACATTTATACACAATAATGGTAATGGCTAAGAAATTGTGGGGTGGCATTTATTTACAATTATAATAGCACAGTGGTTTACACATTCCTGCATAGGGAGAAGAATAGTCAGCAGAAAAAAGTAGGTGGTATTGCCTCTGTATAAGTCCCTGGTAAGACCTCATTTGGAATGCTTCATAGAAGTTTTGGAGACGTCAACGTCAAAACTATATAAACCAATTGGAGTTGGTGCAAAGAGTGGCTATAAAATGATAGGTGATTCTCGTTCAAAAGCATATAGGGACAGCAAAGGTCCAAACATGTATTCCCTAGAGGAAAAGTGAGATTAGGGGAGATATATGAGAGACATTTAAAATATCTCTAAGGTTTCCATGCACAGGAGGTGAGCCTCTTTCAAAGGAAAGGAGGCTCTAGAACGAGAAGGAAGCCTAAAGCTTTTCTGTTTTACCAAGCATGACCAGAGCTGACCAGAATAAGTCAGGTACTGGGATGCTCAAGTAATTTGGAGCATTCTTGACCACCAAGTAAATATAAAAAAATGGATAAACGAAAAAGCTGTAACATAGTAAATGACAACAAATAAAGATCAAGTGGCCCATCCATTCTGCTCACATGAGATTCTTCTAGCTTTCTATCACCCTAGGTGGATGAGCCTACATATTCCCATGTACAAACCAACACCAGCTCTCCCCAACTCCCACCATGTTTTCCACCCGACCTCTGAATCCCCCTCCCCCATCACTGCCCTCCACATCTGCTACCAATTTTAAAAAAACAATTAGGCATATTGTAAGAGATCAGCTCAGCACACCTTGTTGCGTTTCCACTTCGGTTTTAAGTTGCAGAAGCTCTATTTCTTTTGTTTGCAGTTGTTCATTCAAGGTTTTCATGGATTCTACACTATCCTTTACCTGGGAAAGAGAGAAAGAAAAAAGCATGAACACTTTTGGACTACCTTTAAAATTACTATTAATATTAAAACAATCTTTGCAGGCCTGTTTGTTACACAGTAATAATGGGAGATTTCAATTAATCCAATAGTGATAGGGTGAATGTGTCATTAGGGCATGTCAGTGATATTAAGGGGGGAATTTTAAAAGCACGGCACGCACCAAAACTGGGAAATACGCGAGTATGTTTGGCTGGCATGCGCCAAGCGGATTTTAAAAGCCGCACAAATGCACGCACAAATAAGAAATTGCAAAAAAGGGGCGGGGTGCGGTCATGGTCTCAACGGGCATGGACATTCCAGGACTAACATAAAATGTGCGCGTAAGTATTTATCAGCACAAGTGCAGCAGGGTACCTTGCTACATAACTTTACTACTTCTATGGATGGAGTACTGGGGAAACTGGTAATTGAGTCAGCACTTGTCTACTAAAATCCCCCCATTTATGCGGTAGAGGCGGCATTTGTACGCACATGTGTACATCCATATAAAGTTGTATGCACATGTACGTGCAGACAGCCTATTTTTTTTTTTACCACACATATATGCACGTCTATTATAAAATGGCTGCATTCTTTGGTTCGAGCCAGCATACATGCGTACATATGTGTGTCCACAAGTCTGTATTAAAGTTACCATCTAAGTTTCTAGACCAGGTTTCTAAGCCTGTCTTGGGAGACCACCAGCCAGTCAGGTTTTCAGGATATCCACAATCAATATGTATGTTAAATCTGCATTTAATGGAGTTACTGCATGCAAATCTCTCACATGCATATATACTGTAGATATCCTGAAAATATGACTGGCTGCGAGTCCCCCAGGTCAGGCTTGGGAACCACTGGTCTAGACACCATAAATGACTGCTTTATGGAGCATCTGGTCCGAGAACTAATAAGAGAAGGGGGGGGGGCCAGCTACTTCAAATCTAGTTCTCATTGGAATGCAGGATCTGGGGCAAAGGGTAACAGTGGTCCACCCACTTGGCAATAGTGATCATAATGCAATCAAAATTTGAGATAATCATTGGAGGAAAAATAATAAATAAAATTACTGAAACATAACTAAAAAGGGAGACTATGGTAAGATGAGGTAGCTGGTTAGAATAAAACTTGAAGGGGCAATTACAAGGGGTAAAAAAAAGAATCTGCATAAAACATGGAGACAGTTTCAAAACACTATCGGCCGAATTTTAAGGGGGCTACGCGTAAAATCCGGAGTTTACATGCATGGCCAGGCCTTGCGTGCGCCCCACAAATTTTCAAAGAGGCCTGGCCACGCGTGTAAACCCTGGTAAGAACACAAGTGCCGGGCCTCTTCAAAGGGGCGGGCCGGAACAGCGCCATTGAATGCTGGCCCGAAGACTCATGCGCCGGCCAGCGCAACTTACTTCAGCTCAGGACTTGAAGTTATAAAACAGAAAAATTAAAGAAAGATAGGTAGGGTTTAGGGGGTGGGGAAGAGAGGAGAGGGGAGGAGAGAGGGAGTTTAGGTAGGAGGTAGGGAACTGGGGAAGGCCCGAATGCATCGCCGCATGGAGTTTGCATAAATTCTCCCTCCCTTACATGCGCTGCCCGCACATATATGCGCGGATTATAAAATCCGGCAGGCATGTGTGCGCGGCCATTGGATTTTATAAGATGCGTGCGCATGTTATAAAATTGGCGTGTCCATGTTTGTGCGCCGGGAACCGCGCACACCTTATAAAATCTACCCTTGTCTTGGAAGGCCAGATAAAATGAATTCCACAAATTAAAAAAAGTCAAAAGAAGAGCAAGCATCTGCCTGAATGACTAAATGGTGCTGAGAAAGAGACCATCAAAACCAAAAAGGCATCTTTTAAAAAAACGAGTAAAATATGAAGGCACAAAAACACCGCCAAATTAGATGTAAAACATTAATAAAACAGGCCAAGAGACAATTTGAGGAGCAACATGCCAAAGAGCAAAAGCTAATAAAAACATTTTCAAGTACATTAAAAATAAAAAACTTGCAAGGGAGTCAGTTGGGCCATTAGATGACTGGGCTTAAAATGGAGGATAAAGCTATAGCTGGAATTCTGAATTTGGTCTTTACAAAGGAGACTCACACCTGAACCATTTTTTTGCAGATGATTTTTCAGAGGAATTGAATCAATCCAGTGTGAATACAGAAGAGGTGCTACAGCAAACCGATAAACTAAAGAGCAGCAAATCATTAGTACCTGGTGGTATTCAATCCAGTGCTCTCAAGGAATTCAACTATGAAATTTCAGACTTCCTACTGGTAATCTGTAACCTATCATTCAAATCTGCTTCTTTACCCAAGGACAGGAGGGTAACACATTTAGCACCAATTTTCAAAAAGAGCTCCAGAGGTGACCAAAGTAACTGCATACCAGCGAGTCTGACATCGGTGATAGATAAAATGTTGGAAGCTATGGATAAGAATAAAATTATCGGTCATGTGGATAAGTACAAGGTTTAATGGAAAAGAGACAGCATGGATTTAGCAAAGGGAGACTGTGCTTTACTAGCATTTGCATTATTTGAAAATTTGAACAAACATGTGGATAAAGATGAGCTGATCAATATAGTGTACTTGAATTTTCAGAAGGAATTTGTGAGACTCCTTAGGAAATTAAAATGTTATGGGATAGGAAACTTCAGTTAAGCACCCAACTACGTCATCACTCTTCAGCTAGACCCATCAGAGGAGCTTACAAAGGCACTCTACATGTTCCCTCAACAAAATCCTCGCTCCAGAAACGTACCATATCTACTGCTGGCCCCATTCAATGGAACGCGCTCCCGCCAGATATCTGTCTAGAGATCTGCCACTCCACATTCAAAAAGAAACTTAAAACCTGGCTCTTTAAACAAGCCTTTACAGGACCATAAGCACCTTTTTCCCCTACAACCAGCAAGAGTTCCTCATCATATCATTCTCCAGGATCTACTTGACTCTGTATCCATTCTCTTGCTGCAGGTCTCACGTGACATCTACTGTTTTGCTTTTATGCTTTTGTTTTTATTTATACTGCTCTCTGAGATGTTAGACAATTTGTTTACATTACAATGTTTATTTTGATCTAGTTTTACCCTCTTCCAAGTTCCACAACCTTGTTCTATGTAATGCCTATCGGCAAAAATTTATGTTCAGTTTCAATGTAAACCGATGTGATTTGTATTTCATACAGGAACACCGGTATATAAAAATCTAAAAATAAATAAATAAAATGTTTTATTGTGGATTGGTAACTGGTTAAAAAATAGGAAACAAAGAAGATACATTTCAAACAACTCCACGCAGCGGCAAATATGCGCGAATATGGCCACGCCAAGATCTATGCTAGTATTTTATGACTTGCGCATATCATATACCCATGTATTATGAGATACAGGTATCTCTACTCCACAACATATGCACGTATGTATGTTTCTGTGCCAATACATGCAATGCATAGAAAGTATTTCAATGTACTGAACGTGTGTACTTTTCTTTATTTTAAAAATATATGCACATATGTTTTACATGCAAAAATACAATAGGATATGTTATTGTTTGGTGTGGTAATTCTAAAATTTCCCTAAACACTCCCCTTTTTCTTATCACGGGCGTTATCAATGCATTAACGCATTTTAATGAATCTAGGGGAAAGAAAGATAATAGTGGAGTGCTTCAAGAATCTGTATTGGGCCTAATGTTTAATTTATTGCTATTACTTATTTTTATTTCTTTTTTTTATATTTTAGAGTGCTACTAGACATACGCAACTTATTCATTAATGATCTGGAAAAGTGCATGAGTGAAGTGATCAAATTTGTAGATGGAACAAAAAATAGTCAAAGTAGTTAACACACAAGCAGACTTTATGGAACTGGAGAAGGGCCTTGTGAGACAGGGAAACATCTAAATTGCAGATGAAATTTAATATGGACAAGTGCAAAGTGAAGCTCATAGGGAAAAATAATCCTAAGTATAGGTACACAATGCTGTGTTCCATATTAGAAGTAACCACCCAGGACAAGCATTTTATTTTTTATTTATATTCTGCCTTCTAAGGCAATTCAAGCCAAGTTACATTCAGGTCCTATAGGTGTTTCACTATCCCCAGAGGGCTCACAATCTAAACCTTGAAGCAATGGAGGGTGAAGAGACTTGCCCAACGTCACAAAGAGTGCCAGTAGGATTTGAACCTTGGCTTCCCTGGTTTGCTGCTCTAACCACTAGACTACTCCTCCACCTTTGGAGTCATTGTGGACAATATGTTGAAATCCTCAGTTCAGAGTGCAGTGGCAGTAAAATATGAAAATAGAATGAAAGGAATTATTCAGAAAAGAATAGAGAATAAAACTGAATATAATAAAGTCTCTGTATAGACCTATGGTGTGACCACACCTTGAGTATTGTGTCCAACTCTGTTTGCCTCATATCAAGATAGATATAGTGAAACAAGATAAGGTACAAAGAAGAGCAAAAAAAAAAAAAAAAAAAGACAATAAAGGGATGGAACAGCTCCCTTATGAAAAATAGCTAAACAGGCTAGAGGTCTTCAGCTTGGAGATATGGTACATGTTTATAAGATATGCTTTATAAGTAGGGTGGAACAAGTAAACAAGGAATGGTTATTTACCCTTCCAAAAAGTACTAGGATTAGGGGACACTCTATGAAGTTAGCAGGTAGCAGAATTTAAAAAAAAAAAAATATTGAAGAAAATTTGTTTTTATTCAATGTATAATTAGGATGTAGAACTTGTTGCCAAAGGATGTGGTCAAGTCATCTACATTATCTCGATTTAGAAGGGGTTTGGTCAAGTTCTTGGAGGAAAAAGATTAGCAGCTGTCTTCTCTGGGAATAAGCAACAAGGAATTGGATCTAATCTTTGGTATCTGCCAGTTTCCTAATGAACCGGACTGACCACGAGGATGCTGGACTCCATGAATCTTTCGTCTGAGTCAGCATGGCATATTATATGTTCTTTATGACTCTAAAATGAAACTTTCACTACAAACGTAAGAGTGTGGGAATGATATATTTTTTAAATCCCAAACCATGTTTTACTTACTAAATTTAATCTGCCATGGAGCATAAAACGTTTTTCAAAAATCACTATACCAATTATCCTAAAACAGTGGCATAACGATAGGGATTGACAATGGACAACATATGATAAAGTTTAGGCGAATGGACCACTCTGAAAAATCAAGCTGTGGGTGAAAACCCAAATATATTTAGAGAAGATACCCTCGGTGAAAGTATGGATAAGGTGGACAGCATGAAGAGTAAAATACAAACACAAAAAGATACAAATATATCTCAGAATATATAATTGTTGAAATTAAGATATACTGCATGTACAATTATTTGAAAATGTGAACAGAGGAGCGTGTCGGAAATTGTGTCACTGACCAAGGGAGATCGCCTTTTGTTTTTTTTGTTTTTTTAAGAACTTTATAAAAGCGAATACAAATAAATATTTCCCTGGAAAAGGCAGCAGGCTCTTGCCATCTCCTGCAGGGTGAGTAAGCCGGGACCCCCGGTGTCAACCCTGCCAGGTGCCAAAGAGATGAGGGCTAAACAAAGGTGCCCAACCCTGAGTCCCTCTGCCTCAAATACCAGTGGGGATAATACACCTGGGAGGCTGTAAAGCTGAATCTTCCTCTTGTATGAATCTAAATGATGCTATTTACTCTTTTAAATCTATCTACCAGACTGCAGGTTTTGCACCTCCACCATCTGCTGGAGAGAGAGAAATACTGAGGGACTGCAGGTGGCACCTTGGCATAAGTGGCAGTGGCAATCAAAACATCTCTGTCTCCATCTGCTGGAGGAGAGGCAAAACCCAGGAATCTGGACTGATCTGGGTATGTACAGGGAAAATGGCATTGGCTCCACTCTTTGTAGCTGCGTCTAAAATTAACTGGAGGGGAAGAGGGATGTATTTCTCCCCCCACTTTCCCAGGTCTCCCCTAAGACAAATAAGCAAACTTGGGTGGGGACAGTCTATAGGCCTTAAGCAGGGGCCAGAGACCACAGCTCCTTCCAGAACACAGTAAGATGAGTTACATAGCTCAAGCCACTTACAAGAAAAGGCAAATACTATTTTTAAAAAGCAAGAATCAGGGAAGTTCCTGAAAAGTCAATTTTTGTCAACAAATTATTTATTGAAAATATTTATAGTCCACTTATGAGAACCTGTTAAGCGAGTACAAGTCTTAATATAAAAACTGAATAAGAACAAGACATTCTGTTTTATACCAATAAAAGTTGATAAAATCAATCAGGGACAATATTGCCTTCAAAAAATTTTGTTTAACTTAAGGTAAGACTTCAACACTACCTTTAAACAGTTTTCAACTTTCCTATTTTTATCTGCAAAATTCTTGTGATGAGGGATGTGGGTGTGAGCGTAAGAGAGAGAAAGCCAGGATAAAAATAAATCACAGCCCTGCAATCAGGTATGTGAGGAATTTAGTTGAGCACAATAAGAAGCAAAAATGTGCCTTGTGTACTAAAAAAAAAGAAAGAAAAAGTGCATTTAAATACACAATCTTTCTCCTGCATTTAAATAGTCAAACATTTTCACCTGAATGACAATGTTAGAAATGATTACTTTAATCAATAATCAAAAACACTCCACATTTTATATAAAAATTTGAGGTTTTTTTTCAATTTAAATCTAATATTTCTTTATATGATACACATTACAAAAAAAAACTTTACAGAAGCCCAACATACATTCAGAGCTATGGTGAAAAAGGGGGAGGACCCCTCACATTTTAGTGGTGCAAAGAGCCACTTAAAGCTGCCAACACTGGGGGAAAAAAACCTTTATTCATATGTCCATTTGATGGAAATCAATTTCACTATCTTTTTACTTTTAAATCTTATTGCAGTGCAGACTATGTTATACAGTTCTTTTGAGCACAATGCAACCAATCCTGAATAATATTACTGACATCAGTACTTATCTTTTCAGGCCTTGTGTAAACTTCTGATGAGCAAAACATGCCGACATGGCCATGTTTCACAATCTGAACTGCTGCTTCATCAGGGCATTCTGTTTCCTTACTTCACTTCTGGCCACTCATTACTTTACGTTCAGCCTTTTTCAATTCTCAAACATAACACTACGCAATTGCCTTCCAAGATACTTTATTTCATTCCTACTTGCCCAGGAATAGAAATGCAAAATTTTGAAAGAAAAACAAATTACCATTGTAAAATGGCTCAATTAGCTAGTGATTCAGGAGGAGGCATGGAGATAGGGTGGGAGTGAAAAAATGAAGCAAGCAGACAAAAGCAAGAGGCATCTAAGCTTTAGTGAGCCGAACCAAAGGAAAAGCGAGTGCTACCCAGCAACCCACGCAGCAGGAAGCTCAGGCCCAAACAAATTAGTCCCTCTTTAAAACCTTTTTTCTTAAAAAGAAATCAGGGATTGAACCCTTACCAAAAGAAGCAGGGGAACAATACAATACACTAGAAATATGTAAATGTGCCTAATAGCTTACCCGAGCTTTTTTATTTTTAGCAAAAGGGCAAAATAAAGAATCTACTTGACTAACCCCTAGATTCATCAAAATGCAAAACATGGATAACATCTGTGGTAAGAAAAAGGGGTGTGTTTATGGTGGTGGCTTAGGGCAGTGGTCCCCAACCCTGGCCTGGGGCCCACCAGCCAGTCCGTTTTTCAGGATATCCACAATGAATATGCATGAGAGAAAATTTGCATGTTATGGAGGCAGTGCATGCAAATTTTCTCATGCATATTCATTGTAGATATCCTGAAAACCCGACAGGCTGGTGGGCCCCCAGGACAGGGTTGAAGACCATTGGTTTAGGGGCCAGTTTTAGATGCAGAGTGAGACATACGAAACAGCACAGTACACAGAGGTGAATATTTGACGTCATTTGAAGTGAGGAAAGTCTGACAAGGATGAGATTTCTATAGTGTTCTCTCACCCTAGCTTGATGGACTCTAACAGGGTACCATCAAGCTAGGGTGAGATAACATAGTAGAAATCTCATCTTTGTCAGACTTTCCTCACTTCAAATGACGTCAAATATTCATCTTGCTGTACTGTGCTGTTTGTACGTCTCGCTCTACATGTCAAACTGGCCCCAAAACCACTACCAACACCTCACCTCGAGCTATTAGCTGGCCCTTCTATAGCGATAAAAATAGTTGAATACTGTAAAGGCCTCCCCAGAGGCTCTCTCTCTCTACTCCACCACTCTCTTTCCTCTTCCCTAGCCCAGAAATGGCCAAAATGCAATTTGTGATCCTTAACGCAAATTGCATTACGGTCATTTTGGGCATATCGCACAGCTCAATGCCAGGAAAAAAGGTGTAGTTATTTATAGCATTAAAACCATGTGATAGCATGCATTGTTATCGCATGGTACAATATTACCCCTCATTTTAATTTATCCTGCCCAAACCCCTCCCCAATCCCACCCCTTCTAAAAATTTGCATTCACACCTTGCGGGTAACACAATTATCACATTCATTATCACAATGCCTTATCGTGTGCATTAACGCCATAACGCATTTTGATGAATGACCCTGTAAATGAGCCACCAGGCCTGTTAAGAAAGCATTGCTTGGCATAGTGATTGTTTACCTGCTCTCATTTTTACAAATAACTTAACTATACTACTCTTTTTGTTAAAGTCCTAGTCAAATACCAGACTGCCATAGACAGACCTGGGCAAAGATGACCCTCACCAGCAGTAATATTCGGCTACTGTTAAGTTTAAATGAAATAATTTAGTCAAATACGTAATCAACAATACTTCAGCATTTAACATCAGGTGTCTTAGCAAGTTTTGAGGTCTTCTAAAAGGGCCCTCAAAAAACTGTTGCGTCCGGTCTCAAGACGGCTTCGACCCTTGTGCCTCACCTTTTCTCTGCTCTCCCCACTAGCCTTGGGAAAATGGCCACCGCCGTGTCTGCAAGCCGCTCTCTTCAGCATCCCCGGAACAGCTATGGCATTGCCTTCCGCCATGTTCCTCCCAAGGGCCTCCTAGGGTGCACGTGCCACCCACGTCTTTATTCAGCTATGGCGTGAAATTCGGGGGCGTCCCCCTCGAGTGACGTCACAAAATCCGGGTATTTAGCCTTCGCTTGTTTGCTAGCTCGTTGAGTTAGCAAGGATTGGATTTGTCCAGTCTACGCTGCTCTGCCGCTTCTGTGCTGCCGCTGGAAGCCCTCTCTCTGCCCTTCGGGGTAACTGCTAACCTGGGTATCCGCTCCTCGGGGGCACTTCCTTTTCTTTCAGGTGCCTTACTGGGATCAGGTACTCGCTCCTCGAGGGCCTGCTCTCCCTGCCCTGGGGCCTGGAACCATCTGCTTCTGCCTGGTGGGAACCTTCAACAATACAGCTACCATCTAGTGAGAAATCTAATTCTCAGTCTGTCTCATCTACAGCTTTGCCGTGTTGGAAAAACTACATCGGAACCTCCCTATATCACCTTGGTGAGACGGGTCCCCTCTGCTGAGGGTCCCTGGACTGCTACTTCAGGACCTACTCACTACCGACACCTCTGGTGGTTTACATCTGCTGTATAATAAGACAATTCAGTGTTTGTGCATCCTGAGTCTAGCCCAGTACTGTGGCTCCCTGCGGGGCTTCTCCCCGTGGGCGAGGTCATCCTCCACAGTACCCAAGAATCCAAACACCTCAAAACCATAACAAAAACATGATGTAGTACTGGAAAAATTGAGTTAAAATGGTCAAGAAGTACCACCAGTGACCATAAAATATCAAAAATACTTAATCATTTAGTACTTGATTTTAAAAAACATCTACTCGAGTAAGTGGGCTTTGGAAAAATGCTACAGTATATGCCATTGAATTGTCCATACGATTTACTTGCTTAAGTGCACTTTACTTGAGTAAATGGCCTTTGAAAATTGCTACAAACAGTAATTACATTTATGTGCACAACAACTTTTGAAAATTGCCCCTTTAGGTGTGAATTTCTAAAACACTTACGTTCATAAAATTAGCACTTACATGTGAGTAGCTCGACCTCGCGTATATGCTATTTTAAAAGCATATTTTAAAATCCCCCCTGTCACCCATGCCCGCAACCTAGGAGTCATAATTGACAAAGAACTATCCTTTAAGAAACACATCTCCGCAAAAATCAAAGATGTATATCACAAACTCCTAATCCTACGACACCTAAAACCTTTCCTTTCCCCCAACGACTTCAGAACAGTCCTCCAACTACTCATCTTCTCCAACCTGGATTACTGCAACTCCCTGCTATTCAACTTACCTCTCACCACCATCCAACCTCTTCAAATCTTTCAAAATACAGCTGCCAGAATACTCACAGGAATGAAAAAATACGATCACATTACTCCAACTCTCATTTCGCTACACTGGCTCCCAATAAAATACAGGACAGACTACAAAATACTATCCATAATACACAAAATAAAATATGAAAAAACAAATTGGCTGAGCGCATCCATAAAACTCCACTCACCAAACCGAAATCTCCGTTCAGCTAACAAAGGTCTATTAAAAATTCCACCTGCGCGTCACAAGCTTACCTCAACTAGGAAGCCCCGAACTATGGAACTCCCTCCTAACTGAACTGAGAACACAACAAAATTTAAAAACCTTCAAAAAAGAACTAAAAATTTGGATGTTCAAAGCCTACCAAAACACCCTATGACTCTATGCTACAACTTCCCTCCCTACCAGCCCATATAAACATGCAGAATCAATCCAAAGCAGGTAATTTAACCTGTACAATTTAACACCCAAACTGTGCGTTAACGACTAAGATAACTTTATTAACAAGCATAGAAATTTTTGTACATTCTGGTAAACATCGAAACTTTGTAAACCGTTGTGATGGCGAAACCAAACGACGGTATATAAAACTCGATAAATAAACATCAAAAGTACGTGCGTATTTTCGGACTTGCACTCACATGCATGCACAAAAAAAAGGGGCAGACTAGGGGCATTCCAGGGAATGGCAAAGAGATACATGAGCAAGTTGCTAATTTATAGGACTTACACACATACATTTATCAACTTATTCCCATAATTTTACACCATTTACCATTGGTTGAGTGGGAAGTCTGGGTGAAGAACTAGGAGGGCTTGATGACCTGGAGAAGGACTGGGAGAACTGGTAGAGGGGTCTGTAAACTGGTGATTACAATTATGCACACACATTTTAAAATATGCTGACTTCTGGGCATACACAGGGTTTTACATGAGCAAGTGACAATTTTTTTCTGCGCATAAAATACACGAGCATGTTTTTAAAATAGGTAAGAAAAGTACACGCTTTCAATGCATTGCAGGTATTCACACGGAACCAAACATATGTGTGTGTGTTTGGTGGCAGACATATGCATATTTTATAATCTGCACATAGCTGATCAGCAGTTGTAAAGTAGATCTCCACATGGCCAAACATGCGTGTATGGGGCCACATGAATTGTTTGAAAGTTACCTTCTTATTGTTTAGGACAAGCACAATATAGAGCCTCTGTTGTCACTTTGGAAAGAAGTCCCACCACCAATTGACTTTGTGATGTTGGAAATCTCTATGATGTGCAAGAAGTGAGACACAGAAGCCCTGAATAGCCACTTTCTATTTTAAACTTTAAAAAAAGAGAATCTCAACTGAGTTGGCTCAAAAGGACAGTTAAGACCAAAATGCTGTCAGTAAATGGAGAAGACAAACCCCACAAGAAAATGGCAAGGAAACAAACGACACCCCAGATCACATGGCGGCTTTAACTTTCGAGATTATTCTGCATTGCTTCTAAGTAGTCAGGTATTGTAATAAAAAAACAAACCCTACATATGCCAGTGACACCTGGATCTCACTGAACAACAAGGTCCACATCTGTTTTATCACAGAATTTTAGAACTGGGCCGACCTGGTGCCTCAGTAGAATCAGGTCTTCCATTCCCCTGGGCCAGCTGGGACTCAGGATACAATGGAGGCAGCATTCACAGTCCCTGAGGAGAGGGAGTCCTTGTCATCGTGCAACAGCATCAAATGGTGGCCACACTTAGGGTCCACAATTGCAGGGTTCCAGGAGCAGCTCCAGTGACCCTTTTGCTGAGGACTGCTGATGGAATGACTGAGCTATGTGAGTTAGAAACAGGATATGAAAAATAGGAAAAAGTCCTAGGTAATTGCAAATGAAGGTGAAACAAGCTACTATAAACCAGGTTCCTGCCCCCACTAGCTTATTTATTTATTTATAAACTTTTATATACCGACATTCGTGGGAACATCATGCCGGTTTACAAATAACTGAGAAAGATTGGAAAAGTACAATGAACAGGGAGAGGGGAAAGAGGAGCAGGCTAGAAGAGAAGAGATGGAGGCGGCAGCAGGGAAATTAAAGAATTAGTGAATGAACAGATAGGAACATTGCCATTGAGAGATACAGGTGGTGGATAACCTTATGTGTTGGAGCCTAACAATGTAGACCGAGCTGTGTCTGGATGTGAGCAATGTGTTTTGGACCTGCCAAAAAGGGGTTTTCAACCCCTGCACAGCCAAGGTGAAGGAATATAAAAATTCATCAAAACCCGTGTGCTCTCCTGTGTATGACAAATGTTCTGCAAGAGCCAGCATCCAGTACTCACAGGGTTAAGCTGGGAAAAGGGCTGTACTGTTTAGCCTGCCCCAAGAATAACACTAGATAGCCAGCAGAGAAGAAAGCCAAAGGAATGCTGGGAGACCATTTAAGGTACGGGAGGCGCAATCTGGCTGGCTCTGTCTGTGTACAAGGGACAGCCAGGAGTTGGAGACAGAGCCAGAACAGAGGAGTGCATTTGGCAACCCTGCAATCAGTTCGGCTCCAGAAGAGCTAATTATCGAGAGGGAGAAACAGAAGTCTGCGCTCTGAGGAAACAGACAGCTATTCTTGCTTCATAACCAAGCCTCACGTAAAATCCCAACAAGGGACAGAGAAGCCAGGAGCTGAGAGACTTCCTTTCTAGTTATCCAGGCCCAGGAACACATGGCTGGATCACCCTCCTAAAAGAATGAGTTAGGTAATCTAAACTTTGTGCAGAGAATATTTTAGCACAGGAGGGAGAAGGTTTGTTTCCTTGTTTTTTTTGTCACAAATTCAATATCTCATCTTAACTGCTTCAGCCTTTCAGCCATAGTCAAGCATAAACCCTTGCCACACCCACATGAGACAGGGCACGGAAAGAGAAGCTGATGGGCCGTGATCTTTAGGTAAGAGACCAAAACCAGACCCATTTTCTGTTTAGTACCAAGTAAATCATTTGGAGAAGCCGCCCAGGAGAGAGAGACAGTCCTTCCACACACCGCAGTGCTCATCTGTTTGGTTTGTCATCTAACAAGCTCCTCCATCGAGGGTCTTCATTTTTTTGATTGGTTTTTTTTCCCATTTTGTGTTTGGGACAGGATGCACTCTTTATAAACAGGTGATATTGGGGCGCATCTGTCCCCCCCCCCCCCCTCTCCTTTTTGAGTACTCAAGGGTAAAGACACTTTTTGAAACTTGGGTATTTCCCTGCCGTCCCCTCCACCCCAATACATCTTTCTCTATTAGTGTTCCCTATTTTTTTTTTTTACTATCCATATGAGCATGTTGGTTGCCCTGGTTAACAGGCCATACCCAGTGTTATTTCTGCATTGCTTGATTTAAAATAAGAAAACTGCAACTTTATATTATACTTCACTACTGTACTTTCTCATTTAATCTTCTGCTTGGCTTTACTGTCTACTTACATAATACTAGTGAAAAGGTTAATTACTGTTTTATTCTGGTGTGATGATTTTATCTGATCGGTGTGCTACAAGTGAGAAGTTGTTTGGGAAGGGCACAGAATTGTAGTATCAGGGTGACCAGGACCCTGTCTCATCCCCCACTCTGGCTATAAAACCGAAGATAAATCATATTGGTAAATATAATTTTTCATGTGGCATTTCCCACCTCAAGCATAGGAGTAATTCATAGCCATGACCAAATTGGGAGGGGGGGGGGGGGGGAGAGGGGGAAGGGGAAGGTCACAAAGGCAACGTAGTCAAATACAGGCTAGAGGATTTAAAAAAAAAAAAAAAATGGTTAGAGCCCTTGGCTGCCGCTCCCATGTTCCTTATCATACTGTTTCCCAAATAGTGTGCACAGAAATGTCACCACTGCTGGATGCTCAGATCCAGACCAGTGCCTGAGCTTTCAGCATCTTGCAGCTGTAGTTCTTCAATGTAAGTGTAGTCAGGCATCCTTCTTCCTAGCTACATCATGAGCCTCGGTGTGTAGGAATTAATGGGCAGTACACGCAGGGCACAGATAGAGAGGCCTTACTTTGTGCCACACACATTCCCTCTCCTAAAGTCTCCTCTGAGTCCTCCCAGTGTCTAACATTATCCCCAAGCTGAATGAAATGGGAAGAGCTTGCACAGACTGACTGACTTGTGACTGACTGGTAGGGCATTAAATGCTTTCCTAGCTCTTCTATTGGCCATAGAGTCGCCTCCATGACTATTCTGCGGAGGGCAGAGCATCACACATTTTTGTTAACACAGGTGTGCCTCAGGCTTGAAAAGGTTTGGAAACACTTGACTTACCACAATACAGGATTATAGAAAAATAAAATGCCTCCATTTTAAAACTCGGCAATGTTGAGCAAGCCATGTCTGAAAGCAACTTTGCTTTCACCGAAGAATTCAGCATTTCACCAGCTTCAACCCAAAATGGCATCAGCATTCTCTCTCCTAATCACAGGTATTAAATATCAATACCCAATCCTTTGGAAGTGGAAAAACAACAGTTTCAAAAAAATAAAGGCTGGTAGTGAGCAGTAGGATTCGGGCAGCCAAGATGGCAGGAGGAAGAATTGTAAAATTTATAGGAGACATTAACTTGGAGTTTTAAATTTTAAAAAAGCCATTTTCATGTTTCAAGAATGAACAAAAGAACATTCTGCTGACATGAAAGATAAAGAATTGAAATGGGGTACTACGAAGTCTGTATTGCAGCCCGATCAGCCCGCCTCCAGAATTTTGCTCAGCAACAGGCACTCACGCAAGGCAGGAAATCAGAAGGAAGCAGTCAGAAACAAACCAGATTTTTCCAACAGATGGATATTGCTTTTGTGAGTACATGAAATATTGAAGCAGCTTCCCTAAAGTGGTGCAGTGAAACAATTTAATCATCACTAATAAATAGGATGAATAAGTAAAAAAAAAAAATATATATATATATATATATAAAGTGGGTGTGGAGGGGGTGCATGTATGTAGCAGTAGTTTGCCCATGCCATCAGGAAAGAACTAATACTTCAGTTTGAGGTACGGCTTTACTAAAGAGGTTATATCAACTTCCATTCAACTCACTGCATCCTGGACCAAAGACTGCACATGACCTGACCAACCAGCAAATCTGTTTGTATTCTTTAAAGGTATTTCATTTTCAGATTTGAAATTGTAGGCAATGGCGTGCTTATGGAAGACACCAGACTGGCAGAACTTGAAAATGAAGTCATAACGAACTGTTCTTTCTGTAGGACACATTGATATCTCATAAGCCTGCTCAAATACCTTTCATGTAAAATGAGAAAAAAAGTTATAGGTCAAACATTTAGCTATTTGTATGGCTCAGGAATTCTGCAAAAATGGAAGCCAAAACCCTGTACAGCACTATATAGAAGAGACATGGAAAAGGTAGATACCTATATAGAAATTCTGTATGCCAAAAAACTATTTTCCCATTGACTACCATTATAAACCTGGAAAAAAAAAGACAAATATCCATAAATGAGATTTTAGAAAATCTCTTAGAAATGAACAGTTATTTGGTTCATTTCTTCATCTGTGGATGCTCTGCCTACTTCTGTCACATCGTTTCGATCATCTGCCTTTTTCAGTGGACCCAGTCATCTAATCATCTTCTTGCCCTGTCTTTTTTTTCTAAACAAAAAATGAATCTAATTACAGCTGCTTTGAATGCTTCGCCTCCTTACACAACTCTGTCTAGCAGGCATGCATACCATGTATTTCTCTACTAATTTAAGACTAAGTTCATGACTGGAATTATCCATGAAAATCTACAAATCTGCCTTAAAATCTGTAAAGGTTTTGGACAGTTGGTCTGTATTCAACTGATGTAGGGTGGTTAGGGCTAGATTCTTATTTCTCCTCTGCCGCTTGCTCATGTTCCAGCTTCATCAGATCCTCATTAGATAAGTCTTCTCCTTGTGACTGTAGCAATTCAACCATATCTGATTCTACAATGTCTTAAAGCCAGATATCATTTATGAGGACTGCTAAGTTTAGTTGGATTTGTGGAATGCTCTGGACATTGTAAACATGGATAGGCCATGCCTTCTTCCATATTCCAAAGTTGATGCTTTGTGTTCCTCCGAGGAACCAACAAGGTCAATGGCGTTCATGGTACTGTAGTTCTGCCAGAGCTCCCTAATTGTTGCTGTATCCTCCCTATTGGTTCCTTTTCTTTATGTATTTAATTTTTGACCCAGCCGTTTCCTCCTACTCCCTTCTATTTCTAGCTCAGTCGGAATCAGGGCTGGGATATGGAGCCAAGAGCATTCACTCCCAAACATCCGGGAATTTTCCCCTATTTTATATTCCACCCCCAGTCTGGTCATGGTAGAGATAGTACTGGGCCAGGGGCCATGCACCAAGGCTACTTCCAGAAACCTACAATCATGCTCCCTGATTCCAACCACTAGGTGTCACCCTTCACTTCCAGGGTATGAATACATTCTTTTTGAGTTAGTGAAAGGTTTCACTGTAGGTAATAAGCAATTAGCTGGGTTGAATCAGTCATGTTTTGGAGGAGGTACTTAACTAGATGGTATCAGGCATTATCTATGAAGAACAATGCCTTTTTGGCAAGATTGTTCCCGTCACAATAGTGTTTGGGTTGCAAGACAGAAAAAACAAGTAATGAAGCACTCCTAAAATAAATAAATAAATAATAATTATAATAATGCTCATAGTCACCCAGGCCTTTATTTTTATTTACCACTTGTAAAATAAGTTATTCAGGCAATTTACCATAAGACATACATAATATGAGAAAAAGATTAAAACAAAATATTAGCCACCATCTGCATACAATAAAGCACAAACAGAACATCAGCAACCAAAACTGTAGAGCCAAAACTGACACTATATCAAAACTTCATCTTGCAGGTGTTAACTGCAAAAGCCTGAGAGAATAGCCAGGTCTCTTTATTGCTGCTCTGTCTCCAAATTGCTGACCAAGCTGGCTTTTTGTAGTCCTTCATTTATATATTTTATTTAGATTTAGCTCAAACCTTTTCATTATAGCTCAAGGCAAGTTAAATTCAGGTACAGTAGGTATTTCCCTATCCCCAGAGTGCTTACAATCTAATGGGTATATTTACCAAGCTGTATTAGGCATCTATCACACAGTAAATGCCTTAACGCAGCGATAACATACAGAATTTAAAATATTGCATGTTAATTTACCCCAAATAATGCCAACCTGGTAATGAGCAGCTTTGCGTATGCATGCAATTTTACGGTAATCAAGTAAGACAGCGTGCCTGAAAAATCACAAGCCACATTATTTTCATAAAAGTTAGCTACTATTCAGGAGTTGTAACTAACGTTCTTCAGGAGTATCAGGATGATAACACATCTCCATGCTCCCGGGCAGTACCTTAAAGGACCTGAGTGGCTCGAAAGAATGCCCCCCTCCCCAAAGAGTAAAACCCCCTGGGGTCTTGTAAGAGACCCCGGCCCTACCCACCATTGCCACCTCTAGAGGCAGCCTCAAGGTACTAAAAGTAAAAAAAAAAAAAAAAAAATCCCCCAAAAAACAAACAAATACAAGTTCAGTGGCGAAGGATCTTTCCTATTTACCAACCCCACCGCCAGCCTTCAAACCCCACTCATGCCGTCCAACCACCCTCGGCCAACCCCTTTGCCCTGCCCCATTCCATATCTAGCAATCCTGGTGGCTAGTGGGTCTGAGAGCACCCTCCAGGCTCTGGGCCACGTGCAGTCTGATGGAAAATGGCACCGGATGGCTAATCATCAATTTATGCTCCTATCACATGTTGAGTTCCTCAGTTTAGTAAAATCCTGCAATATTTTCCCCTCCATAGTTTAGTAAATGATCCTCTAAGTTTGTACTCGAGGCAATGGAGAGAGAAGTTACTCTTGGATTTTCGGAATGGTACACCAGCAAGAGTTTCAATTTAAAATTACCTGCAGCATTGCATCCCGAAGTATCTAGAGATCTTTGTTTTTGTTTTTTTATTTAAAAGCATTTATCACCCACCTCTCTAATGATCGGGGCAAGTTCCAATAATAAAAACACACAATCAATTAGAACATACCTGAACAAAAAATTACAATAATGTAAAATTCAAAACAATGACATAATGACATTATGCACAGTCAAATCTCCTGCCAAATGTGTCGTTAAGAGCTGCACGGGCTGCTAATCAAAATGATACTCGTAGGATTCTGTAATCAAATCGGTAAAAGCCTGTTTAAACTGCCAATTCTTTAAAATCTTTTTGAACTCCATAATGTCCGTTGTGAGCCAGAGCTGTTCGGGTACGGTGTTCCATAATATGGGACCAGAAACTGAAATTGCCCACTTGTGTACCTTGCCTAGGTGAGCTTGATGATTGATTGGGATGACAAGGAAGCCTTTGTTTGCTGAATTGAAACTTCTCTGAGGAGTGGAAACATGAAGAGCTGCTCCCCGCCACAATGTGTTCCTATTCTAAAGGATCTTGGGAATGATTGTCAGCACTTTGTACTGAATTCAGAACTGGATAGGTAGCCAATGAAATGAGAAAGGAATAGGAGCGACGTGATCAAATCTTGATGCACCAGTCAATATTCTGGCTGCAGAGATCTTTGTCAATTGTAAAACTTGACGTAAACTTTTCATCCTTAGCAATGCAGGTTCTGTAACATATTTGCTTCCAGAAAAGGCCAGTCTTAATCAACTCTGAAAATTTGATCTGGTTTGTTATTGAGTTCTTGAATGATTTTCTTCAGCAGCTCAGGATAATCACAAGCAGCATCTATACTGACACTGGCTCTCTCTCTCTCTCAATGCTTGTTTTGACCCAGCAGTTTCCTCTCACTCTTCTTGGCTACCAGCTCAATGAGAACCAGGGCTGGGAAATGAGGCCATGAGCCTTCATTAATAACTACATAGGAATTTTCCTTCCTATTTTATGCTCCCTCACAGCTTACTTTCGTTCAGTCATTACAGTGGCAATCCTACGCAAAGAGCCATGCACTAGGTCAGGGGTGGCCAACCTGTGGCTTGGGAGTGACATGTAACTCATGCTCCTGTCCAATAGCAACGGAGCACCATAACCAAACAGAGAAGAGCCAGTTAACTTCTTACTTCAGCTATCCCACCCCTGGCACTGAATGCTGTGAGAAGGGGGTACCTACTTACCTGAATTTAACTTGCCTTGAGTTATAATGAAAAGGTTGAAGTCAGCAGAGGAAACTAGGCTGTCTGGCACCTTATTCCTCCCCTAGATCTATGTTTCCATTTGTTCTGCAGCAGGTGTGAGGGACCAAAGGTTAGGGTGGGGGAAATAGAGGGCCTGGCTTAAGAACCATGCAGGAGCGGGGGTTATGTGTGAAACAGTGTGGGGGAGTGGAGGAGTCATAATAGAGCTAAGGATGTGGGTAGACTCAGTTGAAATAACTGGGGGAAGGGCAGTAAACGGGTGCAAGAAAGTCAGAGGGGGAGGATGTGTCCAGAGATGGTGTTGGGGCAAGGGGTGAAGATAATGAGCAAGAAATGAGGTGCACTGGGACAGAGGTGTTGAGGGTATGTATGAAAGACAGCCACAAGTGAAGTGTGTATGTGTGTGGGGGGTGGAATATGGGGAATAAGAGAGCAACAGATAGTGAAGGGGAAAGAAGGCTGACAGAGAACCAGAGGGGGTGAAGTGGGAGAGCATGAGAGCCAGAGTATAAAAAAAAGAGGGGGAGGGGGAAGAGAATGAAACTCAGGGGTGTGATGGGGGTGGAGGGGTCAGAAAAATCCAGAAATGGTGACTGAAAGAGGGGAAGGATTTCAGCGACACACTCACAGAGGTGATTGGGGAGAGTGGGTGTATGAGAGCCAGAAAGGGTGATAGTGGTGGGTTATTAGAGAGGGTACTGATAAGAAGAAAAGAGGGCAATGGGGTCAGGAACAGAGAATGGGGGGGGGGGGGGGAGGAGAGGGGAGAGAGATGCAGGCAGGGCAAGAAAGAAAGCACAGGGGGCTTGGGGATACTGGTTCTGGATAGAGGGTAGGGAAGGAGAGTGTATGTGGGAAGGCAGGAAGAAGAAGAAGAGGAGTGGAGACAGGGGAAAAGTGGGGGTCAGGGAATATTGGTGCTTGGCAGAGGATGGGGGTTTCATAGTAGTACAAACAGTGGTGTGACATGTATTCTGTTACAGCCACTGAGCCTCTATCCTTGTTCTTGTATGGCATGGAGGATGTTTTCCTGGGGCTGCCAAGAGACAAACAAGGGACAGAGTGGAAGGATTGAGAGACAGGCTGGGGATAGGATAGAAGGATTGCAAGGTGGACTGGTGGGGAGAGAGGGGAAAGAGAGAGTAAGATGATTGAGAGACACTGGTTAAGAGGTTGAGGGAAGCAAGAGAGATTGATAGAGGGCAGGGAAGAAGAGAGAGACTGATGGGAGCAAAGTGGGGGAATTGAAAGCAAGAGAGACTGGAGGGAGGATTGAGAGACTGGTTGGTACATGTAGAGGGATTGAGATAGAGACTAGTGGGACAGGGTGGGGGATTGAGAAACTGTTGGAGTCAGGGTAGGGATCGAGAGGTACTGGTAGGATTGAAAGACATACTACTGAATTGGAGAGACTTGTTGGTACAGGCTGGTGGGAACAGGGTCGGGGGTTGATTGAGAGACTGGTGGAAAGAGGGAAGATGATGGAGCGAGACTGGTTAGAACAGGGTGAAGGAGTTGAGAGAAAGATATACAGGTGGGGGAATTTACTGGTGGAGTTGAGAGGCAAGGGGAATCCTCATTGGAAACAGTTCCTCTGCTCAAGGGCTCTGAGATCCATGTTCCAGTCTCACCCCCCCTGCAGTCTCTTTAAAATGCCAGGCTCTTTGGTACCGTATATTCTAATTTCTTGGCTCTTGATGCATGAAAGGTAGGCCACTCCTGCACTAGGTCTCTTCCAAAAGCCTGCAATCATGGGCCCCTAAATCCGATCCCTAAGTGTCGCCATCACACAATGATTGGCTCCCTCTCCTCAGGGGTTTGTGAACCCTTCCTCCACAGCATCCCCAGCTCCCAGTCAACCCAGTTAGCGGAAGACCCAAGTAAGGAACCAAACCTTCTGAATGGCACTGCACACTGCCACCAATTCAGTCTTTCTCCGTTCATCGTGATGTTGTGCAAACCAAGCTGCCTTTTAAATCTCTCAAACATCCCATCACCAACAGTATAAACTTCCCTTTCAGGACTCCTTCCGTGCTCACGCTTTAAGTCTATATAAAAACTGTGTTCCTGCTCCTGGATCATCATTGTGCATATAGGAACACTACATTGATTCTGATCTTCAGTCAGTACATTTGGGAGTTGCTCCATGACAACACCCTAAAATGAGACAGTCCAGCCACACTGAAAGGGTTGCTGCTTGAAAACTTGGCTTTTCTTTTCATGGATTGTGCCTTAAAACTTCTAATTTCACATTCATGGCAATGCAATTTCGATCACTTTTTGCACTTTTGCTTTGACCTTTCAAATAACAGATGCTAAGAACATAAGAATTGCCATACCGGGTCAGACCAAGGGTCCATCAAGCCCAGTATTCTATTTCCAACAGTGGCCAAGCCAGGTCATAAGAACCTGGCAAGTACCCAAACATTAAATAAATCTCAAGCTACTATTGCTTAATAGAAGTTTATGGACTTTTTCCTCTAGGAACTCATCCAAACTTTTTTTAAACCCAGCTACATTAACTGTTGTAACCACATCCTCTGTCAATGAATTCAAGAGCTTAACTATGCACTGAGTGAAAAAAAAATTTCTTTGATTTGTTTTAAATGAGCTACTTGCTAACTTCATGGAGTGCCTCCTAGTCCTTCTATTATCTGAGATAATAAATAACCGATTTACATTAACTTGTTCAAGTCCTTTCATGATTTTGTAGACCTCTATCATATCCTCCCCTAAGTCGTCTCTTCTCCAAACTGAACAGCCCTAACTTCCTTAGCCTTAACTCATAGGGCAGCCTTTCCATGCCACTTATTTTGGTCGTCCTTCTCTACACTTTCTCAGTGCAACTATATATTTTTTCAGATGTGACGACCAGACCTGCACACAGTATTCAAGATGCAGTCTCACCCTGGAGCAATACAGAAGCATTATGACATCCATCGTTTTGTTTTGCCATTCCCTTCTTAATTCCAAACATTGTTTGCTTTATTGATCACCATAGCACACTAAGCTGATGATTTCAATGTATTATCCACTATGATGCCTAGATCTCTTTCCTGGGTGACAACTTCTAAGATAGAATCTAATATTGTGTAACTACTGCAAGAGTTATTTTTCCCTATATTCATCACTGCACTTGTCCATGTTAAATTTCATTTGCCATTTAGAAGCCCAATCTTCCAGTCTCGCAAGGTCCTCCTGCAATTTATTACAATCCACTTGAGATTTAACTACTCTGCATAGTTTTGTCTCATCTGCAAATTTGATCACCTCACGTGTCGTACCCCTTTCCAGATCATTTATAAATATATTAAAAAGCACCGGTCCACGTACAGATCCCTGAGGCACTCCACTGTTTACCTTTTTCCACTGTGAAAACTGACCATTTAATCCTACTTTTCTGTTTCTTGTCTTTTAACCAGCTTGCAATCCACAAAAGAACATCACCTCCTATCCCATGACTTTTTAGTTTTCTTAGAAGCCTCTCGTGTGGGACTTTGTCGAATGCCTTCTGAAAATCCAAATACACACAGACATCTCCATTTATTTTTGCTTTGCATCCCACAGGACGAGGCAGAATGTAGAAAAATTGGGTCAGGTCAACTGCTGAAAATGGCTGTGGAGCTTGGCAAATTCTGTATCTCAAGCTTTCTATTCCTAAAATGCTGTATTTAAAAAAAAAAAAAAAAAAGAAAAGTCCGACACATTAGATCTGCAGCTAATTGGGGCACAGGTTTAAAAGGCTCTGAACTACAGCAGGCTTTCAACTACTGTGCAGAACAGAACATGGATCCCAGGAAGCTTGGTAGTACAAGAAGCAATTCTCCATGTTTTGTATATCAAATTCAGGTCTCAATATATAAATTTCATTATAGCAAAATTGTTAGGTGACATTCTGCATAATAAAATTGTTTTACAAGCTCGCTCGTACTGCCTTGCCCATGTGGATGAACCATGTTCAGAAGGAGCCGCTTCTAAACACAAGAGAGTAAACTCAATCTGGTCAGTCATTGGCCCCTCTGCTGAGAATGCCACCATCAAGGGTACCAATTTTAGGCCTAGATTCATCATTTTGCTATAAATTTCACAAGAATAGCGCCCGCAATAAAAAAGGGGGCGTGGTTAGGGTAATTTTCCAGATACAGCAATGTGTGGGGTGAGGTTTTGGTGATGGCCAAGGTTTTACATGCATTGAGGTATGAACAGCACAGTAGACATCCGTGAAGATTTTGTGTGATTTGGAGTGATGACACATACACAAAGATGAGATCTGTATATTGTACTCTTGACCTAGCTTGATAGCAGCCAGGTAGAGAATGCATCAAGCTAGGTCAAGAGTACAATGTATACATCTCATCTTTTTATACCTTTCATTACTCCAAATCACATAAAATCTTCACTGATGTCTACTGTGCTGTTCATACCTCTATGCATGTAAAACTGCCCCCCAAAACTTAGGCCACCACCAAAATCTCACCCCGAGTTCAGAATGGCCCTCTTACAGTGATATAAAAAGCTAACTAATATATGTGCCTCCACAGAGGCTCTCTCTCCCCTCCCCTCTCCTTGCCCAAAACGGGATTTGCGATATTTATCGCAAATCCCGTTTTGGGCATAACGCACAGCATAACACCCAGAAAAATAGGAGTAGTTATTTATGGCATAAAATTAATGCACAAAACGTTAACACCCCTCATTTTCATAAACTCCGTCCAAACTCCTCCCTTAAATTTTTGGAATTTGCATACACATCTCACGATGTGTTATTTATCATGGGCATTAGGGTCCTAACGCGCATTATAATGCCCTAACGTGATTTGATGAATGACCCCCCCCCTTAGGGTTTTGGACAACTGTACACCACGAACAGGATGGAGACCATCAGCTCATATCAACAGGCCAAGGTTTGTCACTAATGACTTAAGTAAAATTTTAAACAATTTTTCCCCACCAGTGTGCCATGGCACTGGTGTGCTTTCAGCCCTAATCAGGTGTGCCACAGAAAAGTCATCAACTGATGCTCAGATCCAGATTAGCACACGTGCTCTGTTCAAAGCACCTTGCAGCAACAAGAGACACCAGTGGTGGCTCTTAAAGGTTTTTTTCCTTTGAAAACATGTATAAGTCATGCATGCCTCTTCTTCCTAGCTACAGCAAGAGCCATAGAGTGTGGTAATTAATAAGCAGCAGGCAGAGCAATGATAGCTGCAACTCGCTTTGTGCAGCACCTCTTCATCTTCCTCTTCCTGAGCCGCTGCCTCAGAGTCCTTCCAGCCTCTGCCCTATCCCCAGGCAGAGTGACATGGGGATAGCATGCACTAAGCACTCGATGTGACTCATTCTGAATTTGGGAGTGGCAGCAGTGAAGGAGCTCTGGCAACCACATGCAGCAGCCAAGGTAACCCACTTACTCCTAGATTCGTTTGGAGGAGAGGAAGAGAGAGTGAGAGCCTTTACATAGACATCAATATGTCACTCTATTTATACCACTGTAAGAGGGGGCACTTTTAACTCAGAGTGGGGTTTGGAGGGATGGGGTAGATTACCTACACAGTAGGAGGTACAAACAGGAAAGTACACATCACTGGAGATTTTCTGTCATTTCAATTGATGAAAAGAACAAGAGGAGTTGATCTGTACAATGCACTCTCTATCTAGCTTCAAACAAGTAGATAGAGAGTGCAACAAGCTAGATGTGTACTTTCCTGTTCGTACCTCTTACTTTGTTTATAAAACCACCCACCCCAAACCGCACTCTGAGTTAAAAGTGTCCCCTCTTACAATGGTATAAATAGTGACATTTTGATATCTATGTAAAGTCTCTCTCTCTCTCCCCGATAAAAACCTTTGTCCCAGTAACGCACTGCTACTGTGGGAACAACACACAGAAAAAAGGTGTAGTTATTTCTGAGGTTAAAACCCATGTTGATGTGCAATACTCTATCGCATTTGACCTTAGGAGCTGCTCATTACCATTAACTCAGCCCAAACTTTCTCCTACTTTCATAGCAAATGTCACATTTGCATACGAACGCATGATACACTATTTAACATGCACATTAGGGCCTTAATACTAGCGTTAAGGCCCTAATGCGAAATGATAAATGACCTGATTAGTCAGCTGCCTGCACCACGCTGCCTTCTCCCTTATCTTGCACTTGTATGTAGAAGGACAAGTTCATATGTCTCTTCCCCCTCTCTCCCTTAAAATCTGGGAGAGAGACTGATAAGGGCTTTCACTGCTTCCCTAGCTCTTCTTTTGCACATACAAGTCCTCTCCATGTCCTTGCTGCTTTTTCCCAGGGGAGGTTGGTGTGCCACGGGCTTCACAAGCTTGGGACATACCGATTTAAACCATGGTGGGTAAAAGGTGAAAGTTTCTGTGCTGGTCCACAGAAACATCCTATCCCCAGAAATGCATCTTAACTGTAAGACCTTTTCTGTATCACAGCAAAACAATAACTAAATCTGGGTCAGTTCAGCTAATACAACAGAGTTTTATTAAGATGACAAAAAGACAACTCATGCCATACACTGGTCCAAAAATAACTCAATGCCATACAGTCTGAAAACTAAACGTGGCCATGAATAATGATTTATATAAAAGTAAAGACTTTCTTTTTACTATAAAGATCTGATGGGTTCAGTGATTCTTCCTCAATGCTGTATGACCCATTATTAAGTCACAGAATTGCCAAAGAGGAGCATGAGCTAGGTCAGCATAGACTGCCCTAGCCACTGCAAGAAACCAGATTTAAAAAAATAAACACCCCCCCATCAAGTTTGCTTTATTTTTGAGATAGAGAAATAGATTTTAGTTGCAAGACAAACTGACAGAAAATATCAATTCTCACCAAAACATGCCTAGAACTTGCACTTATGTCCGAAGTGGCCCTCCAGTGAAAAAGTCTCTCTCTGTCAGAGGAATGCAAAGTCTGGGAAGCTTGGTTTTAAGGACAGATAGTACTAGAAAACAGAATGTTGCATTTTATTCATGTCTGTTCCAGAAAGAGTCATGCCAAGCTGTAATACAGTTCTACTATGCAGTATATTTGAATAGTGCATAAGTTGAACTTATGCACTATTAGTTGGACTTATCTGTATTATTGTATTTTATTTGCTATATGCTTGTTTTGTGTGTGTTTGAAGTTTGTTTTAGAATTTTATGAATGTTTTAATCTGTAATCCATGCCGAACAAAATTACTGGAAGTAGCGGAACACAAAAGTTTTAAATAAATAAAATAGATTTGTAAAAACTAAGCAGATAAAGCACAGAAAAATCCTAAGCCTCATTACAAAGTAGAAAAAGCTCATTTTCAGACATTTACTTGGCCATTTTTTTGTTTCTTGTTTATGCTCTCTTATTGCCCTATATACATCTGTTCTTAAAGTGCCATCATTTGCAGGTTCTTGAGAGTAATCAGTCTCCTTTCAGAGTTACTTCTTATGCTGCTCTTAGACCGACTAGTAGGTGCCACTCTGGAGTTGTGGGTACTACCCCAGCAGCATCACCCAATCCCAGAGAATATTAAGAGTATCAAACTGGTCCTTCATTCTACACCTACCCCAGACTCACTCTTTATCTAGTCAATGTTGCCATTACCCTTTATAAATCATAATTTTTCATCCCATTGGTGTGAATTGACAGTTTGCTCTCCCGACGCCCGCTCTCCCGATGCGTGCCCAGGCCACTCTCCTGGGCGCACAATTCACTAAGGAAAGGTCTGCAAGTTAGGGCCCCGCGGTAAAAAGGAGGCGCTAGGGACACTAACGCGTCCCTAGCGCCTCCTTTTTGACAGAAGCGGCAGCTGTCAGCAGGTTTGACAGCCGACGCTTAATTTTACCGGCATTGGTTGTTGAACCCATTGATAGAAACAGGTTCGGAAAACAGACGCCGGCAAAACTGAGCATCTGTTTTCCAACCCACGGGCAGATTTATTTTTTTTTTTGGGGGGGGGGGGCCTCCGACTTAATATCACTATGATATTAAGTCGGAGGGTGTACAGAAAGCAGTTTTTTCTGCTTTTCTGTACACTTTCCTGGTGCCGGCCAAAATTAACTCCTGCCTTTGGGTAGGCGTTAATTTCTGAGAGTAAAATGTGCGGCTTGGCTGCACATTTTACGTTCTGTATTGCGCGGGACTAATAGGCTCATCAACATGCATTCGGTTGTTGCGGGCGCTATTAGTTTTGGGGGGGGGGGGGTTGGCAGCGCGTTTTCGACGTGCTATTACCCCTTACTGTATAAGTGGTAAAAATAGCGTGTCAAAAATGCGCTGCCAAACGGGGACTAATGGTGCAGTCGGCCGAGTGCACCATACTGAATCGGCCCGAATGTGGGGCTCCCTTCTGGGGGGGAAAAAATATAGTACTTCTGTCCTTTGCCTTCATCTACCGTAATTGTTTAAGGGGATAATTTTGTAACGTAGCACTTAAATTAGACAGCAAATAAAATTACATTTATTTTCAAAGTAGACTTACAAGCATAAATCCACTTTGAAAATGATCCTGGAAAAAGTTACACGCACACAATTACATTTGATACAGTTTTACCAAGAGAATTTACGCATATACTTTTCAAAATCTAAAGTATGTTTTTAAGTCCCAAAGCTGCCCAGACTCCAACCCCTGGAATTCCTCTCCCCTGTGTGTGTAAAAGTACGTGCGCAAGTTGCGTTTGCGTATAATTTTATACACATATCAGTCATGTAACTTTATAAAGGACCATTTCTGCAGGTAACACACTACTTTACAGGAAGTCCTTTTGAAAATCACCCTCCCTATAGTTAATTGTTTAAATTCTGGAAGTTTACATGGTAAACGTTTTAAAAATGTACATCACTAACAAAAGAGTAGGAATTAGTTGTGCAATACAATAACCAAAGCAATGAAGGCATACTGCTCTTTGCTTGTTGCCTATGCTAGCTATTTTCCTGATATAGATCTCCAAGTGGCACTTGCCCACATTCAGTGCAATTGTCACTATTATACTGTACCATTTTATCCAGTTTATTTTTCAAGTTGTCTCTCTCTATGCAGACTTCTCGATAGGCATGATAGGCTTTGTTTACTTGTTCACGTCCTATGGTGCTCGGTTCTTCTTCCAAACGGGTATAGAGAAGCTAAAAGTTTAAAAATCAGAAGATATAATCCACATATTTAAAGAAAAAACCATTCCTACTATGTACTGAGCAATATTTGAAAAGCTCACAAAGCAGTGGTTCTCAAGTCATGCCTCAAAACATCCAAACAAGACTGCATTTCAGGAAAAAGTCTTCTAGAGGAGGTGGAGTTTGAAGGGGGGAGGGGGGTGAAGGCTGAGAGAAAGGATGGACTGGAGAGGGTGAAAGTTGAGACAGGGATTAGCTGGAGTACAGGGAGGATGCGAGTGGTGCGATTGTTAAAGGGAGGGACCACACACACCTGTTAATTTGCTTTGGTTGTCCTCTGGGATCATGTGTATTTTCAAGTGCTAAAATGCGATCATACAGGATAAAAGTTTGGGAAGCCCTGGTCTGTGATGGCAAGGATGTCATAAATGACAATATACACAGAGCATGAACCAATCACACACTATTCTTAACAAGCGAGTGAGACTGCTCTGAAAGGGCATGAAGGAACAGCAGATTACCTGCCTCTGACAACTAAAAAGCAACACATTTATATAATACAGGGCAAATATTACTTGTCAGGAAAACTTCTGAAATTAATTTTAACACTTTTTTTTTGTTTTTACTGATTGTCTGTATCTTAAGGAACACAATGCATTAATATTCATTTATATTACCAGTCCAACAACAATGTGACCAATGCATGAAGCACCAAATTAAACTATTATTTATTTATAATTTGTATCCCACCTATGCCTGGCTCTGTTCTAGGCAGATTCCAAAAGCATAACATAACATATAAAACAAGAAATAAAGCAAATAAAACAATCACAATCTAAATTAAAACAAATACCAGAAACAAAGTAAACTAGTGCCTGGACCAGAAGACATGCCATCTGGAAGCAAATTTTTTCAGCCGGGCAAAATTAAGACCAGTAGTATAGATGGGTTTAAACAGGTTTCTGGAGGGCAGATCCTGTAACAACTATTAGCAAGGTAGGCCGAGGTGACGGCATCTCTTACTGCCTAGAGCTGGGAGTCAACAACAGGGAATGGATTTCTTCATTAACATTCTTGTGGTACTTCCTCCAAGTGACCTGGTTTTTGCCACGGTCAGAGATATGACGCTAGGCTCGATGTCCTAGTATGGCATTTCTTATGCTTTTATGTAAGCGAATCGAGTTTGATATATTTAGCTACGAGGTGTGCTCTGCTCTGAAAGATTTTTCAAATCCTTCCTTCCTTCAAGAATTCCCATAATAAATAGGGCTTACATCCTGGAACTTACAAACATCATTGGCATTAACAGAAAAAAAAAAGGCTATTTCTAGGCCTCTAAAAGAAGTCTACCCCATTTGTCATTATATTCATTACAGTGAATTCTATATAAGAGAGTCAATTATTACACAGGCGTTGTGACATCTTTCCAAAGTTCCAATATGTCCTTACGATTATGAGAACGTAACTGGAAGTCCTACCAGCACATTTGCCACATAGCAGCATTGCAGGCAGAGAAAGCAGTTCACCGGTAGTCTTTTGATGGCACCCGATACATAATTCAGGTTCTGCAAAATTCCTATTCGATCTCTCTCCAGTTTGAGAGAGAGAAGCAGGGTTCATCTCAGGCCATGACACTGCACGATTCCCACGGCCTATTTTCTGCCGATAAGCAGTTAGTGTTGCCATGGAGATATTACAGCACTGCTTTCCTGTACCAGTGACTGTCAGCGCCGGCCTCTTCCTTTCCCTTCACACGGCTCTACGGAGCTCCGCAGCTGTCAACTGCACTGTTTGGGAGAAGGTATCCTCTCTTGCCTGCTCAAAAAGGTTGTGGAGCGCAAGAGAACAACAGAACAGCTTGCAGAGATGGAGGGGGGGAAGGAAAGCAGAGTAAAAGGGGACTGAATGGAGAAGGATGGAGAGGGGAAAAAAAAAGACAGAGAAAGTGAAAGGGGAATGATGAAAAAGCAGCAACTTGCGTGGGGGCAATGAGAGCATGAGTAATATGTATCTGAAGAGTACAGAAGGCGGGTGCTTTGGGAGGCAAAGAGTGTGGGCAAGTGGTTGCCTTGACTGACAGGTGTCAGGATGGATGCTAGGGGAGGAGAGTAAGAGCATGCCAATGTACACCTTACGGGGGCATCCAAGAAAAATCTGTGTGTGTGTATATATAGGGGACATATAAAATGGTGCGATCAGGAATGCAGCCTCACAAAAATTTGTTGAAGCAAATCCTTTCGGTCAAATACAAAAAAAAAAAAAAAAAAAAAAGTGTTTTATAGGAAAAATGTTACATTTGCAAAATCACAGAAAATGTTATACAAAGCTTGATCAAGGCTGTTTGTTTTATTTGAACAGGAGGTTTGATCTCCCTGTTTTAGCAATGGTATTTAAAATCATACTCCCACTGGGGGTTAGGTGGCAGGGCATTAACCACCAATAGTCAGCAGCATTCAATCTCAGGTCACGGCTCAAAATTTCATGACTGACACTACCCTTCATCTTAGCTAAAAGGTTGAGAAAAAACATCAAATCTCCCACTCCAGTCTCTAGACACACACACAGGTATACAATGACACAAATGTTTGTTAGCCTATCTTTGATATTCTTCGAAGCAGTCTAGATCTGGAAGATGGCCAATGTAACCCTGATATTTAAAAAGGGCTCCAAGGGTGATCCAGGAAACTATAGACCGTTGAAGCCTGGCTTCAGTGCTGGGAAAAATCATGGAAACTGTTAAAGAAAAAAAAAATCACAGAAGATTTAAATTGACATGGTTTAATGAGACACAGCCAGCATGGATTTACCCAAGGGAAGTCTCCTACATTTTTTGAAGGGGTGAACAAACATGTAGACAAAGGTGAACCAGTAGATGTGGTGTATTTGGATTTTCAGAAGGTGTTCGACAAAGTCCCTCAGAGCCTTCTTAGAAAAACTAAAACGTCATGGGATAGGAGGTGATGTCCTTTTGTGGATTGCAAACTGGTTAAAAGGCAGGAAACAAACTAGGATTAAATGGGTTCTTTTCACAGTGGAAAAAGGTAAATAGTGGAGTGCGCCTCAGGGATCTGTACTTGAACCGGTGCTTTTAAATATATTTATAAATGATCTGAAAAGGGGTACAATGAGTGAGGTGATCAGATTATGCAGAGGCATTAAATCTCAAGCAGATTGTGATAAACTGCAGGAGGACCTTGGGAGGCTGCAAGACTGGACGTCCAAATGATGATAAATATAGGGAAAAGTAACTCTTGCTATAGTTACACAATGTTAGGTTCCATATTAGGAGCTACCACCCAAGAAAGAGATCTAGGCGTCATAGTGGATAATACATTGAAATCATCAGCTCAGTGTGCTGGGGCAGTCAAAAAAGCAAACAATATTAGGAAGGGAATGGCAAATAAAATGGTGGATGTCATAATGCCTCTGTATTGCTCCATGGTGAGACTGCAGCTTGAATACTGTGTGCAACTGTAGTTGCCATATCCCAAAAAAGATATAGTTGCCTGGAGAAAGTTCAGAGAAGGGCGACCAAAATGATAAAGGGCATAGAACAGCTCCCCCATGAGGAAAGGCTAAAGAGGTTAGGGCTATTCAGCAGGGAGAAGAGATAGCTGAGGTGGGATATAACAGAGGTCTACAAAAACATGAAAGGACTTGAGCAGGTAAGTGTAAATCGGTTATTTAATCTCTCAGATAATAGAAGAACTAGGGAGCACTCCATGAAGTTAGCAAGTAGCTCATTTAAAACAAATTAGAGAAAGTTCTTTTTTACTCAATGCTTAATTAAGCTCTGGAATTCATTGCCAGAGGATGTGGTTATGGCAGCTAGTGTAACTGGGTTGAAAAAAAGGTTTGATAATTACATAGAGGAGAAGTCAATAAACTGGTATTAATCAATAAGGAATAGAAGCTTGGGATCTATTTAATTTGCCAGGAACTTGTGACTTGGTTCACTGTTGGAAACAGGATGCTGGGCTTCATGGACCCTTGATCTGACCCCCATGGCATGTCTCATGTTCTTTTGATCTGCAGTGACGGATTTAGAGTTTGCCACCCCCTAGGCACTGTTTGTGCTATTACCCCCACCTTCTACCCTCCTCTCCGCGGACAAGGGACAACAGAGCAGAAGATCGGAAGGCACAGCCTTCTTTGCTCTGCGCTCTCTGCTTCAAGCTTAATCATCCCCTCATGACGCTGAATGACAGGAGAAGGGGGGCTGGATTGGGGAGCAATGCTATGTGTGCAAGTCTCAACTCTCTTTCTCCTGTTTCCTGCACAGAATGAGTAGGGGGGAAGGCTGGAATGGGTAGCAGAGGTATTTTTCTTTGCTCTGTCCTTTCTAGCCTCACTCTTCCCCCTCCTGTTCTCTGCACTAGGATGGGAAGGGCTGGAACAGGAAGCAGAAGACTGTTCTCTGCTGAATGAGATTAAGCACACTTGGAAGGCAACACATCTTCAGCTGGCCTGCTAACCCCTCAGATTTTTGCTGCCCTAGGCACAGGCCTAGTGTGCCTATTAGCAAATCAGACCTGGTGATCTGTTTGAAAAGAAAAAAAATATACAGTAAAAGCCTGTACACCAGGCCATCTCTGAGGTGCTCACCAAATGACATAGGGATAGAACCATTTATCACCAAATAGGAGACTTACGTTCAATTGGCTTACAGCTCTTGTAGCAGGCTGGCACTGAAAGCACTGCAGAAGTATCACTCAAAACCCCAGGAAGTAGCACAGGAAGTCATTTCAACAGTCAATCTGCTTCCAGAGGAACTTCTCAACTATTCCCTTGCCTCAAGGGATTGTACCAACCCCTGGCTAGCATCAATTAAGTGAGGGAGATGAAACTAGGAACTACAAGAGAGACTATTCAACTGGGCCAAACCTCAGGTCCCCTTACCGTTCCATACTTCATTGACTGGCAGTGGACAGAATGGAAGCCAATCCCAATATTGCAGTACGCATGGCTGGAGAAAGCAGAGTTGCTTACTTGTAACATGTGTTCTCCTAGGACAGCAGGATGTTAAGTCCTCAGATGGAGCCTGGCACGGAAAACTTCTGTCAGATTATAGAACTTTGACTGGGTACACTGAGCATGCCCAGCATGCCCTATACCACGCATCCACACGGGGTCCCCTCTTCAGTCTCGTAACATAGAATTACGATAAAAATAAAATAATAAACCATAGGAGAAATCCAACTCCGCAGGATGGTGGGTGGGTTTCATGAGGACTAACATCCTGCT
Source organism: Rhinatrema bivittatum (assembly GCF_901001135.1). Taxonomy (NCBI): domain Eukaryota; kingdom Metazoa; phylum Chordata; class Amphibia; order Gymnophiona; family Rhinatrematidae; genus Rhinatrema; species Rhinatrema bivittatum. The sequence goes on along the minus strand of NC_042616.1, from coordinate 256,578,356 downwards.
GTCCTAGAAGAACACCTGTTACAGGTAAGCAACTCTGCTTTCTCCTAAGGCAAGCAGGATGGTAGTCCTCACATAGGTGAATTCCTAGCTACAGGCTGTCCCTGAGAACAAAAGGACCAACAGACACCTAACCAAGTACTAACAGGCACCACACAACAGTGGTGCTGTTAGCAACAGAGGGAGACAGCCAGAACCCGAAAAGGGGCCATAGGCAGGAAAAGTTGGGTTTAGAGCTGAAAGAGATTCCCCAAGGACGGACTGGCCGAATCTGTCACAACAGCCACCCCTGTCCAGACAATAGTGAAAGGTGAACATCTGGAGGGAACTCCAAGTCGCAGCCTTGCAAATCTCCACAGAATCAACCTCGCAACACTCAGGCCGAGAGAGACAGGGCCCGGAGGTTGGGATGCCACAGTCTGCCCCGATTCTGAGTGATGAGGTCTGGGGAAGTCCCTAGGCTGACTGGCTCCTGGAGGGAGAGATCCCGCAGGAGCGAGAACCAGACCTGACTTGGCCAATGTGGGGCTATGAGGCTCATAGTACCCTGGTCTTGGCGAAGCTTCAAGAGAGTCTTCATCACTTGAGGGATCGGAGGATACACATACCAAAGGCCCTGGCTCCAGCTGCAGGCAAAGGCATCCGAGGCCAAGGCGCCGTCTGCTTGGTACAGGGAGCAGAACTGAGCTACCTTGCTGCTGCAAGGGGAGGTGAACAGATCCACGTTCAGGTTCCCCAGAGATAAAAGATCTGATCTGCCACTGCCTGGTTCAGGGACCACAAGTGAGACTTGAAAGCTCAACTGAAATGGTCCGCTATTACATTGTCCATTCCGGCCAGGTACAAGGCTCAGAGCATCATTCCCTGGGACAAGGTCCAGGACCAGATCTGGACCAGATTCCTGTCAGTCCTTGGACCTCTCAGACAGCGTCTCATGGGTGCTGGTGGCTTCTAGAAAGCCTTCCACCAGGAAGTACTATAGTTTGAAATGGAAAAGATTTTCCATCTGGTGTGCAGGGCATGACTTGGATCCATTCACCTGCCCCCTTCCCAAGCTGTTGGACTACTTTTGTCATCTTTCAGAGACTGGGCTGCAAAACAGCTTATACCACATGGCAATCTGGTTGTATGTCTGGATCAGGACCACCTTGCCAACCAGCTGATCTCTGATAGCCCAGAGAGCATACCTGATCGCCTGAAGCTCCAGGAAGTTGATTTGGCATTGTGCTTCTTGGGCGGACCACAGACTTTGGGTGTGGAGCCCTTGTACATGGGCTCACCACCCCAGATTTGACACAGCCATGGTGAGGACAACCAGAACAATGGGAAAGTGGAATGAGACCCCCCTGCTTCAGATTGGAGAGGTTCCCCCACCAGGACAGAGTCCCGGAGAAATGGTGTAACCTGGATGTGAACACAGAGGCTCTGGGAGGCCGGATGTCACTTAACCTCAGGGTCCATTGGGGCCTGCACATATGCAAGCGGACAAAGGGAGTAACATGGATGGTAGCAGCCATGTGCCCTTCAGCCTCAATATTTGTCTCGCGGAGACCCGCTGGCTCTGCTGCAACACCCTCGCGAGGGACACCAAGGTCAGCACCCTGCTGTGGGGTAGATAGGCCTTCACCTGAGCTGTGTCCGGCAGGGCTCTGATGAAGTCCAGCTGGGTCGACGGACTCAGATGAGACTTTGGGTAGTTGATAATGAACCCCCAATGACTCCAGCACCCGGATGGTTAAGCACAAGGAACACGTTGCCCCTACCTGGATGGTGCTTTTAACCAGCCAATTGTCCAGGTAGGGGAAAACCTGCACTCCCAACTTGTGCAGGTGTGCCCCCACCACGGCCATACACTTGATAAAGACCCGCGGTGCGAAGGCCAGACCGAACGGCAACACCCTGTTTTGAAAGTGGCGTTCGCCCACCACAAACTTGAGATACTTCCTATGACCTCAGAAGATTTCGATGTGGGTATAGGTGTCTTAAATCAAGGGAGCATAGCCAGTCCCCTTTTTGCAAGAGGGGAATCAGGGTGCCCAGAGAGACCATCTTGAACCTTTCTTTTTTTAGAAATCTGTTCAAGGCCCTCAGATCCAGGATGGGACGAAGACCCCCAGTTTTCTTTTGAATCAGAAAATACCGGAAGTAGAAACCCCATCCCCAATGTCCTGGTGTAACAGGTTTGACTGCCTTGGCCATTATTAGGGTGGAGAGCTCCACCAAGAGGATTTCCTGACACACTGTTGGCTCCCCAAAAGGGGTTTGGACGAGAATGTGGTTGAACACCCAACAGATTCAGTCTGTATCCTTGCCAGACGATGGACAGAACCCTCTGGTCCAAGGTGATGTAGCCAACTGCACAGGGATGAACAGCTTGCTTTTGCTCCCGCCCCTCCAGTCAAAACCCTTTAGCGGGGCTGGGCAGTGGTGCTGGTTGTGGTTTGTGGGAATGAAACGCAGGCGGGTAATACTTCCGCTGAAGACAGAAGGAGCACCTTGGCCCTTACCAAGCCAAACTCCTGGCTGAAGACGGCAAGTCAGAGGTACTGGCAAAAGGTGCTGGAGGGTCTCATGGTGGTCTTGCAACTGAGCCACCACATCCCTCACCTTATCACCAAAGAGATTTTCGCCATTGCATGGCAAGTTGGCCAGCCTCTCCTGCACTTCTGGCCAGAGGGCCAAGGCTCGGAGCCAAGCCATCCTCCAGGCACCATTTCCAGCCACCACAACTCTTGCCACCTTCTCAAATGCACTGTAGGTGGAGCACATCTCATGCTTCCTGCACGCAAGATGCCAATGCACGACCACCAAAGCAGCCTCCTGCTGCTGCTGGGGCAGTCGATCGGCTACCTCCTGAACCTGTTTCCAGAGGTTACGGGAGTACTGGGTCATATAAAGCTGGTAGGAGGCTGTGGGAATTATAAGCTTTGCCAGCAAGCCATTTCAGGGTTTTACACTAACTTCCCTTCTCCCTGGCCTATGCGCTGAATAAAGCATTACTTGTGCTTAAGCCTCTCTGCCTAGGAGAGGATACCTGACTGTAATGTATTTCTCTAGCTTATAATTAACCCTGATTGCCTGAAAGAAAAGCTAGTTGCCCCTAGTCAGGGGCAGGACAAAGACAGGAGGTATAGAATTCAGCAGCCAATGAAATGATCCGTACACACCCCCTGAGCCAAGCCAATAGTGTAGAGTCACGTCTGTTGCTATGTGGAAAGGAGCCAATCATGTGATGACACATCATCTGCCTTTGTATGAATGTACAATAAAAAGAGCACCCTTGGGAGTGCTCGGCCCTTTTTCCTGCCTGCGATGAAACCTGCCTGATGCGTCTTCATTGCCTCCATATTCAACAGAGGCGATTCAAAAATCAGCATGGCACCCTGAAAGACTTTCCTACCCAGCGCATCCAGTGCCTGATGGGCCCTTCCCCAGGGAAGCTGAGGCATGGGTTTTGGAGCGCTTGGCCTTTTTAAGTGTGGACTCAAGCACCACAGACTGGTGGGGGAGCTGATGTTCCTCAAAGTCAGTGGCATGCTGTAAAAGGTACACCCCATCGGCCTTCCTATTCACAGGCAGCACTGTGAGGGGGTGTTCCCAAATTCTCAAGAGCAGCTCCTTGAAGATTTCATGGGCTGGAACAGCCTTAAGCTCCTTTGGAGCATCCACAAACTGGAGGACCTCCAGCATTTTGTGCCTAGTGTCCTCTGACATTAGCTGGAACAGAATGGCTTCCGCCATGGCCTGCACAAACTCTGCAAAGGTTAGGTCTTTGGGTGGGGTCCTCCATTGCTCCTCCAGGGGAGACAAGTCTGAGGGTAGGCTCTCTGAATCCTCCGGAGGAGGAATTGGAAGTGGCATCTCCCTAGGGGTCATAAGAGGTATAGTGTCCTCACTGAAATCAGCTGGGAATGAAAACCTGGGAATGCCCCGAGGATAAGGCACCATGGGCACAGACGGCATAGTCGGTCCTGATGGCCCCCGATGAACCCACAGGTATACGCGGGAGGGCCAACCAGGAAAGGGAGGGTGCAGAGGTGCCACCAGCCTCGAAGGGCCTTCTTCATCTGAGGAGCCATGAACAAGGATGGCATCAGGCTAAGTAATGGTGTCCCACTTGGCATCGATGGTCTCCGGGGCACCGGAACCAGCTGAGTGAGGACAGAGGAGAACATTGAGGTGCTCAAACAGTGGCTCTAAGCAGGGACAGGAGCCACTGGTGCTGGCAGAGGCACCGGCTTGATCCATTGCCAACTGCACTCTGTGCTCCAACTCCTCTTCGAATTTCACTGATGCCAGAACCGGCTGAGCGGGAGGAGTGGCACAATCTTCCTCAGAGCCTCAAGGGAGGTCAGTACCTGGCACCAGCATCAGTGGAGACCACCTCGGAGCCCCAATATCGACAGAGGGTATAACCTTGCCTCGGGGACACTTCGGGGACATCGTGGTAAGAACCGGTGCTAGCCCGAGCCCGGTTCCTTGCAGCGACGGTGACTGATGACAGTTTTCTCGATTTCCCACAGTGCTCGGTCCAGTCTTTCCCCAGTGCCAAGATGGAAGCTGGAGATCCAGATGCCCTTGACCTAGAAGAGACCGAGGAGGGCCGATCACCAGCCCTCTGCTCCTCCGGTGTTACCGGTGGAGGTTCCAATGGTGAGGGGTCAATAGACATCGGTTCCCCATGATCCTTTAGTGTCTTCGACACAGACGCCAAAGGCTCAGATCTCTTCAGGCGAAAAACTTGTGTCTTGAGGCGGGCCCTCTGGCCCTTGGGGGTCCATCTGATCACAAAATTGGCACCCCTGAATGTCATGGGATGCTCCCACACAGAGAATGCATACAGCCTGTTGATCTGTGATGGACATAGTCCGAGGACACTGGGGGCACAGACGAAAAACTTGACAACGCCATATCGAAAAACAAGATCAGTTAATGGTCTATGGCCTGCAGGCCCTGGAGGATACCGCTACGGGGAATAGACCGCAAAAATGAGAACTTACTGTGCCGCAGGACTGACTAAAGACAGGGAAACTGAGAGGGACCTGGTGCAGGAACAAGGCCAAAAATTAGCCTAAAAATGTAAGTTTTACAAAAAAATAAGAGCACAAGCTCCAAGACCGCAAGATGACAGCTCTGTGGAAAAAAAAAAAAAAAAAGATTAAAAATGGTCCTCATGTGGTCACATGGTATAGGGCATGCTGGGCATGTTCAGTGTACCCAAAGTTCTAGAAACTTTGACAGAAGTTTTCCGTGCCAGGCTCCATCTATGTCACCCATGTGTGAGGACTACCATCCTGCTTGTCCTAAGAGAAAATAAATTCTGCTACAACTGAAAAAATGGCATGAAGAGGTCTCTTCATGGAGGCAGGAATAAACAGGAAAAAGGCCTTTAAAAAAAACAAAAAGCCATCTACCTTACTGAATCTAATCAGGTTATTTATAAAACGCATATAGTACACTACAGCAAAACCTATTGATTATAGAATAATGCGACCAACTTTTTTTTTTTTTTATTACCCCTTTCAGGTGCTTCTTACTTCGCCTTTTTGAACAGGAAATCACACTACATAGATTTCACATATATGTGCACACATTTTGATACACCCACTATGAAATCTTACATGTATTTTGTCTGAGAAAACTATCTGTCGTAATGATCAGAAATGTATAGCTCAACAGTGGTCTGACCTGGCATTTTTCATTGTATCCCTTTTCAAAGATTAGCAGTATTTATGGATTTATTCAGTTGCTTTTTGATTTGTATTTGATTTTTTTGTTTTTTTGTTGTTTAAACTACAAAAGAAACAAACTACATTTACCTTTTCTTCCAGCAGCCTTATTCTCTTCTTCAGTAAGGAATTCTCCTTCTCAGTCTCCTTCAGTCGTTTTTTGATGTCTTCATATGCTTTAGTAAGTGCAAAGTGTGATGCAACGGATTCGTCGCCTGCAAGAGCTGAAATAGGAGTCTCCGTAGCTGTCTTCTCAGTGCTCTCGGCATTTTCGTGGTTCAAAATAGAAATGTCATCATCTACCAGCGTATCCATGGCAGCTGCTGTAAATGAAAGTTTTGCAACATCAAAAAACAATTTCTCTTATCTTCCCCACTTCCCCCTCAAAAAAAAAGTGGCAAAAAGATGCAGTTTAAACAATGCAGTCAAAACTAGGCATATGCATGGATTTTTCTACTTTTCACTGATGAGATTCTAGCAAATTTCAACAGAGCAAATTTCAGAGCCATGGTTGGCCTTCACATACAATTTGAACCTAATTGGTCCATTTAACCAACAGATGGCCGGAGAGACTGCATGTTTTTTCGCACATGCTGAGAAGTGCTAAATATATATATATCTATATATCTATACACACACACATACATACAGATTAAATATAAAGCTAGAGAGCCCATTTCAGATTAACTTCAAGATGCATGGCTTTGCTGAAGAAACCCTAGTAGCAAGCAAGGATCTAAAGGAAACTATGGGCAGCAATAAGGAGAAGCATAGAGAGGCAACAAATCTTTATGTAGAACAGGCTAGCAAAGGGCAGAGAATAAAAAGAACAATATAGCTCTCTACAGAGGTTGCAGAAATAGCCAGAGCAAGAAGGTATGCATTCGGAAAGCATTTTAAAAAATTACAAGAGGAAGAGAAAGCAAGAATAACAAGACAAAGAAAGGCTGGGCAGACAGTTAGAAGAGCAAAGGTGCACAAAGAACAGAAAATTGCCCGGGCAGTAAAAGGAGGTAAGACCTTTTTTTCAGACATATTAAACCAATTCTTTTGCTCAGAATACACAGGAGAAAGAGAAGATAACATGCCGAAGGCAGGAAATAAGGTCAAAAATAACTGTGAAATGACCACAAATCCATTTACAGAGGAGACAGTAAATGCGTTAACACAACTGAAAGTAATGGGTACATGCAGCAAGCTGAAAAGGCTCAAGAGAAGCACCAACTGCAGCCTTCATAATTCTGCTCAACTTGGCTTTGGAAACAGGGACGATAACAAAGGATTAAAAGACAGATGTCCCCAAGAGTGGAACAAGGCAAAGGCCTCTCAGTCTAACTTCAGTAGTGGGAAAATCTGTGAAAACACCAGTAAAGAGAAGGATGCTGCAGCACCTTGAGTCGAACAGATAAAGAGGACATGCCCTTTGCTTCGTAAAGAATACCTAATTAGTAATACTGTCCATATACAGGATGCTGCTGCTGTATTCAGTTCTGGGAGCCACCTCACCAAAAGGGAATTAAAAAAAAAAAACTTTATTGAATTAACAATACATTTCTTCACTAGCTTTCAGTTGCTAAGCTCTCATCTGGTCCAAGCAAACCGAGCAGATAAAGGCAGAGGATGATGTCTGAATAATACAAGCAATTCACAGATTACATTACAATAGAGTTGTGAAAGGGAAGCAGGAAAGCCAGCAGAGAAATAAGAGGATAATTTTCTAGTTCATCACTTTTCTCTTGGAGACAGTCTCACCAAACAAGCTTACACTTCTGTTTTGGTTTTCCTGTTAGGATAAGTACCAAACGTTTCCCCTCATTTATCAAAATGTGCTAAGAAGTTTTCGCATGCGTTAAGGGCTTATTGCATGCGAAACGCGCCCTTAACAAATGCGAAAACTCCTTTAACGCATGCGATACCACCATATCGTATGGTGCGATGCAAATCTGAAAGAGAGGAGAACTTAGGGGCGGAAGTGGGCTGGGTTTACCATTTTGCTAAGCCCTATCACACGGCTTTAACGCCGATTTTAGCTACAAATTTTTCAGGAGCGTTAAGCCGTGCGATAGCTTGCATTATGGCTTTATCACCCATTGTGATGTTTTTCGCAGATGCCGGTTTTGGTAGTTTGAAGCTCCCAGAGCATTCACCTAGCTATCAGAGCCCGGGGAGGGGGGGGGGAGAGCAAGAGCAAGAGAGACTAGCCATCATCATAGATACGTATTTATATCTGTATAGGAGGCCCACCTAGTAACAAGGTGAGGTTTAGGTATTAGTGTAGGGGGTTAGGGGCCACATTGACATTTAATGTGAGACGTACAAACAGAATAGTGCTCTCTTGTGAACATTTGATGACCCTCAGAGTGAGGAAACTGCACAAATCTCATCTTTGGGTGAATGTTCTCTCAACCTAGCTTGATGTTAAGCTAGGTTGAGAGAACACTGCACAAATCTCATCTTTGGGTGAGTTTCCTCACTCTGAGGGTCATCAAATGTTCACAAGAGAGCACTGTTCTGTTCGCACGTCTCACATTGAATGTCAAAGTGGCCCCTAACCCCCTACACTAATACCTAAACCTCACCTTGAGTTACTAGGTGGGCCTCCCATAGAGATATAAATACCTATCTAGGGTCAGGACATTATGGCTTTTCTCTCTCCCTCTCGTAGTAAACAAGGTCCCCCCCAGTGGTTGTATGTAGGAAATACCACATTCGGGCACGTAGCTCAAAGTGCAAAAAAATGATCGCAATTTGCGGTAGCTTACCTCTTTGCATAGGTATCAGCGCAAATTGCGATAAACTCCCTATTACCATAAAACACTCCCCTTTTCCCATCGCATGCGATATTTACCGCACTTTGATAAATCCAGGCCTTTGTTTGCATCAAATGGCTAGGATGGTTTGTCTTGCTAAGTTTCAATATCAGCCAGACAAACCACAGGTTTTAAATTTCCTGCTGCTCTGATCGCCTCCAACTTGTCCAGCTGTTTAGCAAGATTATCTTACCTGACCTACAAATTTTTGAAAACATTCTGAAAAGTCTGCGTGTGGGGGCAGTGCATGGACACTTTAGTGCTCTGCAGCCTGTTACAAAACGGTCCTCAATGTGGTTTAAAGGTTATGTGGAAACAAATTCAAGGCCATTGGCATCCATTTATTATCATTAATGAACTTTCTGAAAATTAATCTTTAGAAAAAAATATTGTCTATGGAAAAATAGATTTGGCAGGGGGTGGGGGGGGGAGGGGGATTTCCGCCCCACATTTCAGCTTCTCAGTCTGGCTAAAAGCATGTGGGTTAAAAAAATAAGGCGAATGGGTGTTTAGGTCAGAAGAGGAAAACCATGCCCGCACATTTGATTTTCAGCCTCTTTCACAAGTAAAAGTTGCAAAGTATGTGCACCCTTTGTATGTGTGATCTTTACTGTTTCAAAGAGAAACTGATCTACAAAGTATGAGCGTTAAAAGCACCCCCACACTCTGCAATGAGGCAGCCGATTGAAAATGACCCCCATGACAGATGCCCACTGCCACCTCAAAAGACTCAAAAAAGTGACACCATAAGTATCAGCCTTAATGTAGAAAAAGCTTTAGACAGTGTGTCATGGGAATATTTATGGCCAGACTGGTTTCTCAGAAAACACACTGAATATCTTTGTAAAGCAACTGTAATCATGAACAATTCCAGACCACATTCATTCATTCATCTTTGAGACTTGTGTCAGGGATGCCTGCTATTACTTATTTATTGCTGTTTACTATGTTATCGTTTCTATTTGAAACAAAACAACTATCACCAAAAATCCTGTAAATGAATTTATTTTATTTCAAGACTTTTTCCACATTTTCCAGCAGCTCAAAGCAGATTACAAATACACGCAATACATATCATAAAAATAAACCAATTAAAATATACATAAAACCATAAAAATTGCAATAAGAATAAGACTAAGAGAAGAAAACAGGAAAAAAACATAACAGCTGCTGAGAAGCCATCATATTATTCTATCTGCTGACCAGCCAAACAGAAAGATATTAAAAGAAGAATTAACCTATGCCATCAAAAGCTGCAGTAAACATAAAAGTTTTCAAAGCTTTCTTAAAGAGAGTGGTGTCCGTTAATGACCACAGGCTCAAGGGCAAAGTGTTCCAAAATGATGGACCAGCAAATGAAAATGCACACTCTTGAATCCATCAAGTGAAGTATTTGATAAGATGGAATTTCCAAAATGTTTCTGTCAGCAGAATGTAGTGACCGGGTTGGAATATAGATTCAGAGCAAAACAACTTTCCATGGAGCAAAATCTTCATTAAGAAGTAATTACGAATGAGCATCGCAATTTTATATTTCACTCTCCAAGTCATAGGCAACCAATGAAGTGTTTTAAGATCTGGATGATATGCTGATAACGGCTAGTGCTGGTAAGGAGTCTAGCCATTTTGTAAAATCTGTAGAGCTTTCAATGTAGAGAGTGGCAAACCTAACAGCAATGAGTTGCAATAGTCAACATTAGTTAAAATTAAGGCCGGCAATGGAACAAAAGTCCTCAAATTTCACTAATGGGTTAAAGGTGTCAACACCCAAATCTTGGAAAAAAAAAGAGGATTTTTATCACAGATTTAATATGAGGCTTCATGGATAGTTTAGAGTTTTAAAGTCACATCTAAATTCTTAACTTGAGAAGATACAGTGATGGAAAAATTACTCAAGTTAAATGCAACAGGAGTATCTGGTCTAGAGATTTTGTTCAAAACAATCTTCAAATTAATTATTACGGGACAGCTGGGTTTTAATGGAGCTCAAACAAAGGCTTAAAATCTTTTCAGTGTCATGCCAATCCCGAGGTCTCCAGTATCCAGACAATGCCATTCAGAAAACTCATTTGCAATGGAAGCACACTGCTACCTGTGGGACAAATAAGAGCAGAACCAATACAAACCAGAACCACCAATTCAAAAGTCAGATTAAATGTTTCAACAAGAATTATTATAGTTATTATTTCAACTTGTGAACACTTACACAATCTTATTCATAAATGTAAAGGGACATCATATGTGGAAAAACTTGTGAAAAGTTTCCAGAGAAAACCAAACCATTGTGTAATTATAGACCCAATTATATTTGCACAGTTTTAATTTGTTGTTCCTCATATAGAGTTCTATTGAGGATTGAACGAGTAATCAATCAAAATAAATAAGCTATTTGCCTTGGTTCTGGAGCCATTAGCTATTACTCTCAGAACAATGAATGATCTGATGGCATACAAGCTGGAAAAGAAACCATTAAACTTGCATTCTTTGCTGATGATATGCTCCTATTTATAATTGACCCACAGGAAGCAATACTGAAAACAATAAAATTGATTAAAAATCTTGGCAAAATATCTGCCAATAACATCAACCTCAATAAATCCAAAGCCTTACCTATAAAAAGATATCATGGAATTAGGGAATCCCCTTCCCTTGGGTGAAGGAAAAAATGAAATACTCAAGGTTCTTTTTCTCAAATGACCCTAGGAACTTGTAGAAGAGGAAGGTGATACAATGTATAAAGGTGGTTAAGGATATAGGAAGCAAATAGGCAAAATGTACTTGATTAAAGTGGTTATTTACTCAAACTGATGTATTTGATGCAATTTTATTTATATTTCACTTTTTCCAGACACTTCAAAGCAGAACAAAAGTTACCTATACCATTTAAAAAAACCTATATTATATTAAAATACAGATACAATACATCAGCGCTTCTCAACCGGTGTGTCGCGACACACCAGTATGTCGCCAAGCACCGGCTGGTGTGTTGCGTGCTCCCGGTCTCTCCTGCTGCTCTTCCTTCCCTGCTGCCGTTGCCACCAGGCTATCAGCACGTTCAGGCCCAGTGGGAACGGCAGCGGTGCTAGAAGAAGCTGTGGCACCCGTGGCTGGCCTTTTCTTCTTCCCGCGCCTGCCCCCCCCCGTGACCCGGAACAGGAAGTGATACGCGGTGCGTGGGAAAGAGAAAGAGCCGAGCCGTGTGATAAAGTAGCAGTGGTGGCTGCAGCATCGGCCCCCGAGCAATTGAAGCAGCCGGTAATCGAGAAAGGAGACAGCAGCATGAACCTCCCGCGGCCGATGGGATTCTACTTTCTTGGCTTGCGGGGGCTGGAGAAGAAGGCTGCTGCAGCTACCATTTGTACTGGGGGGGGGGGGGTGAGTGAGAGAGAGAGAAGCAGCCAGCCAGCCAGTGTGTAAGTGAGATAATGTATTTGATTGAGAGCATGTGTGTGATTGAGAGAAACTGGTCAGAGAGCTGATGTGTGTGTATATGTGAGAGACAATGAAAGTGACTGCTCAAGGAGATGACTGATGTGTGTGTGAAACAGTCAGGGATGTGACTGATGTGTGTGTGAAAGAGAGAAAAAGCATGGAAGTGAGAAATCTGGGTATGTGAGAAAGAATGGGAGTAAGAAGCCTGGTGTTGTGGGGGTGTGTGTGAAAGAAAGCATGGGAGTGAGAAGCCTGATTATGTGAGAGAGAGCATGGGAGTGGGAAGCCTGTGTGTGTGTGCATGCATGAGAGAGAGACTGGTTGGTAAGGTGACTATGTGTGTGAGAGAAAGACTGGTGTGTGTGAATGTGAGAGAAAGAATGTGATTCAGGGAATGAGAAGCCTGGGCAGTGGAGAGCGAGCATGGAAATGAGAGAGAGACGTGTGTGTGTGTGTGTGTGTGTGTGTGTGTGTGTGTGTGTGTGTGTGTGTGTGTGTGTGTAACAGAGAGAAAGTGATTATGGGAATGAGAAGCCTGTGCATGTGAAGAGAGTGAGCATAGGAGTGAGAAACCTGGGTGTGTGAGAGACACAGCATGGGAGGGAGAAGCCTGTATATGTAAGACAGAACACGGAAGTGGGAAGCCTGTGTGTGTGTATGCATGAGAGAGATCAGGTGACTAGTGTGTGTGTGTGTGTGTGTGTGAGAGAGAGAGAAAGAGAGAGATTATGGGAATGAGAAGCCTGTGCATAGGAGTGAGAAACCTGGGTGTGTTTGAGACACAGCATGGGAGGGAGAAGCCTGTATATGTAAGACAGAACACAGAAGTGGGAAGCCTATGTGTGTGTGTATGCATGAGAGAGAGAGAGAGAGAGATTATGGGAATGAGAAGCCTGTGCATGTGAAGAGTGAGCATGGGAGTGAGAAACCTGGGTTTGTGCGAGACACAGCGTGGGAGTGAGAAGCCTGTATATCTGAAAGAGAACATGGGAGTGGGAAGCCTGTGTGTGTGTATGCATGAGAGAGATCAGGTGACTGGTGTGTGTGTGTGTATGTGAGAGAGAGAAAGAAAGAAAGTGATTATGGGAATGAGAAGCCTGTGCATGTGGAGAGAACAAGCATGGGAGTCAGAGACTGGTGAGTGTGTGTGAGACAGAGAAAGTGATTATGAGAGTGAGAAGCCCATATATGTAAGTAGAACACGGGAGTGGGAAGCCTGTGTGTGTGTATGGCATGAGAGAAACTGTTCAGGAAGGTGACTAGTGTGTGTGTCAAAGACTGTTTGGGAGATGATTGGTGTGTGAGAGACAGAAACTGGTCATGGGGGCATGACTGGTATGGTGTTGTGTGTGAGAGAGACATGGGCACTAAGGAAGAGGACCATGAGTATAGAGCTTAGCTTCTACTGCTGCTTCTGGTGTGTGCCATGGTCTGCATGGAAGAGGAGTAGGAGAGCTGCTGGAGGGGGTAGGTAAAGGTAGCTTTTTAAGTTTATTTTTCTTGATTGACTGCCATTCTAATTATTTAATATTATGTGATGTGTCTGCTTTTTTTGAAATATTTTATTGGTGTTTGGAGAATTTTTAATAGTTTTTATGAGTTTTTAATTGTTGGATGTTATTCTGTTCATAGCTGTTTTGAAACATTTATTCTGCTTATTAGTATAGTTTTACAATTATTTCTGTGTGGGGATCTATAGCTGCTTGCTAGTTCTGTTTTCCTAATAAGAGGTGTATTGGTTTTTAGGGCCTGATTTAATATTTGTAGTGTTGCCTTTTCATAGATAGGGTTGCTCCTGTTTGAGTGTATTCCATAATACAGGTGTAACCGTGTGCAGATTAGTTTATGTGCATTACTACAGATCCTGGGAGTATGTTAGGTCGGTTCTGTGTCTGTTACCGAGATGAGATATTTTACTAGCATGTAAGCGTTTTATCAGTCTTATTTGTTGTGTTTTCTCAAAAGGACATGCATTGGTGGTAAACTGCTGTCTTTTCATAAGTAGGGCTATTGAGCCTGGAAGTAGAAGGAGTTTGAGTTGCTGTTACTGAGATGACACCAGGACAAGAATATCTTTTTTGTAGGCTGAGTTGTATGGGGAATGTCATAATTCTGCTTTACATCCATTATTGTGGGTCAGGGGGGTTCCCATGGATGCAAACTGTGCTTTTACATCTAGCCCCGTGACGATCATGGGTCAGTGTGTCACGCATGTGAGAACCATCTGTCAGGTGTGTCCCGACAGAAAAAAGGTTGAGAACCACTGCATTACATTACTGAGTTGTGCTAACAGGATTGAAGTTCATAAAGCATAATTCTTATTATAACTAAGCACATGTGAAGAGGTGAGTTTTTAATAGTTTTTTAAAATTCTCTACGATTTGCTGTTAAACGGATATTGTCTGGGAGAGAGTTCCATAACATCGGTCTGGCTACTGAGAAAGCGCGTTTTCGGGTTAGTGCTAAACTGACAGATCTTATTGATGGTATTTCCAAAGTGCATTTGTCTAGTGAACGGAGCTGTCTGGTGGGCCTGTATATTCTTAGTAATGAGCATAACCAAATGGAGTTGGAATTGTATAGCAGATTATGTATTATAGACAGGATTTTATATGTTGTGCGATACGATATCGGAAGCCAGTGTAAATATTGTAATGTAGGTGTTATATGGTCTCTACGTGATACATTACATAACATGTGGGCTGTTGCATTTTGTACAAGTTACAGTGATTGTATTGTTGATTGAGATAGTCCAAGATATAAAGAATTACAGTAATCTAAGGTGGAAAGGATCAAAGCTTGAGTAACTAAACGGAAGTCATTTGGTAGTAGTAACGGCTTGAGGTTTGTTTTTTTTAACATATGTATTTTGAAAAAATATTTTTTTACTATTTCGGATATATTATCAGTCATTGATAGTTTGGAGTCTATGATTACTCCTAGATTCTTTGCATGAGATTTTATTGTAATAGGTTGATTCTCAAAAATAAAGGATCAGAAAGTAAAGGATCAGAAAGGTCTCCCAGTAGGAGAACATCACCCTGGTGTAGCAGGAAGTAATCCTGTAGCAAGGACTTGCTCTCCAGGTGATGTATTGTCCTCTCGCACTGAGGACAAAGTCTCCCAGGGCTACTGCCCAGGAGGGAAGGGTTAGGCCAGCCATCATTAATTGGTGATTTGATTATTAGCAATGTAGATAGCAGAGTGGCTGGTGGATGTGAGGACCGCCTGGTAACTTGCCTGCCTGCTGCGAAGGTGGCAGACCTCATGCGTCACCTAGATAGGATTACAGACTGCTGGGGAGGAGCCGGCTGTCATGGTACATGTGGGCACCAACGACAAAGGAAAATGTGGGAGAGAGGTTCTGGAAGCCAAATTTAGGATTTTAGGTAGGAAGCTGAAATCCAGAACCTCCAGGGTGGCATTCTCTCAAATGCTTTCCGTTCCACGTGCAGGTCCCCAGAGGCAGGCAGAGCTCCAGAGTTTCAATGCGTGGATGAGACAATGGTGCAGGGAAGAGGGATTCAGCTTTGTAAGGAAGTGGGGAAACTTTTGGGGAAAGGGGAGACTTTTTCAAAAGGATGGGCTCCACCTTAACCAGAGTGGAACCAAGCTGCTGGCACTAACTTTCAAAAAGGAGATAGAGCAGCTTTTAAACTAGAACAAGGGGGGAAAGCCAACAGTTACTAAGCAGTGCATGGTTCGGAGAAATGTATCCTTGAAGGATACTAATGAAACAGGAGAGTTAGGGCATCCCAACAGACAGGTTCCATTAAAAGCAAACATAATCCATGTGCCTATATGTAAAAAATCACTGAAGCTAATGATTTCCGAATTATCCCTAACAACTGAAAAGCAGGTTAATACAAACAAAAAACACACTTTGAAATGTCTGTATGCCAATGCCAGAAGTCTAGAAGTAAGATGGGAGAGTTAGAGTGTATAGCAGCAAATGATGAGATTGACATAATTAGCATCAAAGAGACTTGGTGGAAGGAGGATAACCAATGGGACAATGCTATATCAGGGTACAAATTATATCGCAATGATAGGGAGGATCAACTTGGTGGGGGTGTGGCACTTTATGTCCAGGAGGGTATAGAGTCCAACAGGATAAAGATCATACAAGAGACTAAATGCTCGGTAGAATTTATATGGGTAGAAATCCCATGTGTGTTGGGTAAGAGTATAGTGATAGGACTATACTACCGTCCACCTGGACAAAATGGTCAGACAGATGATGAAATACTAAGAGAAATCAGGGAAGCAAACCAATTTGGCAGTGCAATAATGGGAGATTTCAATTACCCCAATATTGACGGGTAAATGTTACATCAGGACTTGCTAGAGACAAAGTTCCTGGATGAAATAAATGACTGCTCATGGAGTAATTGGTTCAGGAACCAACAAGAGAGAGGAGCTATTTTAGATTTAATTCTTAGTGGAACGCAGGATTTGGTGAGAGAGGTAACGGTGGTGGGGCCACTTGGCAACAGTGATCATAACATGATCAAATTTAAACTAATAACTGGAAGGGGGAAAATAAGTAAATCTACAGCTCTAACACTAAACTTTGATAATGGAAACTGATAAAATGAGGAAAATAGCTAGAAAAAAACAAAAAGGAGCAGCTGCAAAGGTTAAACATGTTCAACAGGCATGGACATTGTTTAAAAATACAACCTGGAGGCGCAGTCCATATGTATTCCACACATTAAGAAAAGGTGGAAGGAAGGCAAAACGATTACTGTCATGGTTAAACGGTGAGGTGAAAGAGGCTATTTTAGCAAAAAAAAAAAAAATCCTTCAAAAATTGGAAGAAGGATCCATCTGAAGAAAATAGGATAAAACATAAGCATTGTCAAGTTAAGTGTAAAACATTGATAAGACAAGTGAAGAGAGAATTTGAAATGAAGTTGGCCATAGAGGCAAAAACTCAAAAACCTTTTTAAATATATCCGAAGCAAGAAACCTGTGAGAGTCGGTTGGACCATTAGATGACAGAGGGGTTAAAGGGGCTCTTAGGGAAGGTAAGGCCATTGCAGACAGACTAAATGAATTCTTTCCTTCCGTGTTTACTAATGAGGATGTTGGGGAGATACCAGTTCTGGAGATGGTTTTCAGGGGTGATGAGTCAGACAAACTGAACGAAATCACTGTGAACCTGGAAGATGTAGTAGGCCAGATTGACAAACTAAAGAGTAGCAAATCACCTGGACCGGATGGTATGCATCCTAGGGTATTGAAGGAACTAAAAAATGAAATTTCTGATCTATTAGTTAAAATTTGTAACCTATCATTAAAATCATCCATTATACCTGAAGACTGGAGGGTGGCTAATGTAACCACAATATTTAAAAAAGGCTCCAGGGGCGATCCGGGTAACTATAGACCAGTGAGCCTGACTTCAGTGCCGGAAAAAATAGTGGAAACTATTCTCAAGATCAAAATCGTAGAGCATACAGAAAGGCATGCTTTAATGGAACACAGTCAACATGGAATTACCCAAGGGAAGTCTTGCCTAACAAATCTGATTCATTTTTTTGAAGGGGGGGTAATAAACATGTGGATAAAGGTGAACCAGTAGATGTAGTGTATTTGGATTTTCAGAAGGCGTTTGACAAAGTCCCTCATGAGAGGTTTCTAAGAAAACTAAAGAGACATGGGATAGGAGGCGATGTCCTTTCGTGGATTACAAACTGGTTAAAGACAGGAAACAGAGAGTAGGATTAAATGGTCTATTTTCTCAGTGGAAAAGGGTAAACAGTGGAGTGCCTCAGGGATCTGTACTTGCACCGGTGCAAGTACAGATCCCTGAGGATCTTTCCCTATACAGATCCCTGAGGATTTTTCCCTATATGCAACACCTTGCACTTGTCCACATTAAATTTCATCTGCCATTTGGATGCCCAATCTTCCAGTCTTGCAAGGTCTTCCTGTAATGTATCACAATCCGCTTGTGATTTAACTACTCTGAATAATTTTGTATCATCCGCAAATTTGATAACCTCACTCCTCATATTTCTTTCCAGATCATTTATATATATATATATATATATATATATATATATATATATATATATATATATATATATATATATATATATATATATATATATATATATTTTCTATATATATATATATATATATATTGAAAAGCACCGGTGCAAGTACAGATCCCTGAGGATTCATTTATTTATTTATTTATATATATATATATATATATATATATATATATATATATATATATATATATATATATATATATATATATATATATATATAAATGATCTGGAAAGAAATATGAGGAGTGAGGTTATCAAATTTGCGGATGATACAAAATTATTCAGAGTAGTTAAATCACAAGCGGATTGTGATACATTACAGGAAGACCTTGCAAGACTGGAAGATTGGGCATCCAAATGGCAGATGAAATTTAATGTGGACAAGTGCAAGGTGTTGCATATAGGGAAAAATAACCCTTGCTGTTACACAATGTTAGATTCCATATTAGGAGCTACCACCCAGGAAAAAGATCTAGGCATCATAGTGGATAATACTTTAAAATTGTTGGCTCAGTGTGCAGCAGCAGTCAAAAAAGCAAACAGAATGTTAGGAATTATTAGGAAGGGAACGGTTAATAAAACGGAAAATGTCATAATGCCTCTATATTGCGCTCCATGGTGAGACTGCACCTTGAATTCTGTGTACAATTCTGGTCGCCACATCTCAAAAGAGATATAGTTGCGATGGAAAAGGTACAGAGAAGGGCGACCAAAATGATAAAGGCGATGGAACAGCTCCCCTATGAGGAAAAGCTGAAGAGGTTAGGGCTGTTCAAGCTTGGAGAAGAGACGGCTGAGAGGGGATATGATAGAGGTCTTTAAGATCATGAGAGGTCTTGAATGAGTAGATGTGAATCTGTTATTTACACTTTCGAATAATAGAAGGACTAGGGGGCATTCCATGAAGTTAGCAAGTAGCACATTTAAGACTAATCGGAGAAAATTCTTTTTCACTCAACGCACAATAAAGCTCTGGAATTTGTTGCCAGAGGATATGGTTAGTGCAGTTAGTGTAGCTGGGTTCAAAAAAGGTTTGGATAGGTTCTTGGAGGAGAAATCCATTAATGGTTATTAATCAAGTTTACTTAGGGAATAGCCACTGCTATTAATTGCATCAGTAGCATGGGATCTTCTTAGTGTTTGGGTAATTGCCAGGTTCTTGTGGCCTGGGTTGGCCTCTGTTGGAATCAGGATGCTGGGCTTGATGGACCCTTGGTCTGACCCAGCATGGCAATTTCTTATGTTCTTAGCAGGGTTCCTATGAATTACAATTGAGGTGATGAGATGGTACTTTGGGTAGTTGAGGATGAACCCAATTGACTCCAACACCTGAATGGCCAAGCGCATGGTCCTGACAGCCCCTACCTGAGATGTGCTCTTGACTAGCCAATTGTCCAAATACACAAAGACATGCACTCCCAGTCTGCAGTGGTGTGCTACCATCATGGCCAGGAATTTTGTGAAGACCAATGGGGCAGATGCAAGCCCGAATGGCAACACCCAGTACTAGTAGTGCTGTTTTCCCACCACAAATCGGAGATACTTCCTTTTACTGGGGAAGATCTTGATATGGGTGTATGCATCCTTTAGGTCGAGGGAGCATAGTCAGTCCCCTTTTTGCAAAAGGGGGATCAAGGGACCCAGGGAAACCATCTTGAACTTTTCTTTTTTTAGAAACTTGTTCAAGGCCCTCAGGTCTAGGCTGGGATGGAGTCCTCTTGTTCTCTTTGGAATCAGGAAGTCCCTGGAGTAGAATCCCTGCCCTCTTTGCTGTGTTAGTACAGGCTCAACCACTCTGGCCATTAAGAGGGAGAGGAGCTCCACTGAAATTACCTTCTGATGTGCTAACAGCCCCCAAAATGGGTACACAGGGCAATTTGGCAGGATACCCAACAGATTCAATTGGTAGCCCTGACTGATGAACAGAACCCACTGGTCCACAAAGAACCACAATCTGCCCCTGACCAGAGGATCCATCATCTTGGGTATGGGCAACTGGCATATGTTCTCTGTGGCCCAGTCAAAACCCTGTCCCTAGGTTTGACTAAGGAACCGGCTAGGACTTAGGAGCTCTCTCCTGCCTAGCACAGCAACGGGAGCTCTGATGATAACGGGAGTGAGGAGGCGGAGGACAGTACTTGCTTTGCTGAATGAAAGACTTCCTTGGCCCCAGTCTTGATTGCCTCCTGGAAGAGGACGACTGGTTTGGAGTATTGACAGAGCTGCTGGAGGGTTTTGCGATGGTTCCTGAGTTGGGCCACAGCATCCCTCATCCTATCTCCAAAGAGATTCTCTCCCATCCATGGCACGTCAGCGAGTCATTCCTGTATCACCAGTCAGAGATCTATGCCATTTTACAGGCACTGACTCCTGCTGCAGAGACTCTCGATGCCATCCTGAAATCGTAGGTTGCACGGACCCTGTGTTTCCCACACTCCAGACCTTTGCACACCAGCTACATGAGTGTACTTGCTGTTAAGGCAGCTGGCTAAGCCACCTCCTGCACCTGCTCCAGATGTCCCATAAGTATCGACTTGCTGTAGGCAGCAATGCGGGCAATAAGTATGGTGCCCTGGAACAACTTCCTCCCAAGAACGTCCATCGCTCTGTGGTCTTTCTCAGAGGGCGCTGAAGAATGGGTCAGAGAGCACTTGGCCCTCTTGAGGGCAGATTCGACCACCATAGACTGTTGAGGCAGCTGACACTTATCGAATCTGGCAGCCTTCTGGATGAGGTAAACCCTGTCCGCCTTAACAGGAAACATTGTGAGGGGGTGTTCCCAAATCCTCAGTAGCAACTCCTTAAGGATCTCGTGTACCAGGACTGCCACTATCTCCTTAGGAGACTCCACAAACTGGAGGATCTCAAGCATTTTGTGCCTGTCATCCTCCGTCAAAAGCTGGAATAGGATGGCCTTCACCATCACCCTCACAAATCCTGCAAAGGTTAAGTCCTCAGGCAAAGACTTCTTTCACTCATCTGGAGAAGGGTCTGATGGGAGACCATCCAAGTCCTCAGAGGATGACTCTGATTGATCATCCCCCCAGGGGTCATGGAGACCCTCATCCTCACTGTATGCCACAGGGGATGGGACCCTAGATGCTCAGCCTACATACAGTAGTGCAAGAACCAGTGGAACTCGACAGGGACTACAGGTCTCGGGGCCGCCGCTGGCCCTGGTGGAGCTTCCTCTTCGTAGGAACTGGAGACTACCACCATATCGATAGGGAGAGGCCTCAGTGTCAATCCAGGAACCGATGCCAGCTGGGTCAGTAACGCATCAATGAGAACACTGAGCTTCTCCAGAAGTGGTACGAGAATGGGCGGCACTAGCTCCGGTGCCGTCTGTGCCACAGGACCAAAGCCCTGCAGCACCTGCTCCACTGCCAGCTGGACTCTGTGCTCCAGCTCCTCCTGAAACGTTGCCAATGCCAATACCAACTGGGGGGAAGGAAGGGTAGCTAGATCCTCCTTGGACCTGAGAGGGGGGATCAGCGTCTGGCACCAGGACCGGTGGAGACCATCGCAGGTCCCATGCATAGATGGAGGATGGGCACACTTCTCCATGGGATCGCTTTGGGGCATCAATGCAAAAGCCAGTGCATCCCTGTGCATCAACAGAGACCAGTGCCAATGCTTCTTAGGCTTCCCTCAATGCTTGGCCCGGTCCTTCCCCAGTTCAGAGGTCAAAGACTACGAACCCGGCTTCCTCGGCCCAGAGGAGATAGACAACAGTCTGTCTTCGGTGCCCCTATCCACCTACAACCTCAACAGAACAGAAAGTCCTGCCGAATTCAACAGCATAAGTGTCCATCGATGTGGCTCAGATGTCCTTCCATATGGCTAATGCCGATGGCTCGGACTTCCTTGACCCGAAGAGCTGATCCATCTTGATGAGTCGAAGCAGACATCCCTTCGGGGTCATCTGGGCACACAAGAGGCAACCTCGAACATCATGGGTTGCCTCCAGGCAGAGAATGCATATCTCATGAGGATCAGGGATAGACATGGTCCTGGTGCACCGGGGGTATCAGCAAAAACCAGACGTGACCATGACTAGGTGATACAAAAGGTACAAAAATCGAATGATGGTAGCGGGCGTTGATGGCCAACGGGCACTGAGGCACCACTACCACGGGGGATTGACTGCGAAAGAAACTTATCAAACTGCCGAAAACCCTGATTGGGGGACAATACAGGAAGGCACCAAGAGGGACCCGGTGACAGACTGATGAGAAAAAAAAATCATGAAAGAAGTCTAAAATCAAAAGTTTTTCACAAGGCAAAAAGCCAAGTTTTGAGCTCAAACAAACTGCGAGGCTCACAGCTCCGTAAGGGGAAAAAAAAAAAAAAGACTGAAGAGGGACCCTGTGTGGACGTGTGGTATAGGACATACTGGGCATGCTCAGTGTGCCTAGTCAAAGTTCTAGAAACTTTGACATAAGTTTTCCATATCGGACTCCATCTGATGATGTCATCCATGTGTGAGGACTACCATCCTGCTTGTCTGCAGAGAAACAAAATATTAGGGGAATGCAATGTTAAATCTGTAAATGTTATATAGAGAGATAGATATTGTTAGCTGAAATGGCACCCAGCAATGGCAAGCATTCAATTTCTTTATATGAAAAGCCAAGAGGATTTGTCTGTCGTTGGCCGTCTCCTCAGTCGAACTCTGTCCTCTTCCTTTACTAAACTGATACCACACATACGCATTGTAATGCAATCTGTAACTTGCAGGCAACCTTGCGCCTCACTCATTCTGTACTCTAACCCCAGCTAAACTGTGTGGTTTCTTCACTGACCTCATGAAGATAAAATAGCTTTTGAATGCTAATCAAAAACATTACATTTTGCCACCTAACCTTTCTAAATATTTTTCTACCTTTGGCAAACATTAAAAAAAAAAAAACCTAACACAAATGGTTTTATTTAAATTATTAATGTAATCATAATGTTACTATTTTAGCCAATTTGACCAGAACTGTTAAACTGCCATTAGAATGTTATCAAGCAGTGTAAAACTGATGACCAATATCAATCACATCTGACTTACCAGATATGGCCTGCTGAATCACTACATTTCAATACTAATTCAGTATTCAGTTAAAAAAAAAATAAAGACATGCATGTAATGCTTCCCAAATTTTTAATGTTTCCTCTAACCAGAGGTTGCTCCATGATGACTTTTGAACTTATGCATATGATAAAGACCTTGAAAAGACAATATTACATATTTCCTAAGCTGCTTTTTTTTCCCTACAAAATACCGACTTCCTCAAAATCTTTATTTGTACAAAAAACAGTTTATCTTTAAAAAAAAAAAAAAAAAAAAAAAAAAGGGGGCAAAACAAACACTTTTCTGCATGCAACAATACATATATTGACTCCTGGCTGGTGATCATTGAGATATATTGGGCCTTCAGGGAATTAATGATATCCACTTTAAAGAAACATTTAACTTTCAGGTCAATAAAATGTGACATTCACCAGCATAAAGCTCAATATCTGCCTATTATACTATGACATTATGGAAGCTAGCCCCACTGATGGCTATTCGGAACTAGAATTGTACATCCACAAATTACACAGATAAGAAATAATAATAAAAAAGAAATAATAATAAAAAAGAAACCCTTGTCCCTTTCAAACTGATATGCTTCCACCATGCAGTGAGGGCTTTTAGAAAGTGTGTCAGAATATTGACAGAAAAAGACACAAAGACCCCCTCCATCCCCAGCTTTCCTGGAGTCATCGTACAGCAGTAAAAATGTCTCCCAAGCTTCTTTTATGGCTACACTTATTAGGTGGAGAGAATCACTTGACACTTGGACTCATGCCTCACATTTAAAGCATGTAATTTGTTGGGCCAGAATGCACACCATTATTCTTTATGCCTGTCATTTTTTTTTTTTGTCAATGGAAGGTCTTCCTTGTCTACATGAAATTACTGCTGGAAACAAAAATGAGGATTCAGCAAACAAACAGCCAGCTTCATTCTACACTTGTTTTTAGGTCAAGATAACATTTTTTAAAGTTGTACCCTCATTGGAACGCTGTATGGTTTCATTTTCTTCTACATCTATATCACACTCAAGTCATTCAGAATAATTCTTCCTTCTATTACTGGCTGGGACAATAAGTGCCCCTGGTTATCGGCTCACTCATGCAGTTTACAGATGTGACCCTGTGATCCCACCACCAATCAGGTTTTCAGGATATGCACAATAAATATGCATGAGATACATTTGCATACCCTGGAGATTCAGCATATGCAAATTTACCTCATACAAAGTTGAGGATATCCTAAAAACTCGACTGGCCAGTGGACACAGGTTTGGGAACTGCTGCTTTACATCTATGAGATCAGTTTGACATTATTACAAGTCATTTGGGTAATACGCCAAAAAAAAATATCATCCTGGGCTGGATGCAGTTTTGGATCAATAGGAAAAATGATTTTTAACTAAACAGACAGACACTTGATTGCATGTGCCAATTAACATAATTGCTGCAACAACATTTAAAATAAATAGCTTGGGGGACAGAATTTTAAAGAGGTGGCTTTAAAGCTTGTAATCAAGTCATATTTGATGCCCAACTCAAGCATGTTACCAGTATATTTCAGCAGGAATGTCTCAGGGGCTTAAAGTAATACAAAAAGCATTTTCAATCACATTACAGTGTTTCATATAGCCACATCAATAGCCAAAGGACAGGGATGTAAAACGCCAGTATAGCTCAAATAGAAAAATGCTTCATAACAAAAATATCTTTTCTGGGGCATCAAAATGAATAACTCATAATCACAACCTCAATAACAGTGATTTCAAAAACTACATGTAATCAGCATAAAAATGGATGCCATAAAAAAGAAAGAAAAAAGCCTTAAATGCTACAAAATAAACACTAATTGTTTAAAAAAAAAATGTTGAGCATGCACGCAGCAAAACTCAGCTGTGAGAAGCCATTCAAGGAACTTGATGCAGCTGCATTTCAAACTTCAGAAGCTCAGGATCAAGGGAAACAGCATCTATTGAATGAGATGTTTTGTTCCAGGAAGAAAATGTTTCATTGGTAGACAAGCTACTCAACATAGATGGAAACACAAATATTATATTAAGATCTGAAAGGTATCCTGGCATGTTTTGTGTGTCCCCTCAGTTTGCCAGCAGCAATATGATCACAATCACTGATTTATGAATACAGCACTGTCTACGGGCCTCCATACTTCCAACTGTTATGAGCAGACAGAGAATATCACTTGTCACATTGAGCATTGTGCTGAGAATAATACTGAAGTTAGGGCAATAAGCAAGTGAAGTAATCTGGTGGCCCAATCATTTCTTGTGATCTATTTAGGAAAAAAGAATTTATCACACCATAAAAAAGGTAGGAAATCAATGTGCCTGTGAGGGAGTTTACAGAAAACTCCCTCAGACTACCTTAAAGGACCGGGCACAGCTGTCTTGTCTGGTCCTCCTTAAGGTTGAGTCCCGCAGGGAATCCTGGGTGAAGGCAGGAGCCCTTCAAAGCATAAGACCTAGAAGAGTTAGACGGGTCCCAGGAAGCTGACAGAGTCCCAGCCTATGTGAAGACCTGCTACATTTAAGGTTAGCAAAGTGTGTGAAGTTTAAGACTTGCTATTTTTGATGAAGATTAAGACTTGTTCAGGCTGATCCAATAAATCTGTGTGGAAAATGGGCACTCAGAGTTGAGCGCCTGCTTTCCTAACGCGCGACCAGCCACCTCTCCTGGGCGCACGATTGAATATTTAAATAAGGGGTAATGCTAAAAAGGAAGCGCTAGAGACAAATGTGCGCCCCTAGCACCTCCTTGGCAGTGGGTACCCAGGAGAGGTGGCTATCAGCGGGTTAGGAAAATGGACGCTCAGTTTTAAGTGAATCCTTTTTCCCTAACCTAAGAACATAAGAAAATGCCATACTGGGTCAGACCAAGGGTCCATCAAGCCCAGCATCCTGTTTCCAACAGTGGCCAATCCAGGCCATAAGAACCTGGCAAGTACCCAAAAACTAAGTCTATTCCATTTTACCATTGCTAATGTCAGTGGCTATTCTGATCACTGGCACATTTTTATTTTATTTTTTTAAACATTCTCGTCCTCTCTGTTCCTCAGATTTAATATCGCCACAATATTAAGTCGGAGGAAAATAATGCTTTTTCTGTATACTTTTTGGGCTACTCAGAAATTAACGCCTGCTCTTGGCAGGCGTTAATTTGGAAGAGTAAAAAAAACTTGCATGGGCACACTTTTTTTATTTTTTGAATCATTGGAGAATAGCTAATAGCCTCATCAATATGGGGGTTGGACGCACATTTTGGACGCCTTAATCCCCTTATAGAATAAGGGGTTATGTGGACATGCGTCCAAAACCCACGTCCAACCACGGGTTAAGCAGTGCACTCGGCTAAGCGCACTGTATTGCATCGGCCTGGTTATGTTTAAAGACTGTGTGTTGCCTGAAGTCAATGTGAACTTCCAAAGTTGTTCTGTGTTGCTGTGCACTGCATTTCGTTGGGTTTCACTAGAAGTAAACTGCACTTAAGGAACAGCTAGAGAGTCTGTCACCTGTTTTCCTCTGGCTGTCCTCAAGCCACTACCTCTCAAGTTACCACAATACCTAGAGGAAAGAACATCTGTATTTATATATACTTTTTATAGTTACATTTACAATTTGACCAGCGCATTAAAGGGCACAAGGATTTTTGGTTTCAAGTTGTTTTTCTATACTTATGGTACACATTGCGGATTGACTTAGAAACTGATTTATCATCAAATGACTTTCTAATTTTGGACTTTTTTTCATTTACATTTATAATTTGCTACATCTATGTTGGTCACTCAGTCATACTTCAAAAATCATATTTGTGCTGCCTTTTGTGACATTTAATGATTAATTGGATTTCCTTAGAATGTACTTTCAGTACCCCATCAAAAATTCTGCCTTGGTAACCATAATAGACAAAATACAATAAAAATGGTTGACTCATGGGAAGCAGAGACAGCAATTTTCTGTGCATTTAACAGAATGACTCATGTTTACTCTGAGCATGTAAACATACGGGCACTGTGTAATAGCTCATGTACTTTTACACACTGGGCGAACTGTGTGCACTGGCTCGGCACACATATGTCTATCTGCTGGGGAAAGGATGCACAGTTACATAGCACGCATACACTGTGTTCCCAGAGGCACCAGGACGTCAGGAGAGTGAAAGCATATGTGTGCACATGTCTTTTTATCCTGTCATTTTTGACAGCCCCTACACTATTATATGGGAATTTTGATACATGTAAGTAAAACTTCCAAAACTCCACTTTCAGTGTTATTTTCCTCTCCTCCACTATTGCAGCAACACTGACATTATTTGCTGTTCCATGGGCCGACATTGTCGAGAAACTGACCCACAAATGATGCTACTCGTTTGGTGGGGACGTGCACACAATCCCACCAGTAAGCAGTGGGAGTCATCATGTGCTGTTTTTCCCCTTCCCTCCCCCTACCTCTGTCCCGAAGCACACCTTCCTCAGCTGGTGGCTTTTTTTTAGGAAACATTGCACTTCAAAGCAAATAAATCATAATGCCCATCATTAAATACCTAACTCCATACCACATACAATTATATACACAGAATTAAAAAAAAAAGCAAAACCTATTTCCAGGCTGAAAATACTCTGTTTCCTCATCATACTGATTGCTACCTTTCCATGACTTTTCCATGCATGTGTCTTCTTCCTAACTCTTCTTCCCATCTGACTTTTTGAAATCTTTCATGTTGCTTTTCTCTCCTCCTTTTTCACATTTTTTTTATCCATCTTCCCTCCTTCTCTTCTCTGTCATGGGCTCACTACTACCTGCCTGCAGATCCTCCCCAATTCCAGGTACTTCTTTCCCTCTATTATTTTATTTAAAATAACCTGCGCGCTTCCAAAGATTTGGGGCGGGGAACAATAAAAACATGCATAAATCTAAAATACAGATGAAAACATAAAAATTACAAACACAATCAGTGCCCAACAGATCTCAAAACTTCTAAGGAAAAAATATAATACAAGTCTAAAGTAAAGTGGGAAGAACACTATTCCGGCAAAATCAATGCGTTCCTGAATAGAAACGTCTTTAGTGCCTTTTTAAATATCTGAATATCAGATGCTGTCCAAAGTAAGGCTGGTAATGCATTCCAGGTTTTGGGGGCTGCTACTGAAAAGGCTCTATCCTGTGTTTCGCCAAGAAGGGCACGGCATATGGAAGGAACTTCCAACGTTCCCTGATGAGAAGATCTTAGCACGCTGGATGGGGCATACAATATTAAGATGGTATTTTTACATTATTCAGCAATTTATGGACTAATAGGGCTACCTTATAATCAATCTGCCATTGTACAGGGAGCCAGCACAAAACTGGAGTAATGTGTTCCTGCATTCAGGTCCCGGTCAATAGGGGGTGGTCACATTTTGTATTGTCTAAAATGAGTATTGTGTTTGCTGGAAGAGCTAACTACAACAAATTAGAGTAGTCCACGGCTGGCAAAATTAACATCTATAATATGTTGCGAAAATCATCAAGGCTTAGCAATAGTCTAAAATGGCAAAGTATATTCAACTTGCTGAAGGAGGCAACCATAACAGACTTGACCTGGGAATGGCACTGACAAGTGTTGATATAAGACCCCAAATTTTTAACCTCTTTTCCAAAGGATTGTTTGCAACCTTCAAATTCAAATAAAGGTGGCGTATCAGCTACAGAGAATCTACTCCTTATAATCAACTCTGTTTTGCCAATATTCAGGACAAGCATGTTATGGTTAAGCCACCGCTTAATAGCCAAGACACACATTTGAAGAAAATCAAAGGTTGCTAACCATGAGGACAACACTGGAAAGAAACACTGTATATCATATGTATAAATGTTCTAATTTAAGCCAAGACTAAAAAGAAGTCTGCATAGTGGAGGCAGATAAATGTTGAAAAGCAAGAAAAAGGAACACGTATTTCAAGGATACACAAACATGATGTTCTGATGTTTGTTTTGACCTACTGTCTACAGTCCCTTAAATAAGAGCCAAACTAGGAAAACTACTGACTCAGCTATCCGAACTTCAGAGTGTCTGTTCAATAAAACTTGATGGTTGATGGTATCAAACGCAGCTGATATATCTAGTAATACTATAACACAGTGGTTCTCAACTTTTTTCCCCATCATGACACACCTGACATGCCACGCTCATGTGTGACACACTGCTCATTACAATTCACGGCGAAAATAAAATAAAAAGTAAAGGTCCGGTAATTATTTTTATTGTTTAAAATGACACAAGGAAAAGATACCTATTCTATCTGACAGAAATTGCATAAATAGTAAACATCCCACACCAAAACAGCACCAATTTCCAGCACTTAAACAGTAACCACCTTACCTAAGAAAAGGCAACACTGAAAATATTACACCAGGCCTTAAGATACCAATATATTTTCTATTAGGAAAATGGACCAAGTCAGGCTGCTATAGAGCCCTACACAGAAACTACACGCCAGCAGAGAACCTCACCTGAATCACATGTGCTGACCCTCACCTAACAAAGAATAAAGAGACCAAAACGCATAACTAGAAGCATGCAGACAAAAACTGAATTGGAAACCGCAACAAGCCAGAGTCTCTGTATGCAGTGTAACAAAGGGAAAAAAAAAAACATCACCCATCCTTATAAAACAAATCAAGAAATATAAAATCAGTAGCAGTAAAACCATACTAACAAAAAGAACTGATTATTTCGAAACAGCTGAGTGGAATATCCAATAATTAAAAATTCATATAAAAAAATTCTAGATACCAATAAAATATTTCAAAATAGCAGACACAAAGACCCAGTAATGAAAAATAAGGATACAAAAATGTTTTTGCTCTGCATACCTGGGAACATTTGATATCCAGATGTCCTGAGATTGTTTTGAATTAGCAGGGGGAGAGGTGGTTTGCTTGGAACTTTCTCCTCTCTCAGTCACATACTAGCGCTCTCTCTCACACTGGCTCTCAATTACACACCTATACACACAAGCTCTCTCTCACTTATATTGGCTCTTAATTACACATTTACACACATGCTGTCTATCTTTTCACGCTTACACACACAGGCTTTCAATCACACACATACATGCTGTCTTTTTCTCTCACACACAGACTCTCACTCACATGCTTACAAACATGCTCTCTCTCTTTCTCTCATTTACACACAGGCTTCTCAATCACATACTCACATGCTCCCTTCATCTAAACCAGCTTTCAATCACACACAGACTCACATGCTCTGTTTCTCTCATTTACACACAGGCTCTCAATCACATACTCACATGCTCCCTCACCTAAACCAGCTCTCAATCACACACATACACACATGCTCTCTCTTACTTGTACACACAGGCTCTTAATCATACATACACATGATCTCTCTCACATACAAAGGATCTCAAACATACACACATACTCTTTCACACAAACAGGTTTTCAATCACAAACTTACACATATAGGTTCCCAAACGTAAACTTACATTCATGCTCTCTCTCTCACAGGCAGGCTCTCAATCACAGACATACTCTCTTTCACATATACAGGCTCTCAATCATTCACATACATGCTAACTCACTCACACACATAGGATCTCAAACACACATGCTTGCTTGCTCATTCACTCTCTCTCTTCCCCCCCCCCCCCCCAGAACTAGCAGCAGCGGCGGCAGCCTCCTCCCAACCCTAACCTCCTTCATTTTCAGCCCTGCGGAGAAAGGAGTCCCATCGGCCACAGGGGTTGACATTCTTCTTCATTTTTCTCCGAGCGGCGCTGCTCATTCCTCAGGGTGCGCCTCTCTTCTGTTCTTCGGGCCGACGCTGACCACATTAGCATGGTCTCTTCTTCCCGCGCACGCACCCACTGCTCACCACTTCCTCTTCCGGGCCGCAGGGGGGGGGGGGGGAGAAGAGACCATGCCGGTGCCGCTGACTCCAGCTGTTCTGCTGCGTTAAGCCCAGGCGGAGGAGGATCGGAGAGCAGCTAGGTCAGTGGGGGACCAGGAAGTGTGGCGACACACCTGCAAGTTCTTGGAGACACACTGGTGTGTCGCGACATACCGGTTGAGCACCACTGCTATAACATATGCAGTACCTAAACTGAACCTCTTTGAATTGTACTGAAGCAAGACAACAGAAGCATTTCTGTGCTATAATTTTCTAAAACCAGATTGTTGTTGGTCCAGCCAGAATGCTGTTCAGTAAAGTCAGATAGCTGGGTGAGCAATGCCGATTCAATAAGAACATAAGAAATTGCCATGCTGGGTCAGACCAAGGGTCCATCAAGCCCAGCATCCTGTTTCCAACAGAGGTCAAACCAGGCCACAAGAACCTGGCAATTACCCAAACACCAAGCAGATCCCATGCTACTGATGCTAGTAATAGTAGTGGCTATTCCCTAAGTAAACTTGATTAATTGCAGTTAATGGACTTCTCCTCCAAGAACTTATCCAAACCTTTTTTTAATCCAGCTACACTAACCACATCCTCTGGCAACAAATTTCAGAGCTTAATTGTGCGTTGAGTGAAAAAGAATTTTCTCCGATTAGTCTTAAATGTGCTACTTACTAACTTCATGGATTGCCCCCTAGTCCTTCTATTATCCGAAAGTGTAAATAACCAATTCACATCTACTCATTCAAGACCTCTCATGATCTTAAAGACCTCTATCATATCCCCCCTCAGCCATCTCTTCTTCAAGCTGAACAGCCCTAATCTCTTCAGCCTTTCCTCATAGGGGAGCTGTTCCATTCCCTTTATCATTTTGGTTGCCCTCTGTACCTTCTCCATTGCAACTATATCTTTTCTGAGATGTGGCGACCAGAATTGTACACAGTATTCAAGGTGCGGTCTCACCATGGAGTAGTACAGAGGCATTATGACATTTTCTGTTTTATTAACCATTCCCTTCCTAATAATTCCTAACATTCTGTTTGCTTTTTTGACTGCTGTAGCACACTGAGCCAATGATTTTTAAGTATTATCCACTATGATGCCTAGATGTTTTCCTGGGTGGTAGCTCCTAATATGGAACCTAACATCATGTAACTACTGCAAAGGTTATTTTTTCCTATATGCATCACCTTGCATTTATCTACATTAAATTTCATCTGCCATTTGGATGCCCAATCTTCCTGTCTTGCAAGGTCCTCCTGTAATGTATCACAGTCCGCTTGTGATTTAACTACTCTGAATAATTTTGTATTGTCCACAAATTT
The DNA here is from genome assembly GCF_901001135.1 of Rhinatrema bivittatum. Classification (NCBI taxonomy): domain Eukaryota; kingdom Metazoa; phylum Chordata; class Amphibia; order Gymnophiona; family Rhinatrematidae; genus Rhinatrema; species Rhinatrema bivittatum. The sequence goes on along the minus strand of NC_042616.1, from coordinate 256,546,020 downwards.
GATACCCTCACTAGCTGTATTCCTTTCCAGATCATTTAGATATATATTAAAAAGCACCGGTCCAAGTACAGATCCCTGAGGCACTCCACTGTTTACCCTTTTCCACTGAGAAAATTGAGCATTTTGACCACTCGCGCTTCCAGGCAGTTTATGTTCCATCCCGCCTCTTCCTTGTTCCATTGTCTCTGGGCCTTCAGTTCCCGACAGTGGGCTCCCCACCCTCTCAGGCTTGCGTCCGTGATGAGCAAGATCCACTTCAGTATGAATAGATTTATGCCTCTGCTTAGGTGTTCTTCCTGTAGCCACCAATGAATCTGCTCCCGAACCTCTGTCGGTAGCTGGAGGCAAATTGAGTAGTTCTGGGATTCCATCGTGTAGCGACCGCATATGGGCCCTTGCCCACAGAACAACTTCCAGAGTTGATGTCATGAGGCAGAGGACTTAATGGTAGTCCCATACCTTGGGGCGGACAGAAGTCAACAGCTTTTGTAAATGATCCTTTAGCTTCCTTCTTCGCAGAGGGGGAAGGTAGACCTTGTTCTGTTTGGTATCGAACCGGACTCCCATGTATTCTGATGACTGGGAGGGCTGTAGACAACTCTTGGTTGTGTTCACGACCCACCCGAGTTCTTGTAGTAAATTCTTGTCTCTGGTGGTCGCATGGCGACTCTCTTCTGGAGATTTTGCCCTGATCAGCCAATCGTCCAAGTAAGGATGTACCAGAACTCATCCTTTCCTCAGTGCTGCTGCCACTACCACCATGATTTTGGTGAAAGTACTGGAAACGGTAGCTAGTCCGAAGGGTAGCGCTCGGAATTGATAATGATGACCCAGTATCATAAATCGCAGGAAGCACTGGTGGTTCTGATGGACTGGGATGTGAAGGTAGGCTTCCGATAGGTCCAGGGAGGTTAAGAATTCTCCCGGTTGTACCTCCATTATAACGGAGCATAGGGTTTCCATGCAGAAGTGTGGGACCTTCAGGTAATGTTTGACGGCCTCGAGGTCCAGGATAGGCCGGAATGTTCCTTCTTTCTTGGTAAAAATAAAATAGATGGAATAGTGGCCAGTATTTTGTTGAAGTGTGAGCACTGGGGCTATTGCCTTCAGGCTGAGTAGTCTTGCTAGCGTGGTTTCCACTGCCAGGTCTCTTGGAGTGGTAGTGGCACGGCAATTTCATAAATTTGTCTGGGGGAATGCTTTGGAATTCCAGCGAGTACCCCTCTCGAATGATAGTTAGGACCCACTTGTCCGAAGTTATCTCGACCCATCTTTGGTAGAAGAGGGTAAGTCTGCCCCCTATGTCTTCTTCCTGTGGATGGGACTGCGTCTTCTCAGTGTGGGGTTTGGCTGGAGCCTGCCCCTGAGCTTGCTCCTCTCTTAATGTGCTTGTTCCGAAAGGGCTGAGACCTTCCTGAAGGACGAGGTGCTTGGGACTGTGTATTCTTGTAAAGCTTAAAGCGCTGCGATCCTCTGCCCTTGGTTCTTCTGGGGGAGGAGCGCTGATATGTTCTTTTGTTCCTGTCCTCAGGTAAATCGGGGTACTGGAGATTCACCCCATTTGTTGGCTAATTTCTCCAGTTCGCTCCCGAACAGAAGGGATCCTTTAAAAGGCATTTTTGTGAGATTCACTTTGGAAGACACGTCAGCCGACCAATTTCGGAGCCATATTGTCTTCTTGCCGCCACTGCGGCGATGACACCCCTGGATGAGGTGTCACGAGGTCTGCGGTAGCATCGGCGAGGAAGGAGACCGCAGGCTCCATCACTTCTCCAGGTGTGGTTGCGTCTCTGCCGAGGATCAAACAGGAATGTGCCACTAATGCACAGCAGAAAGCAATTTTGTAGTGTCATTGCTGATACAAAGGACTGCTTAAGGTTGGCTTCCATCCTTCTATCCTGGGCATACTTCGGTGCCACACCTCCCTCCACTGGGATCGTAGTGCGTTTTAAGACTGCACAGATCATAGCATCCACTTTGGGGAAACGTAGAAGTTCCTTAGCCATGGGTTCCAGCAGGTATAGGGCTTCTAGAGCCCTCCCCCCTTTGAAAGTGGCCTCTGGAGCATTCCATTCCAGGTCATTAAGTTCCTTAATGGGCTCCAACATAGGAAAAAAGCATGAGGCCTTACGGAGGTACACCAGCATGGGATTCTTCTTTGGTTCTGCTGTGGACTCCGTGCCTTGAAGACCCAGTGTCTTCATAGTCTGCTAGGGTTGGTAACTCTTCCTTTTGAAAGAATCGGAGCATGGTCTGGTATGGCTCCATCCCTGGGGGAATTTCTCCTTCTTCCAGAGAGTCGGTTTCGTCCTCTGAGTTATTTGGATCGCCATCAGAGAGGCTCTTGGTTTGGAGAGGCATATCTCGAGAAGACCAGGAGGTGCCGAGAAGGGCTTGTGCTTCCAGTTGGGTTTGAGTCAGGTGGGCAGCAGGGGCTGGTTGTGCCTGGACAAAGGTTTGCAGCCCTTTGAAAAATTCCACCCAGGAGAAGGTTCCTAGATCCATGTTGATCCCAGGAGTGTTGTAATGGTAGCCCCGGAGGAATTTTCCTGCGGGGGTGCCGAGTTGGAAATACTTAGGTCCAGGATGCCATCATCCATGGTACCGGATCCCTCTCCTGGCTGTACAGGGTCTTGATTTTGTTCTCCCTGGTTCTGTTCACACTGTTGGCACAGGAGGGATTCCAATTCAGGCTGAGAAAAGGAAGGGTCCCTTGGCTTTCTTGGATGGCGGTGCCATTATTTGTGCAAGTATAGGGCTTAGGCGCGGATGCGCTTAGTTGTGAGCGTTAGATGTGTAGAAGTTATGTGTATGAAGTGTGCACAAGTTGTGTGTGCGGGCAACGGAGTTTGTGCGAGCAACACAGTTATGCACCCAGTTGTGCGTGCGGCCTAGTTGTACGCGTCGCTGTGCGCACAACCCAGATGTGAGCACCCCTGTGCGCTCAAACCATAGTTAAGCACTTAAGTTAGGCGCTTCGGGCCTCCGGCCTGCCCCGTGTGTACAGTCGGTCGAAGGGGAAAAATGGCGCAGACGACCCTAAAGGCAAGATGGCAACCTCCCCCCCCCCCCCAGAGGGTCTCCATGTGTGTGGACCCTCGCACCAAATCGTGGCCTGCCCCAGAGGAGGGCTGCTCAACCCGATTTAAGCCTCGGAGGAAGGACAGTACGGCTGTTCGAGCCTTGGAGACCGGAGACTTAGAAGTAGAGGTTTCTACCTTACCTGGTCTCGGCGCTTACCGGTCACGTGCCGGGCGGTCTCCAGCTGCAGAGAGGGGAATACCTTCACCGCTGCGCTCGAATCTGCACCTGTTGCCTTTCAGCCACCCTGGAGGCTAAGTCAATGCCGGGAATCGGCCGGTGGACTAAGGCTCACCTCTGAGGGATATCGAAAATCACCTCAGGAAAGTCTTGAATGGGGGAGGGACCATTAGGTTTCACCGCAGAAGAAGCGGGGCTTTCTGCTTAAAGGTAAATTTTCTTTCTTCTTTCTTGTAAATGTTACACTATTCTCATTTGGGATCGTGTCCGCATCTGCTATGGCGATGGAGAAATACTGAAGAGCTGAGTATGCTGCACAGAAATATGTAGGCTGACGTCAGCTTTGAAATCTGACTCAGTCTCCCATCTGCTATTAGGAGAGCACAATACCCATTGGTCCTGAGTCCATCTGGCTACACGCTAGGAAATTGACCATTTAATCCTACTCTCTGTTTCCTGTCTTTTAACCAGTTTGTAATCCACGAAAGGACATTGCCTCCTATCCCATGACTTTTTAGTTTTCTTAGAAGCCTCTCATGAGGGACTTTGACAAACGCCTTCTGAAAATCCAAATACTCTACATCTACCGGTTCACCTTTATCCACATGTTTATTAACTCTTTCAAAAAAATGAAGATTTGTTAGGCAAGATTTCCCTTGGGTAAATCCATGTTGACTGTGTTCCATTAAACCATGCCTTTCTATATGCTCTACGATTTTGATCTTGAGAATAGTTTCCACTATTTTTCCCAGCACTAAAGTCAGGCTCACTGGTCTATAGTTATCCGGATTACCCCTGGAGCCCTTTTTAAATATTGGGGTTACATTGACTACCCTCCAGTCTTCAGGTACAATGGATGAATTTAATGATAGGTTATACATTTTAACTAATAGATCAGAAATTTCATTTTTTAGTTCCTTAGGATGCATACCATCCGGTACAGGTGATTTGCTACTCTTTAGTTTGTCAATCTAGCCTATTACATCTTCCAAGTTCACAGCGATTTGGTTCAATTCGTCTGACTCATCACCCCTGAAAACAAGCAATCTCTGGAACTGGTATCTCCCAAACAAAAATGGGAGAGAAGATATAGGGTGGTGATGAGCAATAATTACTGAGTCAGTGGTGAGCTTTTTTTTTTTAATAGCGGACAAACTGAAGCTTGTTTTAATGCTGTTGGCAAATATCCTGTACTCATCAAAAGATTAACAATTCTTTTAATAAACAGCCCTAAATCTTCTCTAATTGCCTTCAATAGGGTGACCGAACAAGGATTCAATTGACAATATATATCATTCAACTTGTTTATAATTTGCAAGATATGCACCAATAGGGTGACTTGAGCCACATCCTCCTTTCTCCTCTGAGCTATGTCCTCATTTCCCTTTTTGTTTCTTCTCTCACACTTGACAGTCTCAACCTTCTCTTCCTTCCCTGGCTAACAGAGTATAGTGCTTTACTGCTTGTAACTTCTGCACACAGTCCACTGATCTGCCTCAGTTTATGCCACATTGAGCTCATTAGATCTTGTATTCAATTAACACAAGATATAAGGAACCTTGTGCCACTCAAAATTTGTGAGGCTGATGGAATCATCGGACAGTTGGCAGAGGATATAAGTACTAAAAGTACCACACTTCCATCAGCTAGAGAGAAAAAGAGGACCTGAGATTGGGATGTGGGGAGGGGAGGGGAGGCTGGGTGGGTGGGTAGGAGTGAGAGAAAGAAGGCTCAAGGAAGGGTAAGAGTTAGAAAGCTTACTATTCAAACAGGATCCATTCAGTCCTAGCAGCCCATGTGAACTGTTTTAGGGTTGCATAAGCAGTAACATGTCAACCCTTGGATATTTATAACCTAAGGCTGTATTTTCAGGCAATGAGTTTGAGACTTTTTTTTTTTTTTAATTTAATCAAGACTGCTATGATTAACAATCAACTTGGGCCTTTTGTAGCTTTTCATAAAGATAGGCCTTCACAGAGCAATGAGCCACTATGGGATTCGTTTACCCATGTTTCAGCTGTTGAGATCAAACTGTTACCCCCTCCAATTTTATTACTATTCTCCTTCTCCCTCTCTCTTCCTCTCTCATGCTCCCAGGAAAATGGTCATTCTATTTCTAAGAAGCATGCCTACATTCATGATCTCTCTCTCATTTTCTCTTCATCTCCTTGCCTTAACTGAGACCTGACTTTCCCCTAAGAATTCTGCTTTAGTTGCTGCTCTCCATCATGGAGATTATCTTTTCTCCCATACAGCTCACACAGTAGGCAGCGGTGGTGTTGGACTGCTGCATGACCCCTCCTGTAGATTTCAGCTCCTTCTTCTACCTCAATCCCAGTCTTCTTCTTCAAGGCTCACTCCATCCACCTATTCATCCCACATCTCTGGGCAGCTGTCATTTATCAAACCCCTGATAAATCACTCTCTTCCTTTCTCTCCAACTTTGATTCCTGGCTTTTGTTCTTCCTTGACTCATCTTCCTCTTCCCTCTATGCTGATGATCCCTCTGACATATGCCTCAAATCTCCTTTCCTTAATCTCCAATACAGCTCTACCACCCCTACTCACAAGCATGGCCAATACCCCAACCTAGTCCTTTCCTCCAAATGCTGTCAATCAGATTTCTCCACCTGAGTTCTTCCCATCTCAGACCATCATCTGATAACTTTTACACTAAACCACCTTCCCCAACAGCCTCATTCAATCACCATAATACCTTCAGGAATCTCCAAGCTGTCGACCCTTCTATCCTTTCCTCTACTGTTTCATCTCTCCTTTCTTCCACTACATTGTATGAGTCGGTTGTCAAAGCAGTTTCTTCTTACAACACTATACTCTCCTCTGCTTTAGACACTCTTACTCCAGTCCTTCCCCATCCTCTAAGATGCACCAAACCTCAGCTCAACCCTAGAATTCACTTCCTATGTTCCTGTGCCTGCTCTGCAGAATGACTGCCGAAAATCCTGTGCCCAAGAAGACTTCATACATTTCAAATTCATGCTGACCTCCTTTCAGTTCACTATTGCACTTGCCAAGCAAGAGTACTATGTCCATCTGATAAAATCTCTTGCATCCAACCCATGCTGTCTTTACCACACAATTCCTACGTGCCCCTCCCTCATTCTCTGTCCAGACTATGGCTGACTACTTCCATGACAAGATTCACAAAATTAGTCCCAAGTTCTCAACCAGGTCATGTCTACCTCCTCCTCCTCTTCTCTATTCTCCGCCACTCTATATCCTCCTTTTCTGAAGTCACAGTGAAGGAAACTGCCCCTAGTCTCTCCTCTTCCAAACGCACTACTTGTTGCTCTGACCCCATTCCCAATGAGGTCCTCTGCTCTACCTCCACCACAGTCATCCCTTCCATCTGTCACAAACTCAAGCTATCACTTTACACTGCTACTGTTCCTGCTGCCTTCAAACATGCTGTGATCACACCACTCCTCCAAAAATTCACTGGACCCAACATGCCTACCAAATATCATCCCATTTCCCTCCTGCCTTTTGCTTCCAAACTATTTGAACGTGCTTATTCACCGTCGCTGTCTTGACTATTTCATCTCAAGCCATTCTTGATCCACTCCAGTCTGGTTTTTTGTCCTCTACATTCCAAAGAAAAGAGCCCTTTCCAAAATCTCTAATTACGTGTTCATGGCTAAAACCAAAGGCCTTTACTCAGTTATTATCCTCCTTGACCTATCTGCTGCTTTTGATACTGGTGATCACAACCTACTCCTTCATACTCTGTTCTAACATGGATTTCAGGATTCTGTCCTGTCTGGTTTCTCTTCATACCTCTCCCATCACACTTTTGCTTCTTCTGGCAGATCCTCCTCTACTGCCACCCCACTATCAATTGGTATGCCTCAGGGTTCTGTCTTAGGCCCTCTTCTTTTTGTATACTATTTTCTTGGCGCTCTCATTTCCTCTCATGGCTTTCAATACCATCTTTATGCTGATGATTCCCAGATTTACCTCTCTACACCAGAAATTTCATCAAGAATCCAATCTTAGATTTCAGCTTCTTTGTCTAACATTACTGCCTGGATGTCTCACCGCCCACCTTAAACATGCGCCTCATCTTCCCCCCCACCAAGCTCATGTCCCATCTTCCTCTATTTCTCTGGATAACACTGTAATCCTGCCAGTCCCCTTAGCCATAACCCTGGAGTCATAAGACTCTTCTCGCTCTATACACATCCAAAACACTGTTATAATGTGCAGTTTCTTTTTAAACAACATTACCAAAATCTGTCCTTTCCTTTCTGAATACACTATCAGAACCCTTATCCACTCTCTCATCTCCTTCCACTTAGACTACTACAATCTGCTCCTCCCATGCCTCCCACTGAGCCATCTCTCTAGACTAAAAACAATCCAAAATTCAGCTACATGACTTATCTTTTGCCAAAGTTGCTACACCTATATAACCCCTCTTCTGAAGTCACAACATTGGCTCCCTATCCATTCCCACATACAGTTCAAGCTCCTTACTCACATACAAGAACCTTCACTCTGCAGCTCCTCACTACCTCTCCTCTCATCTCTCTCTACACCCCTCCTGGTGCACTCCACTCATCAGGCAAGTCACTCCTATCTTTGCCCTTCTCCTCTATCACCAATTCCTAACTCCGTGCTTTCCACTCAAGAACATAAGAAATTGCCATGCTGGGTCAGACCAAGGGTCCATCAAGCCCAGCATCCTGTTTCCAACAGAGGACAAACCAGGCCACAAGAACCTGGCAATTATCCAAACACTAAGAAGATCCCATGCTATTGATGCAATTAATAGCAGTGGCTATTCCCCAAGTAAACTTGATTAATAGCCGTTAATGGACTTCTCCTCCAAGAACTTATCCAAACCTTTTTTGAACCCAGCTACACTAACTGCACTAACCACATCCTCTGGCAACAAATTCCAGAGCTTTATTGTGCGTTGAGTGAAAAAGAATTTTCTCAGATTAGTCTTAAATGTGCTACTTGCTAACTTCATGGAATGCCCCCTAGTCCTTCTATTATTCAAAAGTGTAAATAACAGAGTCACATCTACTCGTTCAAGACCTCTCATGATCTTAAAGATCTCTATAATATCCCCCCTCGGCCGTCACTTCTCCAAGCTGAACAGCCCTAACCTCTTCAGCCTTTCCTCATAGGGGAGCTGTTCCATCCCCTTTATCATTTTGGTTGCCCTTCTCTGTAGCTTCTCCATTGCAACTATATCTTTTCTGAGATGCGGCGACCAGCATTGTACACAGTATTCAAGGTGTGGTCTCATCATGGAGCGAAATAGAGGCATTATGACATTTTCTGTTTTATTAGCCATTCCCTTCCTAATAATTTCTAACATTGTTTGCTTTTTTGACTGCTGCAGCACACTGAGCCGACGATTTTAAAATATTATCCACTATGATGGCTAGATCTTTTTCCTGGGTGGTAGCTCCTAATATGGAACCTAACATCGTGTAACTACAGCAAGGGTTATTTTTCCCTATATGCAACACCTTGCACTTGTCCACATTAAATTTCATCTGCCATTTGGATGCCCAGTCTTCCAGTCTTGCAAGGTCCTCCTCCTGTAATATATCACAGTCTGCTTGTGATTTAACTATTCTGAATAATTTTGTATCATCCACAAATTTTATAACCTCACTCGTCGTATTCCTTTCCAGATCATTTATATATATATATATATATATATATATATTGAAAAGCACCGGTCCAAGTACAGATCCTTGAGGCACTCCACAGTTTACCCTTTTCCACTGAGAAAATTGACCATTTAATCCTACTCTCTGTCTCCTGTCTTTTAACCAGTTTGTAATCCACGAAAGGACATCGCCTCCTATCCCATGACTTTTTGGTTTTCATAGAAGCCTCTCCTGAGAGACTTTGTCAAATGCCTTCTGAAAATCCAAATACACTTGGATGCACCACTTGCTTGGAATATTCCTGACTGATGCATCATGCTCCTTCTCTTGCTTTATTTAAATCCTGTCTAAAAATCAGTCTTTTTGAGGCTGCTTTTAAATCTTGACCCAGATTATCCCTTTTACAACATTGCTTAATAATGAGAAATTACAAGTGAGATGTACCCAAGTTACTCCCGAATAGGGCAGGAGGCTGCCTGCGTCCAGTCAAAACCGCACGTGCAAAGGCTGCGTCCTCCTGGGCCTGCATATCCAGATGATAATTCCTGGAAAAGGTGTGTAAGGAGGTCCACATCGCAGCTCAGCAAATGTTGACGGGAGACAACAATTTCACTTTTTCCCATAACACTGCCTGTGCCCGAGTGGAATGAGCCCAAATCTGACTAGGCAATGGCTTCCCAGCATCCACATATGCAGCCTTGACTATCTCTTTAATCCAGTGAGCTATGATAGCCCATTAGGCTGGGTTTCCCTGTCTAGTACCTCTATGAAGGACAAACAGGCGATCTGACTTCCACAAAGGTTTAGTAACCTCCAGATACCTGACAATATGTCTCTTGACATCCAAGGGTCGAAACAGATGATACTCCTCTACATCTCTTTCTTTATCCAGAGAGGGCAGGGAGATGGACTGATTCAAGTGAAACCCAGCGACTACCTTTGTTAAAAAGGAAGGAACAGTATGCAGCTGTACTGCCCCTGGAGTCGCCTGGAGAAACAGCTCCCAGTAAGATAAGGCCTGCAATTCGGAAACCCTACGCACCGAACAAATTGCCACAAGAACACAGTTTTTAAAGTCAGCAACCTCAAGGACAAAGTACATAGCAGTCTAAACGTAGGACCTGCCAAAAAATACAAAACCAAATTAAGACTCCACATGGGGCAACGGAAACTGTAAAGGAGGAAGCTGTTTCATTCCTTTCAGAAAACATGCCAAATCAGGATGAGCCAACAAGGATCCACCATTTACCTACATAGAAACATAGAAATGACGGCAGAAGAAGACCAAACGGCCCATCCAGTCTACCCAGCAAGCTACGCACTTTATCCTTTTTTTTTCTTTTTCCTTTTTCTCTCACCCACCTGTTACTATTGGCTTCCAGTACCCTCCAGCCCTAATTCCCCTCCACCCCACCACCAATGTAGAGAGCAGGGCCGGATCTGCATCCAAGTGAACATCCAGCTCAATTAGGGGTAGCAACCGCTGCAACAAGCAGGCCACACCCCTGCCCCATACTCTTACCCACCCCTGGTTTTTTTTTTTTGTTTTTGGAGATGGCAGCCCTCCATCCTTCCGCTCCGAGAAGGTGGAACACCAACCACTGGCATCCCGCTCTGTGAATGCCTCTGTGGCTACTGCCGCTCCGTGCAGTGTTTTGCTGCCTCCTCTTTATTCACACCCTCTAGACTTGATGGATCCACAGTGTTTATCCCACACCCCTTTGAAGTCCTTCACAGTTTTAGACTTCACCACTTCCTCCGGAAGGGCATTCCAGGCATCCACCACCCTTTCCATGAAGAAATACTTCCTGACATTGGTTCTTAGTCTTCCTCCCTGGAGCCTCAGCTCTTGACCTCTGGTTCTGCTGATTTTTTTCTGACGGAAAAGGTTTGTCGTTGTCTTTGGATCATTAAAGTTTTTCAAGTATCTGAAAGTCTGAATCATATCACCCCTGCTCCTCCTTTCCTCCAGGGAGTACATATTTAGATTCTTCGATCTCTCCTCGTATGTCATCCGATGAAGACCCTCCACCTTCCTGGTCGCCCTTCTCTGTACCGCTTCCATCTTGTCTTTGTTGATACAGTCTCCAGAACTGAACACAGTACTCCAGGTGAGGCCTCACCAAGGACCTGTACAAGGGGATAATCACTTCCCTTTTCTTACTCGATATTCCTCTCTCTATGCAGCCCAGCATTCTTCTGGCTTTTGCTATTGCCTTGTCGCATTGTTTCGCAGACTTCATATCATTAGACACTATCACCCCAAGGTCTCTCTCCTGCTCCGTGCACATCAGCCTTCCCCCCCCCCCCCCCCCCCCATCGAATACAGTTCATTCTTCCTGACCCGTGAAACAGGCAAGAGTCACAACTTGTACCGTTAAGGAATTAAAAGCCAAGCTTTTATTGAAGCCATCCTGCAAAAAATTCCAATATAAGAGGAATCTTTACCAAGGAAGGAAAAGCACCTCGATCCTCACACCAGGCCTCAAACAGTCGCCAAACTCGCACATAGGCCAAGAAGTGGAGAACTTTCTAGCCCTTAGCAAGGTGGAAATTACTGCCACAGAATAGCCATGTTTCAGCAAGTGAGCCCTTTCAAGGGCCATACTGTAAGACAAAAATGAGTCGGATCTTCATGAAGGTCAGGTCCCTGCTGCAACAGGTTCTCGTGTGCCAGAAGTTGAAGAGGCGAATCCACCATGAGCCTCCGTAGATCTGCATACCATGGCCTCCTGGGTCAACCTGGAGCAACCAAGAGCACCAGCCCCCAGTGACACTCAATCATGCAAATCAATTTGCCCATCATGAGCCATGGAAGAAAGGCATATAACAATTTGTTTTCCAGCCACTCCTGCACTAGGGCATCAAACCCCAATGACTTTGGGATCTTAGCATTGCGCAGAGTAGCCAACGGTCCAGGAACGGGAAGACCCCAGCGATCCGGAATCAGTCGAAATGCCTCATCTGACAATGCCCACTCTCCTAGGTCCAGAATCTTTCTGCTGAGAAAGTCTGCTCTGACATTGTCTTTGCCTGCAATGTGCGAGGCTGAGATCATCCGGAGATGTACCTCCGCCCATTCCATAAGTTGATCTATTTCCAGTGACACCTGCTGGCTCTTGGTACCTCCCTGCCGATTGATGTAAGCCATGGTTCCTTGCATTCTCTGATATTATTCAGACTGACCGATCCTGCAGCCTGTCGCTGAATTGCAAATAGGCCAACCGGACAGCCCTGGCTTCCAGTTAACTGATTTTCCAGAGAGTCTTCTACACTCCAACACCCTTGCACCGTCAGCTCCTGACAGTGAGCTCCCCAACCTCGAAGACTCGCATACATTGTCAGCACCAGCCAGTCTGGTGGGGACAGGAAGACTCCTTTCTGCAGATGATTCTCCTGCAGCCATCACTGCAGTTGGGAGGATACCTCCATTGGCAGGAGGAGCTGAATCGAATAATCCTGAGACTGTGGATTCCACCGAGACAGCAGGAAGCGCTGAAGATGATGCACATGCACCTTCGCCCATGGCAACATGTCCAAGGTCATGTCATTAATCCAAGAACCTACAGGTAAGACCATACAGTTGGGCGCAGTGGACCTGAGCTAGCAACTTCTGAATTTGAGCTTCTGGTAGGAACACCTTGCCCTGCTGCATGTCGAACTGAACCCCCAGGTATTCAAAGTGATTGAGTTGGCTGAAGGCTGTTCTTGGCTAAGTTCACCACCCAGCCGAGCTCCTGCAACAGGAAAATCACCTTGCGAGTTACCAGGCAGCTCTCTTCCAGCAAATTGGCAAGAATCACCCAGTCGTCCCAATACGGGTGCACCATCCACTCTCAATGCTGCCGTAACTACCACTATTACCTTGGAAAAGTTCCTGGGAATGGTGGCCAGACCAAAGGGCAGTGCCAGAAACTGAAAGTGGCATCCCAAAATTGCAAGTTGCAGGAAGCGCTGATGCTCCAGTCAGATGGGAATGTGAAGATTCGCCTTGAACAGATTCAAGGTGGTCAGGAACTCTGACTGCACAGCCATTATTACCGAGCGCAAAGTTTCCATGCAAAAATGCTTCACTCGCAGATGATGGTTGATGTTTTTGAGGTCCAGGATGGGAAGAAAGGAACCTTCCTTCTTTGGCACAAAGAAATAAATGGAATATTGCCGTGTACTTTCTTGAGACACAGGCACTGGGACCACAGCCCTCAGATTAAGGAACCTTGCCAACGTAATCTCCTCCACCTACTTCTTCTGCAGAGAGTGGCAGGGAGACAATATGTCCCGAGGAATACTGCGAAACTCCATTGCAGATCCGTCTCGTATCACCTCCAGGACCCATTGATCCCATGTGATCTCGATCCACCTCTAAGAGAGAAAGAGATGACCCCCTATCTCTTGTTCCCAGAGGTGGGTCGGCAAATCTTCACTGGGGGGGGATCAATAGGGTCCACCACATGAGCCTGCACCTCGTCTGGGCTGTCGGGGACAAAAGGACTGAGACCTATTAAAGGGCAGAGTCCTCTGAAAGGTCGCTCCTCTATAGGGTCGAAAATGCCAGGATCCTCTAGCATGACCTCTCATAAGGGAGCGCTGCCCCAACCTCTTATCTTCCAGCAAATGAGAAACCAGAGATTTGCCCCACTTACTGGCCAGTTTCTCCAAGTCGCTGCCAACAAGAACAAGCCGTGAAAGGGCAATTTGGTGAGATTAGCCTTGGAGGTTGCAACAGCTGACCAATTCCTCAACCATAACTGGCGCCTGGCCACCACAATCGAAGCCACCGCTCTCTGGCCAAAGTGCAGACCAAATCCCAAACTGCATCAGCCAAAAAAGCAATAGCTGATTCCATGACTGACCTGGGATTTAAGCCAAAGACATCAAACAAGAGCGAGCCACCAAGGAACAATAGAAGCTATCTGCAAAAACATTGCCACAGCGTCAAATGCCTGCTTAAGGATAGTCTCAATCTTTCTTTCATGAGTATGCTTCAAGGCCGCTCCTCCTTCCAGGGGAATAATGGTCCGCTTGGATTCTGCACACACTAGTACATCTACCTTCGGGAAACGTAAGCGCTCTCTCTTCACCAGTCCAGAGGGTATAGGCCTTACAAAATCTGACCCCTTTTGAAATTAGCCTCTGGGGCACCCCACTCAAGATCAATTAATTCTTGAATAGCTTCCATCACAGGGAAAAAACAAGAGGCTTTACACAAGGAAACCAAAATAGGATTTTTTTTCGGCTCAGAAACAGGATCAGCCCCAGGAACTCCAAGAATAGTCAAGGTCTGGGAAATCAAGGCTGGCAGTTCATCCCTGTGAAAAACCCATAACATAGTTCTATAAGGTTTGAATCCAGATGGGGATTTCCTCATCCTCAAGAGGCAGGATCAGCATTATCATCTGTGGAGTCCAGATTGCCAGCCAGAAGAGCCGCTATCGCTCAGTGGTTACTCCGGTGCGAAGCCGAAGGGCCAGGCAAAGTGCCCACCTGTGCATCTGCACTAGGAGCATGGGATGGAACAGAGGACTGTGCCTGAAGAAAAGGTTGCATCCCCTGGAAAAATTCTACCCAACAAAAAAATAGAAGCATCCAGACCGGAGGTATTTGAGGAGTACTCACTGAGCGACCATCCCCTGCAGGGAGTTACAAAATCAGGGGCCCCACCTGAGACATCTTTACACAGACCCATTTCCAGCTGGGAAGAACCAGGCTTAGCGAAATCAGAGGAAGATAAGTCACCCTGAGTCTCCAAATAGCAGTGGCACAATTCAGCAGGCACTTCTGGCTGAGACGCCAAAATATGACAAGCAGTGCAAAGAGAGAGGCGCTTGGGCTTCTTAAGCCCTTAATCAACTTCCCACACAAATCTATGACATATTCTCGATCCCCAGACCTAAAAAAAAGAGGAGGCGGACTTCTTCTTGCAGCTAAGAAAGGCCTAAAGATAACCCTTCAACAATCAAATCTAATTTCTAACCTAGAATGTGCGTATTTCAAATCCAAACAGCTCCAAATATGCCTTATCTACGCTCCTCCCAGAAATCTCGAATCCGACCCATCTCCCCTCATAGAATACATTGCCAAATACATCAACTATGACTCCCCTGCATTAATAATGGAAGACTTCAACCTACATGTAGACTCAGCTATACACTCCACCAACTGTGAAACACTCCACCAACTGTGAAACTCTCCTATCATCGCTTCGACACATGGGCTTCAAACAGATCATTAACAACCCAACTCACAAAGCAGGCCATACTCTGGACCTGATATTCGTGAACGAAGGCATTTCTCTGTCATCCTCCCCAACATGTACACCTGTACCCTGGTCGGATCATCAAATCACCACCACGGTCCTCAAGACAGCAGACACCCTTCCCCCTTCCTTCCCTAAAACCACAGTTCATTTCAGGAAACCCTGCTCTTCAGACATCCTAACTAAAACATCTTGTCAAGGATCTGCCACAGCTCGACCTCTCAGATGCGAACACAGCCATCACTTCATGGCATTCTATCACCAACAAAGTCGCAGACCGAACCTGCCCCCTAACCACCAAGGTGCTTCACAAGGCCCAAGACAACAGAAAATCTTGGTTCACACCCGAACTGAAGGCTATCAAACTAGACCTCAGAAACAAAGAACATATTTGGCGCAGAAAACAACTCACAGAATACCTGGAGGAACACAAGATCCTGGCACTATCACAATATGGATTTTGTAAATCCCTAAACACGGAATCCCTTCTGATCGCTCTCACGGACTCCATCATCTTAAGCATGGACAAAAGACAACCTCACCTACTCATTCTCCTTGATCTTTCTGCAGCCTGTGATAAGGTCAACCATTCAATCCTTCTAGACCGGCTCGTTGACATTGGTATCTCTGGTACCGCTCTCACCTGTTTCCGTTCATTTCTCAGCAACAGATCATTCAAGGTAAAAATCAATAACAAAGAATCACACCCAATCAGCTCTAACCTGGGAGTCCCTCAAGGCTCCTCCCTCTCACCAACCCTCTTCAACATTTATCTTCTTCCTCTTTGCCTCCTCCTTACCAAGCTGAAAATTAAGCATTACATATACTTGGATGATGTTCAAATTCTCATCCCTATTAAGGAGTCTCTACAAAAATCCCTAAACTTCTGGGACAGTTGCTTCCAGGAAATTAGCTCACTCCTCTCTAAGCTTAACCTAGTCATCAACAAAGACAAGACCGAATTCCTCATCATCTCCCAGGAAGACAACCTCTTTACTAGGGAGACAGCCACTCTCCCAGAGGGTCAGCCACAGGAAGACAGCCACTCTATCCCGAACTCCCCTTCAACAATACCGAACAACATCAAAAACACGTCTTATGTAAGAGATCTAGGCGTGCTCCTGGACAACCAGCTGAAACTCAAAAGATTTGTAAACAATATGACTAAGGAGTGCTTCTTCAAATTACAAGTTCTTAAAAAGCTAAAACCCCTTCTGCACTTCTATGGTTTCCACCTGGTTCTGCAATCATCCTCACCAAAGTTGATTACTTTAACTCATTGCTACTCGGGCTCCCTGCTGTCACCATTAAGCCACTACAGATGTTACAGAACTCAGCCGCCAGGATCTTGACGAACTCAAAAAAGAGGGACCACATCACGCCCATCCTCTACAACCTCCACTGGCTCCCCATCAAATATAGAATTCTCTACAAAGTCCTAACCATCATGCACAAAACCTTACATAACCTAGCCCCAATTGATCTCACCGTCCAGTTTCATAATAACAACTCCACCAGACCGATTAGAAGAGCATACCAAGGCATTCTTTTCGTCCCCCAAGCTAAAACCTCTCTAAGGAATAGGGCCCTTTCCACAGCAGGTCCTACTCAATGGAACTCTCTCCCACCAGACCTCCGACAAGACCCCTGCCCAATTTCCTTCAAGAAAAAACTCAAAACATGGTTATTCAGCCTTGCGTTTCCAGAACCCGCATGTTAGCCAATACATTCTCACCATAGTCTTAACATATCCTAATTCTCCTTGCAAGTATGGCATGTTATAATTTCGCTCTCAAATCCGCTCTCATAGTCTCTAAACACCCTTGTACCCCTCGATAAGGGCCACAGATACCCTCTGATCTTGTTTTTTCAGGTCTTTTCTTCCTCTTCAAGCTCTTTGGCACTTCATCTATCTTCCGCTCACCCTTAATGATACCTAGCCCAAACTAATTAATGTGATCGATGGCTTATTTTAACTTTACTGCTATGTAATTCAAATTGTTTACGATGCTATTTAACGTTCATACTATTTTACTCAAAGTTTTTTTTAGATGTTTCTTGTTCTATGTAATGCTCACAGGCAAGTTTATTGTTTCAATGTAAACCGGTTTGATTTGTATCCAATGCAAGAAGATTGGTATATAAAAGCTAAAAATAAAATAAATAAATAATAAATAATAGCCGACAAGGCGCGTAGCGGCAGCCGGATTTTTTCTTTAATATAGGTGCTTAATTAGGCGACCAAAAAGAAATGCATCCAATAGTTATGTGTGCCCACCTAGGAACTCAACAATGTGCCTAAAAGTTATGCACGCACACCCAGGCGGCCAATAGGAAGGTGCACAAAAAAGAAAACATACAGTGCCAGAAGTGGGCTGATGTAAGCGCGCAGCCAATAAGCAGCTCTTAACGTGGGTGCTCAAAAGATAAGGCTTTACTGTGCATCCAAAACCTGGGCACACAGCGAAATGCACACACCAAACCAACTAGCCTGTAGAGGGCAGTCTATTAAAGTGCATGAAAAGCCGTTGCGGCCTACCACACAGTGTGCAGCAAAAGCCTCGAAGTGGGACCTAGCCTAGAGAGGCTGCTCAACCTGCTAGGCTGCCCACATCACACAACCTCCCACTGAGCAGGACGAACGTCGGAACTGCACGCCGAGCATGGAGACCAGAGGGAGGGGGAAGCCCTGCAAGTAAACCTCCCACTAAGTCTCTAGTTCTTTTTTTTTTTTCTCTTACTGGAGCTCAGCCTTAACTGGCTGAGCACAGAGACGATCTCCGGATGTGAGGGGAGAGGGCGTTTGCCATCACCGCTGCGCTTGGCCTCCAGCACCTATTGCATTTCAGCTGCTCAAGTAGCTAAGCCCATGCTGGAAAACCAGCTACCAGGCCAAGGCAGATCTCTGAGGGACAACGGAAATCACCTCAGGAAAACTCAACTGGGGGAGGGACCATTTTGTATCACTGCAGGACAGCAGGGGCGGTAATTTTCTTCCTTAATTCTCCTTCTTAAAACTGAAGCAATCCCCAGTGTGGAAATGCATGTCCACCATCTACTGGAGACAGAGAATATTGGCAGGCTGAGGTCACTGCAGGGGTCTAAGTACTGTGATGTCAGCTTGCTTATCTCCATCTGCTGGTAGGAGTGCATAACCCACTTGATCTGGATTCATCTGACTGGACGCTAAGGAAATGAAATTCCCAAAGTTTCTTTTGCTCTGTATGTTTATCTTCATTAGACTGTAAGCTCTAATGAGCAGGAACGGTCTTTTATATGTTTTTTGCACAGCGCTGAGCGATGCTATAGAAGTGTTAAGTAGGAGGAGGAGTTGGCAAGGGGCATGGAGGTTGTCTGTGCCAGAATTATGAGTTTTTTCACACCTCATAGGTTGGAACTTCAACTGCTAATCTTATAGTCTCACGATCTGCAGCCAGCAAGTTTTGAAAATGCTGGCAGCACACATACAAGCAAAAGCAGTGCATACAAGGATTTTAAGTTCTGTGCAGCTTTGAGGGAACACTGCTTACAAATAACAAGATTACTAGTTTGGTGGCAGTCAGGTCAAATCTACTGTTGAAGTCAGGAAAAGGAGAGAAGTGTATTTCATTTATCTATTAGTGAAGAGCATGAATCAGAGCTACTAGTGTTAAAGTATTGCACTTACTGCTTAAATGTATTGCAGCTCACTATTTTTAATCATTGGTCTCAAAGTGCAATGAAATATTTTGAAAAAAAAACAAAAAAAACTTGAGTTAAATTTTTTCATAGAAAATCTTATACCATGTGTAAAAAGAACGATAATTTCAATATGACGACACTTATCTTTTCAATACTTATGCAAAATTCCACTGAAAGAGCCCTGTATCTGCTAAGCCCACACCAAGCCAAAACTGAGCTGCAATACATTTAAGTGGTAGGTAAAATACTTTAACCCCATTTTACTGACTCTTAAGTAAGTTTTAGCAAGCTCTCTACATTTAGGAGAGTCTCAAAAGCAATTTTTGTGGTGTCACCTTATTTTGGTGGTAATTTTGATCGTATACTTTTTACCACTGAAGACTGTTTAGGCATTGGCATTTTGTTTTCTGGCTGTAATAAGCCTTTTATTTCTCTGTGTAAGCACTTGGGGTTTACCCTCATGAAACTGTAGATTAAGTGTTTCAGAGGGTGCGCAAATAAGGCAAAGAGGAGATTGACATATGGGCAGTTTTTGGCTACAGTGACATCAGGTGCTATTTGTTCTGAGCGTAGTTTTGCAATCTTTTTCTACAGTGCCTGCGTATCCAAAAGGCTCATGCATAAAAGTGTGACCAATGTATTCTATAACTCTGAGCTTGATGGGCCCCAAATACTTTATTATCCATTTCGCCATTGTTTTGCTTCCTGCTCGGTCTCTTCCCCGGTTCCAAATATATTTTCTTTTTTTCCTAGCTTTCCAAAAGAACTTTCCATAGACTCTCTTTTTAAGAGAGATCCTTGTGGGTGCCTGAGATAAAAAGTGACTAAGCCAAGGTCACAAATGTCATTGGAAAAGAATATGGATCCAGGTCTCCTGGCTCCCAGCCCACTATTCTAACTAATAGTCAACCCATTAATTAAAAGATATATTCAGTGATTCTCAACATTTGTTGATTCTTGATCCAAATTAGCAGCGACTCGAATCTAAAAGCCTATGGTTGTGATGATGAAACAACTTAACATCCTCATGCCATAGGTAAGCCTCCCAAAGCCACCAGCTGAGCAAGCATAATCATTGCCCTTCAGGAGCTTAGCTCACATGCTCCCACAAAGATATGGCAAGCATGCTTAAGAACATAAGAACATAAGAAATTGCCATGCTGGGTCAGACCAAGGGTCCATCAAGCCCAGCATCCTGTTTCCAACAGAGGCCAAAAACCAGGCCACAAGAACCTGGCAATTACCCAAACACTAAGAAGAACCCATGCTACTGATGCAATTAATAGCAGTGGCTATTCCCTAAGTATAATTGATTAATAGCCATTAATGGACTTCTCCTCCAAGAACTTATCCAAACCTTTTTTTTGAACCCAGCTACACTAACTGCACTAAATACCTTCTCTGGCAACCAATTCCAGAGCTTTATTGTGCGTTGAGTGAAAAAAGAATTTTCTCCGATTAGTCTTAAATGTGTTACTTGCTAACTTCATGGAATGCCCCCTAGTCCTTCTATTATTCGAAAGTGTAAATAACCGAGTCACATCTACTCGTTAAAGACCTCTCATGATCTTAAAGGCATTATGACATTTTCCGTTCTATTAACCATTCCCTTCCTAATAATTCCTAACATTCTATTTGCTTTTTTGACTGCTGCAGCACACTGAGCCGACGATTTTAAAGTATTATCCACTATGATGCCTAGATCTTTTTCCTGGGTGGTAGCTCCTAACATGGAACCTAACATCGTGTAACTACAGCAAGGGTTATTTTTCCCTATATGCATCACCTTGCACTTGTCCACATTAAATTTCATCTGCCATTTGGATGCCCAATCTTCCAGTCTTGCAAGGTCCTCCTGTAATGTATCACAGTCTGCCTGTGATTTAACTACTGCTTCTTTCATTAATAAACCATGAAAATGTTGAAATGGTGCGCAATCGTCTAATTCTTTTGAAAGAGATTGGCACTGAATATTAAACTCAAAGGCCACCTACACACAAAATCTAGAAAACAAGGTAATTACTTCTTTTATCATAGCTATCTGAAGTTAGTTACATCTTCTAAGCCCTAGAAAATTGAAGCAGCTCTACTAAGTGTGGAATACGTACTGTAATTTCAGGTCATAATTTAGTTTCTAGTGTCCATATCTTATTTTTACATACATTTCAGCTATAGGTTATTTTTGGATTTACTTTAGGGGTTTTTTTTGTTTTGTTTTTTTAAACACAATCAGATTGCATTGTTAGTACAGCATAACTAATACCACACATCCACTGTAATAATTACACATCGGTCAATTTCACTGAAGGTCACTTGAGACAACAACTACAGTATGCAAGTCATGCTGTCATTGATCTTCTCAGCTTAAGTGAATTATAGAGTAAGCAAAATTAGTTTTGTTTCATTTTAACTCAAGTATACTATAGATATGCAGTTTATAATAGCAGAATCTCACCAAACTGGTTCTACTATTACTACATCCAAGGGCACAACTTTAAGTTGACAAGGATGAGCTCATCATGCTTTGCAGGCTCTCGGGGAAGAACTTTGTACTTTCCAAGGTTTCACTCATGAAGGACAACAGTTTCCTTAATAGAAAGTACACATAGCAATTGGCATACTCACCCTATATCAAATAAACTTTGTACTGCCAACTCAGTCAAGTAGGAAATCCTTTAAGCTCAGGCACAGCCATGTTCAGCTGGCATACTATCTGATTAGTTCAATGTTTTACTTCATTATAGTGAGCATTACCCAACAATCATCACAAATATAAGCTAATTGTATAGATGCCTATAAATCACCACATTCATTCACTCCTTTTTGTGTCTTTCTTAAACATACTTTTCAGGATCGGATCACTCCAGTATATGGAAGGTACTCCAGACAGGATATAATAAGAAAGAAGCATGTGACTCAATAGGAAAACACACGCCCCTCATTCAAATTAACAGCTAAGGAACAGGGTCAGAGCTTTTTCATAGCAACATTAGAAAGAAAGGTTCTTCCTGTCCTGAGACAGGCAAGGGAAACAGGGCAGAAAAAAGAAAAAAAAATTGACAGTTACCCATGCACACAGACATACAGAAAAAGAGACAATACCAGACACACAGAGCTAGAGGAAAAGACACTACTAGAGGAAGCACCAGCAAGACACAGAAAAGCTGCCAGACACACACAAAGAGACAGTGACAACCAGAGACACACAAACACTGCCAATTACACAGAGTCACTGCCAGTCAGGCGGCAGCCAGAGAGACACATATACAGAGACAGTACCAGCTAAGGAGACACTATCAACCAGAGAGACACAAAGACACTGCCAACCAGACACACGTACATATACATACACACACACATACACAAACTAACCAAATGCACAGAAAAACTGACAGTCAAAGACACGCTCCCAGTCAGACACAAAGAAAGAGAGACTGTCAGTCAGATGCACTACAGCACAGTAATGGAGAGAGAGGGGAGACAGACTCACACAGACAGGGGTCAGATGAGGACAGCAGGTAAGGCAGGGACACGAGACGCCGGCGGCCAGCAGTTCCTCACCCAGCTCTATGGCAGATTCTGTTTCTGACCCCCTCTGCGTCTCTCCGCCGCTCCCGCTTTCGGTTTCTGGGGCTTACCCTCCACTTCCTCGTCGCTTTTCTCTCTTCTCATCGGAGATTCTTGAGTTGCGGCGGGAGCGTCCCCTGCTGCTGCTGCTGCTACGGAAATCGATGGCCGCCGACCCCCGAGCTCCTCTCCCCGGAACGGGAGGGAGAGTAGCGGAGACCCGGCGTCTGCACGTTACTACAGCCAAGCGGCGAGCGCGAGCTGGGAGGAGGGGGAATTCCCGCAGGCAACGTCACGAGTACACGTAAAGGCCCCGCCCCCTCCCGGAGTCTATTTCAAGGTTCTGGGGGTGGAGGAGCGGCCGAAGAATTTTTTTATTTTTTTTATTTTTACTTTTGTCTGTTGCCCCCTGGTGGCGGCACCAAAGACTGAAAAAAGAAGGGAGGGCTTAGCTAAGTCTTTTTTTTTTTTTTTTTTTTACAGCAGTAGGTAATTTAAGTGTATTACTACTTGTGGGTGGGATCTCCTGTACCATCCCCTCAACCAGTGGAGGAGCACTAACCACGAAGTCTCCGGGTTTCTTCTGCCCTGGAGAGAAAAAGCAACCTTTCTGAACGCTAAAGGCTGTGCTCTGCCAGAAAAAAAAAGTCCAAAACTGAAAGTAGACTAAGAGGGGAGTGTTTCCCAAGGAAGGGGAAGGGGAGAGACCCTTAGCAACTGTTAATTAATTAGCTTGGTGTTGCGCCACCTGTGTTTGTCTATGGCTTCTGCGCGCGGGGGCGGGGGGAGGCGTAGCGGACCACGGGGAGAACTAACGGTACAATTGGAGCAGACCTTTGTTTTAAAGAAAGGAAACAAGGTAACTAAAACAGACTTCCTGACGGTGACGGGGATTAATTAAACCAGAACCTGGAGATGCAACGGGAAAAGAAACCACAAAAAAAAAAAAATCCCACAGCAAACTTAATTTATTTATTTTATTTTTGGTTTTTTATATACCGATCTTCTTACATTGTATGCAAATCAAATCGGTTTACAGAGAACAAATTAAAACTTGCTTGGTAGCATTACATAAAACAGAGGAACTATTAAATAACAAATAAAAATAAGAGAACATATAAGAACAATAAATACCATGGAATTTGAAGATATTCCTAAATTATACAGATGCCTGGCAAGAGGCTGATGAAGTAACCTTAAATAGTTAACTTACATGTGGATGAAACGAAGTAAATTGTGCAGGGAGGATAGGCAAAGGGAGGACAAGGGGGAAGGAGGGAGACACAACTAAACAGCAGATATGTGAAAAAGGAAAACATAAGGGGAGAGGCCAGCTCAAGGCAGCCTTCTCCTCTCCCAGGTGTTACCTCCGTACTGATTTTGCTTTTCGAGGCTGCAGAATTTTATGATCCTGCCCTTGTGCCCTGGCAGAGATCCCATTGGGCTGCAACTGAAATAAGGGAGCTGGAGTGGAGGTAAACCAAGAAGGGGAAAGTCAAAGGAGGGTGCTGCAGCCCTGTGTGAGAGGGGAGGAGGAAGGGTTGGCCCAGGGTTGCCAGGTAGTCATGAAAGAACAAGTGCTATTTACTGAAAACAACTAGCCCAAATGACTGAATTAAAGCTGCTTTTATTAGATTGTATTTATACACAGAAAACACTTAAAAACTTTAGTGAGTGTAATGGAGGAAATACAGTGGCTTGCAAAAGAATTCCACCCCCTAAAATGTCAGATTTGTGTGGATTACAAATGACACTTAGCTTGATCTAGGTAATATGTATTTAGTCCAGTTCTTGACTTTTGCCATAGTAGATCAAAACCTTTCAAAACAATAGCAGCCAATGACGGGAACAGCAGGTATGGACAGGCTTTCTTTCAAAGGTTGTCTTCAGCTGGGAGAATTTAAAAAAATAAAAATAAAGACATAATTATATGAAATCAAAAGTGAAGGTGCCTTGAGCACCCAAATTGGAAGTACAGGTGTGCGTTCATGCATCTTCGCCGGCGGGGGCTGCTGGAAGCTGCCTCGCGGACAGCACCTCGCAGGGAGCGCCCGATCCGCCCCGGGCTGCTGAAGCGGGAGAAGGAATGCTGAAAGAGAAAGTGAGACCGGCACCCATGGACGTTGCCAGGGCAGGTGAGCGGGGGCTGGGGGAAAGTTTTCTGTCTACCCTTACCCCTGCCTCTAACACAGGGGTAAGGGTAGGCGGTAATTTAGCAGGTTAAAGATGTGGCTAAACTGTAGGTTAAAAAGGCGATAGTCGGGGCACACATTACTGAATGGGAGGGAATAGCTAATCGGAACGTTTACATATCATTTACATGCCGCGGGCGGAAAGGGTTACCCGTTGATTTAAAGAAGCGGTAAGGATGGGTTAAAAGGGATAGTGAATCGTGGGTTGGACTTACGCGGCCAAATTGTGGGTATAAAGCGGGTTAGAAATGGGGTAATCGTGGCTGCGCTTTACTGTATCGGCCTGTTAATTTGGAAAAATCGTGAAGTTCAAGTGCCTATGGTTCCCAGGTGGGGGCCCTTCCTCCCCACTCTCATATGTTGAAAGGAGCAATGTTATTCGTCAGCTTCTTGCATTATTAACCTTACCTTCCAATGTACTAGGCGAGCTAGGGTGCCGTCCATTAGGGGGCACGAGCCATGTGAGGCTGCAAGAGGCGGCGGCAAAGAGGAGTGGAGAGTCAAATCTCCACTCCTCTTTGTTGCTGCCGCTCATGGACCAAAAACCCAAGAGGAAGGAGTCGGGTCCATGACCGGGGGGAGGGGGGTGCATCACAAGGCAAAAGGTGCCTAGGGCACCTAATCCCCTTGCACTGGCCCTGCATATCACTTAAAGTGGCAGCACCACTAATGGACTCTGTGGAGAGTAGTGTGTGGCTAACTATCCGGTTTTCAAGCTAAATGTACAGAGGCCAATTACAGCGGTAACCAGACACTGTAATGTCTGGTCCAAGCTGCTTGCATGACCCCAGGACAGCGTCTGAATTGTGTTGGCTGCACATAGCCAGAGCCTAGTTATATGACTCTAGCACCAGTCCTCCAATCAGCTGCATGTTCTTTAGCTCAGGCAGCTGACACAGCCAAAGAAGGAGATGTGGGAGGGAGAGATATGCAGAATCTGGGCCTGCACGTTGGAGTTGAAACCACAGCTACCTCTCTTGCTGCCTTTACTTCCTGCGGTTTAATCAATTATGCTGCCCCACCACTACCACTGCCGCTGCCCCTTCCCCTTCCCAGCTGGGACCTACACCGCCTGCCACCACAGCTGCCTCTTCGACACCCATGGCTCAGCCCATCAGAATTGCAGCCTCTTCTTCCCACCTCACTGTGTATGTCTCTGCTACTCACTGTAGGCCATGCCTTCCATCCTCTTCCTCCGGGGCCGATGCAATAATCTTCGTGGAAAGCGGGTGCTGACTTTTCAGCACCCGCTTTAACGCACGCATGGCGCCCGCAAGGAGGGTGCCATGCAATATGTAAATTAGGGGGTGTGTGGAGCAAGAATAAAAGCATTGCCACACGCTCTCTATGATATCATTTATTTGCATGATGTCATGGTTCAAAGCTTACAGTTCTATACATAAATACAAAGTCACATACCTGTCCATGGATATTCAGGTTTCCTCACCCCTCATACATCAGCCTGTCTGTGCGAGAAGTCTGGTCAATTGATTAGGTGAAGAAGGGGAATCTGCAGCACTTCGTACGTCTACGAAGGCGCTCCAAAAGACTCCTGTCTCGCCGTTCCACCCCTCTGCTTTTTATACACGTCAGGAAAGTTGCTGATCACTATGGTTTCCCCTGTGTTGTTGCCAACAGTCGATAACAGTTGCTATCCCTGTGTTGTTGCCAACAGTTGCTACCACAAAGCCTGACTTATCTCTCCCTTGGGCATAGGCTGGTTAATCAGGCCCGCGTGTCCCCGGCATGAGCAGCCAAAGTCTTTGTTGCACAATCAGTTATTGGCAGCAACATTTTCCTTACACTCCACCCCTTGATCAGCAAGTTTCCAACACGTATGCATAAGAGGCAGTATGAACATTGATTGGGGTTCTCTGAGACAGGCGATGCACACGATAGGTGAGATAATTGCAGGTAAGGCACAAAATACTAATGATACAAAGTACTAGAATCGGATGAAATAGCCACTTGAGTGTTTGTTGGGCAGTAGGGGAGTGGCCAGTAAAAATATCCCACCATGAGTGATGGGTATTATCAACAATTTGTTGAGTTAACGAATGTAATTTATCTTTCAGGAACAAAGTGTTCAGTAACACAATGTCGGTAGATTTATTCAACTTTGTTAGTATTTGTTGTAACTGATGAGACGCATTTATGGCCTTTTGCAGAGGCCGTAGGTCTAACAGGGGCATCTGTAGAAAGGTAGTCGATATAATTTACCCCCGTAGAGATATTTAGTGTATCTTTAGCAGGTAAGTAATACGTGATATTACCAAACAAAAACACTGAAATGTTATATATACAACCACTAAAGGAGGAATTTTATAAATACAAACCACTTGAGGGGCGACTACGGTGAATCCGTGTGCCTGAGCAGGTAATACCCATAAGTCGCATTCACTTGTGGAATGTTGCAAAGTGCAGTCCTCTTTAACACGGGATACTGAAAAATGGCAAGCAAAATGTCCTGACAGAAGGGGAACGCAATTATCTAAGGAGGATGTTCGATTATCCGGAAAGATCCATTTACCGGAGAAAATTGGTAGGACTATTACAGCTCCTGAAGGGGACCAAACATGAAATGGGAGTGCTATGAATTTACATGCTGTTACATTGGTGCCGTAGTACCATTCAATCAGCCCAGTACAATATTGTTGGTTACTATTAGTTTGTTCGGGTCGTGGCTTCCACCCGATAGGATAGGGGATCAAATTTTTGTACATATCGTTCAAACAAAATTTTCCATATAGGAGCTTGTTCAATATACAATTGTGTCTGGACGTATTGAAATTGTTGGGTAAGATAAAGAATTTGCAATCGAGCTTGCGCCCAATTGAACAATGTGGAAATATTTTTCATAGTTTGTACTTGTTGGGCAAATATTTTCTTATGAGCATCAGATTGCGCTTGCAAATAATGTAATGTTTGATGAAAAAGATTCATATTGTTGGACATCCAATCGGCCATAAGGTTAAGAGCGGTACTTGTGTCTGTGCCGGCTCGAGCAACTTTGCCCGCTAGTACTTCTACATCTATGCTGTTAAGAACTCCCACCCCTAGGCCAGCACTTCCTAATAAAGTATCGTACCATTCTCGCCTTCTCCTTCTAGTACGGGGTATGAGGGGAAAAGATATGTTAAAATATAGTTTATGAACAGTTTTATAAAATACTACCGTAACACAAGTTTCTGGTAGGCGAATTAGGGATTGTTCTCGAAACTGAGGCTGGGACACTTGACTCATGATCCAATAATACTTAAACACATCAGATGTATTATTTGCTTTGGACTCCATGCAGCCGAGTATCCAAGCTGGTTTGGAAACATTAATGGTAGGTAATGCAACAGAAACATTATTACATTGGTATCGTAGGGCGCGTGGGGCGCCCATGAAGCAAGTATAATCAAAATCTCTACAAACATATTCTGTAGTATTACGAAGTTCTAGGGTCGCGTTCGCATCATGTTGATATAGCCAAACATACTGGTTGATATTATTAAGAGATATAGTGTACGGAGTAATATTTTCTATCATAAAGTTCCACAAATTACAATTGTCACAGGTTGCATTACGGAATAACTTCCACGTTGTCCGATTTGATGCTTGGATCTTTGATAGTAGCTTGTGGAATCCACCTTGCGCTAAGGAGGGTGTGTTTCCAACGGTCAGGGCCCATATGACCAGGAGGGCTAGTAGCGTCAAGATCGTTGCAAAGAGGATATTGAAGAGGATACTGCCATCCTATTAAGAGAAGAAAAGGAAAACTTTTATTCCCATAACTTGCAGCGCATGCTCGGTACCTGCTGCCAGACATCTGCACCTTCCGCCAGTACTGTAAGGACAGCATCCTTACCTACCGCCAGGATTTCACCTTTTTGTGGTTCCCGATTAGGGGAAAATATCCAAATTTTTGCCCCAGGATGTAATGATTCCAGTGGTATAGTAGTGCTTCCAAGAGCACTTCCCCTTGGTGTTTTATTTGGGACCCCCCCATGTCATTGTATCTGTGTGACATGGTATAATGATCAATTGGGACACCTTAGTATGAGCTGGGATATATATTTCACTTTTTGTTAAATTATGATACACTACAAAAATAGAACCTCTATAGTCTGCGTCAATTATGCCTCCTAAGATTGTAAGACCCTGTTTTGCCCAACTTGACTTAATTCTTACCCAACCAAAATGACCTTTGGGGATGCTACATCCAAAATGCATATCATACAAAAGTGATTGTTGGGGAGGGATTACTAATGCGGTGGGATTGTTCATGTCATATCCCGCTGCATCCGAGCTATTCTGCTTTGGTAATTCTACACTACCCTCCGCTGTCGCCCAACAGATAATGTTACATTGTTCCAAAGATGTAATACTTATTGCTTCAGATTTTTGATACATTTTTTGAAAAGGTGTCCTTCCACTTTCTTTCAATGGTCTACTATTTAATAACTGTAATGCTATCAGTAAATACTGCTTCCATCCCTTGAGAGTATGCGATTTAGTCAAGGATCGCAACATATTTTTTAGAATTCCATTCATACGCTCCATTAACCCCGCAGCTTGGGGGTAGTAGGGTATATGAAAGATCCACTCAATATAGTTGTCTTTGGCATACTGCTGTACAGTCTGTCCAGTAAAATGTGTCCCTCTATCGCTTTGTATTTGAGAGGGTATTCCATAATATCGGCCCATTTCCCGTAACAATTTCAAGGTTGCTTTTTGGTTAGCCTCAGGGGCTGATATTCCCATTAATGCTCCACTATTGGTATCTACTGCAGTGCATATATACATATCTCCCTGAGACTTACGTAAGGGGCCTATGAAGTCAATCTGCCAGATAGCAGCGGGTGTTAATCCCCAATGTATTTTCCCCCTTTCGATTGCATGCGGGGACCGTGGATGGGATAATTGACAATATTCACACTGTTTAGCAATATTTTGAAAGTCCGATAGGGACCCTGATATCCCTCGGGTTTGTGCCCACCTGTGACTTGCTTCTGCCCCTAAATGACCGCTTTTGCAACGAGCCCATCTCCAGAGCCCACTTTCTTCCGTGTGATCAAGGGCTGTTGTTCTAATTTTGGCATGCTGATCTGCAATGGAATTGTACAAGTTAGACAAAGAAGTGTCTTTCACATGCGCATCTACATGGAAAACAGTAACCTTTTTCTTATGGCATTCGGTCCAAAGTTTTGCCAAATATCAGCACCCCATACTGGGCGGTGATGTATCTTCCATTCACCTCGGTGTCATTTTGGCATCCATTAAAATTTCATGATTCTGGGTTAGTTGATCTGTATCTAATAGAGCCCATGTCGCCACTGTATTTCCACCCCGATATGCAGACGATTATCTGTTGTGGCGGTAGCAACGCGGGGGGTATGGCCCTTTTCCTATTGTGCCCAGGACAGGTCCGGATATATCCGGGTACTGTCCTGTCCCTTAGGTGGGGCACTAGGGATTGCACTGCCCTGATTTATGAAAGGGTTGGTCTGATTCGCCTCCCTCTCCTTCTTCTCCTGTAACAACTGTGACATTTTCTCCAGTAACATACAACTAACATCCTCTCCTCCTTTTTCAGTATTGTAAACCTTTTTAGGCTTACCTTTACATTTCTGTAGATACATCTTATACATTTCTTTGGTGGGAATGCCATCGATTTTGTCTTTGGCCACCCCTGCCTCTATTAAAGCGGCAAACGTATCCCTTCTGGAAACCCTAGCCTCTGTCTCTCTATTCCTAAGATCTCTGAAACCCTTCGGTGCACTTTCCATTCGTTCAGGGACTCGGGCGCCTATATGATCTTTCTCATATAAATATCTCTTTTCACGCCCGCCCGTGTCACAGGCTCCCAGCTCTAAAACCTCCCGAATTGCTTTGATTAAATCCCCAATTGTTTTTTCCGCATTATTAATCATTAAAGTCAACATAATCGATTTATGTTGTGGAGTCAAATTCTTCATTATATCAGTGCGTGCAGTATGAGGAAGTGTCAGGGCGGTAAATTTGCCTTGCACCCCCTGAATGCACCATACTTGCATCATTAATTCTTTAATCCACTGTATAATATCCCTCATGGAATATAATGTTCGCGAAGTTATTGGCCAGTCAATTATACTAAGATATCGAGATTTAGCTGCGTAGGCAACTACCATGAATAAATTGGTCATGTTCCCATCCCCCGTTACTGTTCTAACTGCAGCTCTAATCTCAGGATCTGTTGATATCATGGTAAAATACTTGACATCTCTTTGATCTATGATAATGTCTTCTGCCCCTGACTCGTATAAGCGGACTAGCCACTTATCTAAGGATTCGCCGGGACGCTGTCCCATTCTGTCTAAAATTTCGCTTATCTCATGTTGTGAAAAATCCTCCAGCACCTGGGTGGCTTCACTAGCCACTGCCACCCCATCGCTAGCTTGCTTTAACTTTCTACGTATTACGGGGCATGCTTGCCCTATCATAGTTTCAGACGGCGGGTCTATTTCGGCTTCTCTTTCACTATCTGTGGAATCCCATATATCTCCATCCCATGTTTCGGGGTCCCATTCTGTTTTCATTATGCAAGCCCTAACTTTAGCATGATTTACTCAACCTCTCCGCTTCCTATATTTGTGCTGTGCTAATCGGACTGCTGCTTGTTCAGCAATCGATTGATATTGCTCCGACTTATTCCTATAAGCCTCTAGATGGCACAGTAGCATTATGTTGGCCTGTATGGCCTCATCTAGTTCTTTATCTAAAGCTGCTAGGCATTCTTGCACAACATTTTTCTGTTCATGACATCTCCGATATCCTGCTAAGACAGTAGCTAATTCTTTTCCTTTTACTACCGGAATCTTTTGCAATTGATTCACTATATCTAACGATTCACTGCCTATGTCCCATGCTTCTGCTAAGCCAGTGTTAACTGCCCATTCTTGAGCCAATAACTGATACGGGGTTTTTTCCCAGCCGGGAATTTTAAGATCTATTGAACTATCCCCGTCTGTTTTTCCGTTAGTCTCTTTGGATTTCTTTTTAAACACAGACATCCTGCCGACTACGCCAATTGTGTGGAGCAAGAATAAAAGCACTGCCACATGCTCTCTATGATATCATTTATTTGCATGACGTCACAGTTCAAAGCTTACAGTTCTATACATATATACAAAGTCACATACCTGTCCATGGATATTCAGGTTTCCTCACCCCTCATACATCAGCCTGTCTGTGCGAGAAGTCTGGTCAATTGATTAGGCGAAGAAGGGGAATCTGCAGCACTTCGTACGTCTACGAAGGCACTCCAAAAGACTCCTGTCTCGCCGTTCCACCCCTCTGCTTTTTATACACGTCAGGAAAGTTGCTGATCACTATGGTTTCCCCTGTTGTTGCCAACAGTTTCCAACAGTCGATAACAGTTGCTATCCCTGTGCTGTCGCCAACAGTTGCTACCACAAAGCCTGACTTATCTCTTCCTTGGGCATAGGCTGGTTGATCAGGCCAGCGTGTCCCCGGCACGAGCAGCCAAAGTCTTTGTTGCACAATCAGTTATTGGCAGCAACATTTTCCTTACAGGGGGTCGCGCTAGGAAGGTTATGAAAACCGAGGCTGAGTTTACCAGCGTCGGTCTTCATATCTCGGCAGTCTGCCAAGTTATTTTGTTTTATTTTTTTTACTTTAAAAAAGAAGTACAGAAAAGCAGTTTTTTCTGCTTTTCTGTACTTCATTTCAATGCGCTCAACTATTAACACCTGAGATGCACATTTATCTTTTTGCATTTGGAGTGAATGAGTAATAGCCTCATTCACATGCATTTGCATGTGATGAGCGCTGTCCCATTCACTCCGCGTCGGACGTGCGTTAAATAGGCGCTAATCCCCGTATTGCATTAGGGGGTGGATTAGCGCCTATTTAACCCGCGTCGATAGCGGGTTAAACTGCGCTCGGCTAAGCGCACTATATTGCATCGGCCCCTCTGGTCTTAATTTGCCTGGCTGCTTTACCTTTCATCACTGTGGGCTGGCAGCCCCCTCCCCATTTTTCTTGGGGTTTTTTTTTGGGGGGGCGGGGGGTTTAATGTTCTACTTCCTCTGCTGGCACTCCCTCTCTGTTGGCTGGCTGGCTATTATCTCTTCTCCTGACTGCTGCTGTGGCAGCCAGAGCCAGGCAATCCAACTAGGGAAACAGTCCTTTTTTGTAAAGAAAGGAAAAACGAAAACAGAAACCATCTTAAGCCTGGATTTTCTAAAATTGCAGGCCTTAGTGAATCGTGTGGTACCAGGGGGCGAAATCGGCAGCGATCGCACCACCGCGGTGTTATTGCTGCTGGCTTTCACAAACCAATAGCACCACTGTGAAAGGTGGTGCTATTGGGCGCGTTAATGGCGGCGATAAGGGGCCTTACCTTTTCGCCATCATGCAATGTCTTCACCGTGCCCACCCCGGCGCCGAATCCGCCCCGATCTAGCTATTGCACGTGAAAAGGGACTTCGCGTGCGAAAGCTATAGAAAATGACCCCCTTAATTTGCCACTTAGTTGAGTTGAAATTTACCTAGTGTTAAACAAAAATGTAGTGTGCTGCAGTGACCTCCCGACCAACATCTCTATTCCCTTCTCCCGGCCCAGCATCCCCAGCCCTGAACCCAGTGTTGCACTTCCCTGCTTAGTATCACCCTGCTTTCCTGTTACTGGATTGCCCTATACCCCAGGCAGGCCCACGGAGCATGGCTGGTCATGTGGGGAACCTTCCTGGGTGACATGACTGGCCAACTGAGCTCATGCCATTACAGGGATGGCGTGCAGCACTGGCATCCAGGCCCCTGATGCGTGCATCAATGCCTCCCTCCCAGACTTTGCACATTGCACCCTGTGCGGTTGCCCAGGGCCCACCCTTTCTTACAGTCCTGGCTCACTCTTTTACTCCTCCCCTACCCAGCATCCTTCTGACCCTCTGGGAGCATGTGTGAGAGAGTGCGTGTGGCAGGGAGTATGTGCGAGAGTGTGTGTGAGGAAGGGAACGTGTGAATGAGCATGTGTGTGAGGAAAGGAGCATGTGTGGGTGTGTGCAATGAAGGAAACGTGTGTTTGAGTGACAGAGAAGGAATGCATGAGAAAGTGAATGAACGTGTATATAAGAGAGAGGAGAGACCCCCACCCAATCGCACACACACCCTCCAATAATCCAGTTTCAGGGTGACTGGAAATCAAAAGTTTCCAGGTATGGAAAGAGAGGAATTTTTTAAATATTCTTATAAGTTTTAATTACTGGGTGTTAGTTGATGTTAGCTGTTTTGTAATATTTTATGGTTGTTTGGTGAACTTTTAAAACATTTTATATACATTTTTGATTATTGGATGTTCTATTAATCAGTTATTTTGAAATATTTTTTCTTTTTATTTGTTGGGTTTTACTGTTATGATTATTTTCTATTTCTTTAATTGTATTATAAGGAAAGGTGCTCAGCATACAGTTGTTGCTCAGCATACAATCCAGCTTGGTGCAGTTTCCAGTTTAGATTTTGTCTGCATCTTTGCATTTATACTTTATGGTCTCTTTATTCTGTATTTGGTGAGAGTCTGTTCTGCATGTGTGACTTAGGTGAGGTATTCTGCTAGCGTGTAATTTCTGTGTAGAGATCTATAGCAGCCTGCTCCATGGAGCTGAGCTAAGATATGGGGAGCAACTGAGTGGCAGGGGCTCTCCTTCATTACTCAAGAGGCTGGAAAGTAGTTCACACACATGATTTAACATTTTATGCAAATTTATTAAAAATTTATGGAAATATGTAAACTATCACTCTTTTTCCCCCCATTCCTCGAGTATCCAGTCCTGGTCAATGTAAAAGTTGGCAACCCTAGTGGAGGGGCATATGTCCACAATATTGTTGTGTTGCTTATGTTGGTGGATGGGTTGTTTGGAAATTATCTGGGTCATGGGGAGAGGAGTGAGTTGCCTCCAGCCCTCATCCCCCTATCTTTGAGTGTACCTCAACCCATCTCAGCACAAGGCCAACCCCTTCCTTCGATTACATCCCATCCTAGCTCACCAGGAGGTAGCCCGGTGTGTCAATTTTCCCTTTGTTCCCTGTTAATTTATGGGGGATTTTCAAGAGCCTACAAGTCTCTGCATGGGCCTCAAGTATGTAGATATTAGTTTCTTCACATAGATGTGGCTGAAAGGAGCTATGTTGTTCATTTGTTTCTGGCACTCCTGTGTTGCATCCCCATCCCTTATCTTTCATGCCACCTACAACACAAGCAATACCAGCAGTGGTAAGTGTGGACAGGCATATCCGCAGCATTGCTGAGTGGCCTGCCAAGTGTATAAGAACATAAGAAATTGCCATGCTGGGTCAGACCAAGGGTCCATCAAACCCAGCAACCTGTTTCCAACAGAGGCTAAAGCAGGCCACAAGAACCTGGCAAGTACCCAGGGACTGGGTATATTGCAATGTTAACAAACATAGAAGCCTATTTAGTTAAGTTCCTCAACTACCTTATTAAATATGAGGCAAAGTTTAAACTTGATCCCCTGCATCCCTTATTTTGTCCTCTGCTCTGGCAGCACCCCACTATAGGGGCCAATGCAATATTTGTACACAGAAAATGGGCACTCACTGTTGAGTGCCTGTTTTCCTAACTGCGCTCAATCACCTCTCCTCGACTCTCGATGCAATGTTTAAATTAGGGGTCACACAAAAAAGGCGCTAGAGAAAAATTGTGCATCCCTAGTGCCTCCTTGGCATCAAGTGCACAGGAGAAGTGGCCATCAAGTGGGTTGGGAAAATGGACCCTCAATCTAGACATCTGTTTTTTCCCCAAAACACGGCCAAGATATATGGCCTGGACTGTGTATTTTGTGTCTCTCTATTGGGCGTCCAGAATTTTTTTTTTCCTCAATTTTTTTTTTTTAACTAAATCTGCTTTAGTTGGTTCTTCCTACTTAGTATCACTACGATACTATTAGGAGGATCACAGAAAGCAGGATTTATCTTTTTTCAATGCTCCTTTGAGTAAGACATACCTTTATGCCAGCCCCAGGCCCAGGCTGGTGTAAAATTTGCCGCGTTGCAATGAGCGCATTAGCCACGCAGGAGATTTTTAGCAGAGGGGATTAGCTAATAGTCTCATCTACACAGAATTTACATGCAATGAGCGCTATTAGCTACACAGTGATTTGGACACGCTAATCCCCATATTGCATTGGGGGTTATGGATGCGTGTCCAAAAACCACATCCAATCGCATGTTAAACCGTGCGCTAGCTGCTGCGCACAGTATTGCATTGGTCCAATGAGTAATTAAGGTGGGTGACTTTAGCTTGCTGCTCATATTTTGCAAATTATTGGGACAGAAGGGCTGTCAGTGCGCCAGCCCAGGCAGAGTGGGTTTGGCCCCTTGTAATCATAATCTATTCTATTCTGGTGAACTCTCCTTCCAGGCACTAGGATTCAGGATAAGTTACACTAAGTGGGATAGAAGAGATATAAGAGACATTTAAATATGTTTTCTTGCACAGAAGGCATGCTTCTTTCAAAGGCAAAGTGCTTCTCAAATGAAGGGTTATGGGAAGGAAAGAAATACACTCAGGAATGATGTAAGGACATATTTCTTTACTGAGGAAACAGGGGATGCATGGAGCAGCATCCGTGTGGAGGCGGTGGAAACTAAAATAGTATCTAAATTCAAGAAAGCATGGGATAAGGACAGATGATTTCTGAGGGAGTGGTAGGGATTGTAATGCTGAATAGTCGGTGTGGATGGGTTGTCTAGAGAGGCTGTATCTTCCATTGGGCCTAGAAGTATGCCGTCCATTCCCAGCTCTCAGAGGGAAGGGATGTGGGAATTAGCATTGGCCTAGGTGTACAGGGGAGTGATCTGCTATTGCTTAACTTTTTTGTATATCATTCCCAGTTATACGCAGTGCTGTGCAGATACATCAATATGAAGGCAGTGCTGTTATGAGCTAACAATCTATTTGCAAAAGTGAATGGAAAAGTCATGCAGATGGAGTGGCTGACTAGGTCAGGCAAGAATGGTAGGCCTCCTCCCCTACTCTTGCAGGTTGCTACGAGAGGATTGCCCTATTTGTCCTTCCTTGGCATGGGCATGCATAGTTTAGCACCTCAATACAAATAATAAAGAATCCACAAAAGCAGGAAGTCAGTAGCAGAAACTACAAAAATACAGATCCTGAGACATGTGAAGAGTGGGAAACAAAGCTCAAAGAGACCTCATATTTAGATGCCAAAAGGCTAAGCAATTGTAAGCTTATAATAGCATTGAGTTGTTCTAATCATTGGTCTCTATAGGCTGTGTATGAAGGGCGCTTCTCCAACAAAAGCTGCCCGATATGCACTTAGAGTCTATGAGTACTTGTAGAACGGAACGCTCAAATATTAAAGCTTAAATCCGACAATGTACTTATCTTGTAGTGTAATGTCCATAGACTAGCCTTGAAATGATGTTATGGAAGTGGTGAACACAGACGTTATCCCGACACTGAGTGTTTCGGAGCAGACCTCCTTCTTCAGGGGGTCGGGTGCCACTGTTACCGGCTCTGTTGTAGTCTGGAGATATTTTGCTTGCTGAAAATAAGATGAGTACATAAAAGTATGTGCATAAATAGTCCCACTCAAATTTAAATACTGGCGCGAAGGTACAGAGGAACACTTACTAGTGCAGAAGTCCCGATGCAGCTCTGAAAATAAAACAATATACAGTCTATGATGGTAGAGCTAAAAAATGAGTTTTATATCGGAGCGAGTACCTGGTCACCACAAGATACTGACTTGCGCGATGCTGAGCAGAAGTCGATCGCTTAGCCGTGAGACATCTATCGGCGGCGAAGGGGAAAAAAGAACGCTGACCTTTAAGGAAGTTGAAAACCCGCCAATTTGGTAGATGTGTCCTTAAATGGGCACATACGTCACCATTGGGCGCCATCTTGAAGGAATTTCCCAAGCAGGGAGCAGGTAGTGGAGCACCCCGAGCCTCCCAATGAAGGGAGCAGGAAATAGATGAGACTGACGTAAGATTCTCTGACTGGAAAAAAAGGACTTTGTGAGAAAGTTACTAATCTGAGAAATTTTGTGCATGTGTAAGTAAAAAAAAAATAAGATCAAAACACTCGGTACAGAGACGAGGGAAAATGGAATAAATCTGTGTTACTTTAGAGAAAGGCAGACTGGTGAGAAGATGAATATACCTCACAAATGTGGTAAAGTAAGTAAAGACAATCTGAGACAGAAAAGTCAGACATCAATCCATGAAAGAAACTTCTGAGACTAAAGCAGAATAAGGTCAAATGTGACAGGAGAGCTGCACGGGAGGTCACCTAACCCTGAAACGTCAACAGACACAAAGTTAAAAAAAAAGAAAAAAAGTATTAAATGTAAATGGAGCCAATTTGTCTAAGTCCTGACTGAAATCTCAGCAGGTAAGAGTGATGATGTATGTGTGGAAATTGTCGCAAATACATCAGAGATAATGTGTATAAGTTTGTACTAGTAGTATGTCTGTAAGTGGTCCAAAAGCAAAAAGAAGAAACCTGGTCTGACCTCAAGCTTCGAATTAAGTCACATATACTTTAAAGTTCGGGTTCCCTGTGACCTGTAATGAATTAGTTGGGTTTAGTGTCTTTGTTTTTTTTTTGTCATAGATGTGTGCAACTCACTCATCTAGGTTTATCAATATAATTTTGGTATTATTCAGTTTGGGTGTGATTAGTGCAGAATTTCCTTCTCCATTTCCCTCAAACTTTTAAAAAGGCAGTCATCCAGATTTTGTCAATACTGATGATAAACATGTTTCTGATTGAGCAGTGCTTAAGGCAAGAATACTTCTTTCATGTTCAATAGATGTAGTTTAACAATTTTTGAAAGAGCTGCCATGTGCAAAAAAAAAAAAAAAAGTAATTTATTCCTACTGATTGTTCTCCTGTTTATTTTTTATGATAAACACTGATAAAATTTCCAGGGGAAATAAAATAAAATTGAAAGCAAAGATCCCTACCCATAGAGTTTAGAATCCTTTACCTTATTTTTTCTAATAGACAGTACTCTGCTGCTCATGGGAAGGCTCCAAAGAGGAGCTCTCCAGAAAGCCTTTTCACATATCTTTCTAAAGGAGGAATAAAGGGGAGAAGGAACAAGACTACAAAGTGAGGCAATTCTGTGGACCTAGTGAAGGCATCTTCTATACTGTCTCCAAAAACACCTCTCTCTTTTCTGGGTTGGCTTTGCGTATATCATGTAGCAACCAAGGGAAACAAGATCGGTGTAAAAAAGAGACCTTTATTCTTAGAAAATACGTGCCCGACTCTGGCTGAGTTTCGCTCTTAAGTAGAGCTGCCTCAGGGGCAACTGTATTGGAGAATCTTTAAAGGTAATCATCCCAGACAACGATCAGCTGAGGTATACATGCGTAATGTAAAATATATATATATATATTATATTTATCTATGGCTTTTCTATACTGATGTTCAAAGGACATCATATCAGTTTACATGAAACAAGTGGAAAATACATTACATAAGATGGTAACTGGGGAGAACATAAGATGAATAACATAAGGCATAATAACAAGGTGTAAGTAGGAAGGAGCAAAGAGATAGGTAACATTATAACTTTAAGGACATGAAGTATACAGAGTCAATAATTTTAAATTTGGGAACAAGAAGTTTACAGAGACAAAAAATTATAACTTTACGAGCAGGATGTTTAGTGTCAAAAATGGAGCTTGGTGGATGTGAAGGGGTTGGCAAGTGGGGGGGGGGGGGGGGTTATGTGAGACATATGGATAGAATTGAGCACAAAGAGGGTCTTTCTTCCAGTAAAGAAATGCGGCCCAGGGAAAGGGAAGCAGAGGGTATCCTCAGTCCCTGACCTTTGTGGTTTGGCTAAGAAAATTATTCTTGTAGAGTAATGTCCTTTTTTTTTTCTTCTTCTCTGTTTGCAGTTCTAGGAGAGCCTTATACTCAGAAGCACCAATGGCAAGTGCAATATTGTACATGTGGAATGCAGTAATCCTGATTGCAAACTTGGAATTGGTATTTGGGTTCTAGGGCTAGTATCCAAGAAGGAGACACTCGTGATGGTAGTAGGTTCTTATTATATTGACAGTTGTGGAAATCAGAACTAACAATGGCTCCTGGTTGGTTTCTAGCTTCGGCATAACATACCAATAGCTGAGGCAGCACCAAGCCTTTTATAGGGAATGAAGTCAGCTCTTGAAATTTTGTCGCTGCCTCCATCTGCTGGCCAGGGGGCACATCCCACCTGAATGGACTAGTCTGCTAGGTCTAAAGGAAAGGAAATTAATGGGTAAGTATAAATTTCACCATATTCAGAAAGATGAGTACTTTCTCAGGAATTTATAAAAATTATGGTTGCACTGTATTTCAATTCAAACAAAAGTGATAGTACACTTAAGTTTATAACTTATGTCTACTTGATTTTTGTAAATAGTGAGTTTTGTATTTAATTTAAATATTGTTTAAAAATGAGAATATTTTCAATAAAATCTTGAATTTTTGCCTTGTCAGAGCTATGAACCTGTTGCGCTCGGGGGTGGACCCTTGTCCTGGAGCAGTGGAGATCCGCCTCCTGGTAGGGACCAGGAAGCACCTGCCCCCAGGGGGCAGAGCACTGGAGGAGACAGAGGCTAGGATGAGCTTCACCACTGGAAGCCCGAGATCCCCCTGGGAGGAGCCCGTAAGGACCCAGGCTGCTTGGATTTAGGTGGGCCTCACAGGGTCTCCTGGAGAGATGAGAGTCAGGCGTGCCCACAGACAAAAGAGGAGCACGGTCAGGTTCGAGACTGGAGGTCAGATGGAGCAAGGAGGACCAGAACAGCGTAGGCGATGACAAGGCAAGAGACAGAGCCAGAATCTGGAGACGTGGTCAAGCAGGCAGAGGTCAGAAACCGGGGGTCAGTCCAAGGAGTGGTCAACAAAGCAGAGGTCAGGTACCGGAAGTCAGACGAGATCACAGGCAGGCTGAGGTCAGAAGGCAGGCAGGCAGATCAAGGAAAAGGCTGAAGTCGAAAGGCAGGCAGGTCAAGGAGCAGGCTGAAGTCAAAAGGCAGGCAGCAGGCAGACAGGTCAAGGAGTAAGCTGAGGTCAGTACCAGTGAGACAGTCCGAAGGTACTACCTGGGGAGGCGGACAGATGAACAGGAACAGAAGGACACTGGAATACTAGGATGCAGGAACAGGACTGGAACAGAAGGATCCTGGAACAAGACTGGGACAAGGTTCAGACGCAGTGACAATCTAGCAAGGAACAAACCCGATTGCCAAGGCAAGGAAGTACAGGCAGGGACTTCTTTATATCGGGGAATCAATCAGGGCGTGTCGTGGAGCTAGGACCCGCCCCTGGCCCTACAAGAGGCCAGGTGGTCCGTGCGCACGTAGGGGCGTGGCCGACGCCTCTGAGGACGCCGAACTCCGGCGTGAGGCCTGGTGCGTAGTGGAAGGCCCGGCGACCGCCGCCGTGGGACGCCGAGGCCTGGAAGAGCTCGCAGCTACCGCTAACGAGGCCGACCCGGGACCTGCTGTGGAACCAGAGAGGTGAGCAGGCCGGGCGCGGACGGCGTACGTAACAGAACCTTTATACAAAATTATGCAAATTTTCCACAGAATTTCAAAAAATTTGCCGCAGACTTTGTTAAACCTTGCTGCAGAATCTTAGAAAATCTGCCACAGGAAATTGGGGCTCTGACCATAATAGTAAAACCATGCTAATGAGAATAAATATTTTAAACAGCTAACGAACAGAATAACATTCTATAATTCATTTTTAAACAGTTTCCAAAAACCAATAAAATAGTTCAAAACATCCAATAATTAAAACTAATAAGGATAAAACTGGGAGCTTTGATTTCCAGTCACTCTAAAATTGTACTGGATTAATAGAGGGAGGGGGGCTGTATATAAATGTCTGCTCTCATATAAACACGCTATAACATACATGTTCATTTTCACACACTCACATGTGCTCTCTAGATTACATACATACACACGCTCACACTTTTTCCCCCTCTGGAAAGCACAAGTGGTAGCATCCACCTTTAGCCCATGCAACTAACTGGACTCCTCTTTCCTCTTGTGGCATGAACCAATGCATCTTTTTTTTTTCTGACCAAGTGGGCTGATGCTGATCCTTTTCCTTCCGGCTGCAGCCTTCTTTCCACCCATGCAAGCCCACATGACACAACTTTCTCTTTTGGGCCCACTTTGAAGGGAAGAACAAGGAGTTCGGATAATAGAAGGACTAGGGGGCAGTCCATGAAGTTAGCATGTGACACATTTAAGACTAATCAGAGAAAATTCTTTTTCACTCAATGCACAAACTCTGGAATTTGTTGCCAGAGGATGTGGTTAGTGTAGTTGGGTTTAAAAAAGGATTGGATAAGTTCTGGGAGGAGAAGTCCATTACCTGCTATTAATTAAGTTGACTTAGAAAATAGCGACTGCTATTACTAGCAACGGTAACATGGAATAGACTTAGTTTTTGGGTACTTGCCAGGTTCTTATGGCCTGAATTGGCCAATGTTGGAGACAGGATGCTGGGCTTGATGGACCCTTGGTCTGACCCAGTATGGCATGTTCTTATGTGCTGCAATCTTAGCTGTCCTGCCATTGCAGTGCCCCCCTTCCCCCCCAAACTGTGGCACTCTAGGTCAAGGGGGCTCAAATGAAGGGGGCCTGAATGAACCTAAAAGGGATATGCACCAGCTGGCTGATCAAGGAAGGAAACATATGGCTGTGCTATCCAGGCTCAGCGCTGCAGAGGCACTGCAATCTCATGGGCCAATACAGTACAGTGCGCTCTGGTGGAGCGCACTGTTATCCCGCATTTGGACGAGCGTTTGACGTGCTAGCTCTACCCCTTATTCAGTAAGGGGTAATAGCGCGTCGAAAACGCACGCCCAACCCCCCCCCGAAACTAATAGCGCCCGCAACATGCAAATGCATGTTGATGGCCCTATTAGTTAGTCCCGTGCGATTCACTAAGTAAAATGTGCAGCCAAGCCGCACATTTTACTTCCAAAATTAGCGCCTACCCAAAGGGAGGAGTTAATTTCTGCCGGCGCCATGGAAGTGCACAGAAAAGCAGTTAAAACTGCTTTTCTGTGCACCCTCTGACTTAATATCATGGCGATCTTAAGTTGGAGGCCCTAAAAGTTCAAAATAATTAAAAAAAAAAAACATTTAAAATCGGCCCGCGGCTCGAAAAGCGGACGCTCAATTTTGCCGGCGTCCGGTTTCCGAACCCGTGGCTGTCAGCGGGTTTGAGAACCGACGCCGGCAAAATTGAGCGTCGGCTGTCAAACTCGTTGACAGCCGCCGCTTCCGTCAAAAAAAGAGGTGCTAGGGACGCGCAGGCCCTAATTTGCATGTTTGTCCTCCCTGAATTGCGTGCGCAGGAGAGTTGCCTGTGTGTGCACCAGCGCTCTCCCACGACCTTTACTATATTGGCCTGTCAGAAAGGAGGAAGCATAGTGATGTTGTTAGCATGGCACAGCTTAGCTACATATCTCTTTCAGCAAGCCCAAGAGAAAAGTCACCTTCACTGCAGTGAGCCCAGGCAAGGGAGAAGCTGTTGTAGTCCACAACCCAGAAAAAGCTGCCATCTTCGCACCTTCCCCAGCCCGGAAGGAATTCCTGCTATCACTGGGTCTCTACCCAGAGAGATAAATTGCAGCTGCTGCCCACCCAGGGGAAAAGAATTGGTGAGGGAGGGGAATGGACAGAGTGGCCAGAGAGGGAGAAGGTGGAAGGAAGAGAAGAATGAGATGGAGAAAGGAAGATAGAGGAAAAATAAAGTCAAAAAGTATAAAACAAGAAAAGTAAAATAAACAGAACAAAGTCTGACAAAATAAAAAAAAAAGAACACACTAAAAAAATAAATAAAAAAAGAGAAAAATTTAGAACAATTAATGAAAACAGCTAAAAGAAAATGTTGGGCAGGGTGGGATGTAATTTTTCCCAGTTCCTAATCATTTTGGCTGGCACCTTTGTTTTTTTAATGTTCCATCCCTTACCATTTGTCTGTGGTGTATGGCCTGTCTGTTCTGGGTGTGGTGTCTGTATCTAGCATGCTCTGGTCTCTATACCTTTATCTCTTTCTGGATGTGATGTGTCTATACCTCTCTCTGTATCTGAGTGTGAAGTCTGGGTATGGGGGCCTCTGTTTCATAAGAACATGCCATACCGGGTCAGACCAAGGGTCCATCAAGCCCAGCATCCTGTTTCCAACAGTGGCCAAGCCAGGTCATAAG
Organism: Rhinatrema bivittatum; assembly: GCF_901001135.1. Classification (NCBI taxonomy): domain Eukaryota; kingdom Metazoa; phylum Chordata; class Amphibia; order Gymnophiona; family Rhinatrematidae; genus Rhinatrema; species Rhinatrema bivittatum. The sequence continues at coordinate 256,502,144 of NC_042616.1, read as the reverse complement.
AACCTGGCAAGTACCCAAAAACTAAGTCTTTTCCATGTTACCGTTGCTAGTAATAGCAGTGGTTATTTTCTAAGTCAACTTAAGTCCCTTTCTATATATACACCCTTTCTGGATGTGGTATGTCTGTCTTTGTGTCATTGTTTGGGTGTGCTTGCTTCTGTCAGCAACTTGAAGAGAAACAAAATGGGGACCCTGAGTCACTGGTTAGCAGCGTGGCTGCCTGGTGGCTTGACAACTGGTTTGCAATAGAATTTGACACAGACCAGGACTCCAGGATACCCTTTGTATGTTTGTGTGTGTATCTATGTGTCATGATGTAACCCAACTTTTTTTTTTTGGGGGGGGGCCCAATTACATGCATGGAAGGGGAGGCCACGGCTTAAAAAATTTGCTCTCCCCTCAACTAGATGGCCGACTAGTCTGCCTAGTGCTCCCACTGGCATGTACTCTCTCCATAGTGTTGCTCCCTGTTTACTTCCCACCTTTTTCCCCTTTTTCTCACGCCCCTCTTCCACCTTACTCACACCCCTTTCCCTTTTCTTCCCTCTCACTCACACCTCCCTTTCCCTCTCTCACCTTTCTCTTCTCTATCCTCCCTTCTCACTCACCCCTTCCATCCTCCATTCACTCACCTCCTTTCACCACCTCACCTCTCCCTTCACTCCCTGCTTTCCCTTCCCTCTCACTCACTCACCCCACCCACTGAATCCTTTTATTCTTCTTGCCTGTGGGGCTGGGGATCCCTGCTGAAATGTTGTCATTTGCTATTAGTGTCTTTTTCTTGCCCATGGGGCCTGGGATCTTGCAGGCACATTATGTTTGGGGGTGACAGTTTCTTCCTCTCCACGAAGTCTGTGATCTCTGCAGGCATGTCATCATTTGGCGTTGCCACCACTGTCGTCGTCTTTCTGCTTGTAAGTTATGGGATCCCAGTGGGCATTTTGTATTTGGATGCAGGGTGAGACCTTCCCAATTTTTCTGCCTCACCCTACCTGATGATAGAATCACCACTGCTTTAATATGTTTCTTGTACATATTACACTCTCTGAGCTCCAGAAGGAAGCTCTCTTTGGCAAAATCACCAGCAGTAAATCTGAGAGACTGAGATTATACCCAACATGCCCTGTCTTACCAGTGAGGTTCATTCTTGCCATGATATACACAAAAAAACCCCAAACTGGAAGCCGATCCAAGATGGCTATGTAGCGACCAAGGGAAACAAGATTGGTGTAAAAAAAAAGAGACCTTTATTCTTAGAAAATACATGCCCGACTCTGACCAAGTTTCGCTCTTAAGTAGAGCTGCCTCAGGGGCAACTGTATTGGAGAATCTTTAAAGGTAATCACTCCAGTCAATGATCAGCTGAGGTATTACATGCGTAATGTAAAATATTCTTAAAAGTGCTTTCTGTTTATCTATTCGCTATAGCGAACACCACCTTCTTTTAACGCAGTTGTAAATACGATACCCGCCGGAGCACATGAAACAGGGCTCATGAACTCATATGTTTCGGACCATTATGAAAGGTTAACCTTCATTCAAATGCACTTGTCAGTATGAAATTCGCCGGTTCGCACGGAACCAAGCTGCAGTATAAAGTTTCAAAAGCTGAAAAGTCAGCGCCCGCTTTCCGCCATTATTATTGCATCGGCCCCACAAGTCAGCTGCAGTCCGCTCAATAGCGCTTCTGCAACTCCTAACTGGCCTTGCCCGCCTGTTGGTAAAACACCCTCACTGGAATTTCTCACAGCTGAGAACTTGTTACTTCAATTACAAAGCATAGCTGCCTTTGCCTGAGGCTGGCTCCCAAAGCTAAATGGGAACAATAGCTCGAGTAAAACATACCAACGTTCTCTCATTCAAGCAGACATGCTGATTTCCTCAGCCTTCCCTATGGTGTCATTTTCTTCAACTCCTGCTCATACCAGGATCTAATCAGGCCCCTATCTTTGCTGTCCTGGGAGCCCACTCAACCAGGGCACTCAGGCCCTATGCCTGCCATCCTGGGAATCTGTTTTACCAGAATATTCAAGCCCTTTGCCTATTATCTGGGAGACCACTTCCACCAGGACCCATTTCCTGCGTTTCTGATTCCAGCAGGACATACAGGTCCCTTTGCCTGTATTTAGGGCTCTTTGACTGTTTTGCTGTGCTTTTTGCTTCTACCAAGATTTTTCAGGACTTCTTACTGGAAGCCCAGAATGCAGCTCCTGATGCTAAAGACACCACAGGAATAAATTACTAAGAATCCATCTATCTGTTTTAGCACCAGTTCACACATCTGCTGAGGAAGAGACAAACTGAAGAACTGAGGCAGGACCAGGCCTTTTATAGGGAGTGAAGTCAGCTCTTGAATTATTGTCTCTGCCTCCATCTGCTGGCCAGGGGGTGCATTACACCTGTATGGACTAGTCTGCAGGACGAAAAGAAAATAAGCTTATATATACAGAAACTATGCTCAGCATCAGCAGAGATTGTCATCCTACATAATGTTGTATTGTTTTTATTGCTGTTTTATATTATTTAATATTGTATACTGTTTGAAATATACTTGAAAATTGGTATATAAAAATAAAATTGCCATTACCATGCATTTATATATAGATTAATATTAATTAAAAAGGGATATGGGATAAAGATACTCCAAATAAAATGACATTTATTTACATAAAAAAGAAAACAAAATAATTTTAAGTGTAATACATACTTTTTAGTTGGAATCAGGACAGCAGCAGGAAGTATAGGAGTGAAACCAGGCAATTGTATATCTGCATCTGAAAATAGCAGCACAAATAAGAATCCTGGGTCTGGATAGAGACCAGTTTCTCCATTTAACAAGTTTCTGCCCTAATGACTGTGACCAGCTTGCTGACTATGCTGATTGGCTTGGTAAATTTGTTTTTATTTTTGAACAGCAGCAAACAACACGCAAAGAGTGACATATGATACATAATGTGATCTGTTACATATCATACTACCGTAAACTTCTATGAACTTACATTTCTCCCCCAGGAACTCCTACATGTTCCTCCCTCCCTCCCCTAGCATTCCCTCCCCCCGTGCACCGAAAGGGACCCAATAAGAAGTCTTAAAAATAAGTCAGAAATATAACATCTGGTAGTATCACCATGAAGTCCACATCTCAGACGTCTATACGATTAAGAAAAAGACTTTTTGAGTCTTGTGGCAAGGTTAGGATAAACAGCATCTAGACTGCATTGATAGCCCTCCTAGTCCGTATCGATAAGTGACTGCAAGCCAAGGTTTCCATCATTAGCAGTTGTATGATAGACGAATGTCAGTGTCAGGGATGGCCCCTCTGTTTCCTTCTTGCCATGAGGATGGCTTTACAGGCTAATGAGCAAACTTTTGTAATCCAAAGGATGTGTCCCTTTTTCCCTGTGAAGGATCGAGGGAAGATCCTGAAGAGTGCCACCAGTGGGGAGAATGGTATCTTAAGGCCCAGGATTTAATTTGCGGAACGAAAGACTTTCTTCCAGAAGGTTTGTAATACCGGACAACTCCAAAAAGAATGACTCCGATGCGCTCCCTCCGAGCTACACTTTATCCATGTGTGAGTAGTGGCAATCCTCGCTCGGTACGCTTGGTGTTGAGAAATAAACATCCTGTAAATAATTTTATATCGGGTCTCTCAGGGGCGTATTGCTAGTTATCCTTTTCGTCATGGTGAAGGCAGACTTCAATGCTGCAACAGATATTGGTTGCGCGAGCTCCGATTGCCATTTAAGTCTCACCCCCTCTAGAGACCAGCGTTTGTGTTTTCCAGCTGTCTGTAAAAATATGAAATAGAGTGTTTCTGCGGATTATATGGATAGAACCACGTTCACAAAAATTGCCACTTAGGGTCCGAAAAGTTGGAATGACCAAGTGATCTCACATAATGCCGAGCTTGTAAATATTGGAAAAAGTCTCTGGACGAGATACCATAAAAGGTGCAGAGCCCAGGAAAGTCGAGTAAAGTCCCATCCGCATGTATCATTTGGCCAATGCAAAGTTTTAATTGCTCCCAGATACGGAATTTGGAGGCGCCGGAGCCCGCAGGAAATGTTGGGTTGCCGCAGAACGGGAGGAACGGTGAAGCACCAGCTGGCAAGGAAGCCTTTTGCATGAGCCACTTCCATGTCTGCTGCGGTGGTCGCAATAGAAGTCCTGAGCTGATGGTTGTCGAGATAGACGCATATGACACGTATGGGGCATAACATGGTGAAATAGGAGAGAGTAATTGTGATTCGAAGAGAGTAGCAGAGAGGTATGTCGTGCCTAAAATCCAATCTCCAATATGTCTGAAGTTGATCGCATGTTTGTATATTTTCAAATCTGGGAGGCCAAAACCCCCTACTGACGTTGGCCTCATCAGTAGTTGCAATGCCAACCGTGGTCTTTTCCCGCGCCATAAAAATTTGGTCACCACTCTCTGGAATTTGGCCAAGGTAGCTTGAGTGAGGAGACGTGGGAGGACGCTGAGAACATACAGCCACCGGGGCAGCACAGTCATTTTCAGTAAGTGAATGCGTCCTATGAGCGAGAGGGGAAGGTGCAGCCATGAGGATAGTGATTGTTCCATTTTCTGTTGTAAGTGTGGCACATTAAAGTCATACAAATTAGCAGTGCACTTGGGTATCCAGTGTTACGACTGTCACTGCCCAAAGTCTCCACTCCGCCTACCTTACCTTTTTTGCGACTCCTCCCGCGGTTGATGGACTTCTGGCTGCTGCGGCGTCTGCCTTCTGTCCTCTCTGGCATCCCCGGGCCGGCTTGGGCGCTGTATCCCGCCATGTTGTCCAGGTACCATAGTACGCGTGCACCGCGCGGTCCTGCTTATTCTCTCTTTGGCGCATACCTCAGGGGCTTCCCCCTGTGATGATGTCACGCATCCCGGATACAAAAGCCTACACTTTTTGCTAGCTAATCGAGTTAGCAAGGGGAATTCCTTATGGATGGGATTCACTCTCCATACCTAGCTACTCTGCCTCTCCAGCCTTTGGACTTTATCCTAACGGGGTACCCGCTTCTCGGGAGCCTCTCTCATTTCTTTCAGGTCGCTATCAGGAACCGGTACTCGCTCCTCGAGGGCCCATGATCCCTGACTCGCTGCCTGAACCTTCTCTTCTGCTTGGAAGAAACTGTGCCTACATCATCAGTGAGTTACCAACTTTATTTCCTCAGAGCTGTTCCCTGGAACCAGGTACTCGCTCCTCGAGGGCCTACCTCTATTCCAGCTTCTGTGTTACCTTCCGGGAGAAACCACTGTGGGAGTAACTTTACCAACGAGGCCCTATACCAGTACTCTGTATATGCTCCACTGTACTCACTATCTCAGTTTTCTCCACTATAGCACAGCCATAGAGGGAATTGCTGTTCCAGTATCCTGAGGAACCCTAAGCCCAGCCGGGCTTCATCTTTACTCACTATTGCCACCTCTGTTTAATAAAAGATATAACTCTGTGTTGTGTGTCCCAAAGCTGAACCTGACCTGTGGCCCCTCACGGGACTTCCCCCCATGGGCGTGGTCAGCTGCCACAGTGTCCAAGGATCCACCCAAAAGCTTACAAACAATAACACCCAGACCCCTAAATATCTAATTCGAATGAATGACCATTTTAAGGAAACTCCCTGTTCCAGGGAATAGAGTCAGCCGGTCCTATCACCATAGCATCTGACTTGTCAAGATTTAATTTGAGACCTGCATGCAGGCCATACTCTGAAATCACCTAGAGGGCAGCTGGAAGCGATTGTGTGGGATTTGTCAAGTGCAGTAGAAGGTCTTCTATGAAAGCTGTCGATTTAAACACCACTGGCCCCATCTGAATACCCTCTATGCTCTGAGTCTCCTCCAAGGTTCGCAATAATGGGTCCAAAGAAAGAACGAATAAAAGGGGGGATAAGGGGCACCCCTGTCTGGTACCACGGGCCAAAGTAAAGTCGTGGGATAATTTCCCATTCACCCAGATGTTTGCCTGTGGATTGGTGTAAATTGTCTTAAGAAATGAGATAAAAGGGCCTTTGGAGGCCATAGTGACTCAGAGTTTCAAAAAGAAATGTCCAGCTCACCCGATCAAAGGCCTTTTCGGCATCGAAACTTACAAGGAGAGAATCCAATTTCATTTTTTGTGAAAAGGCTATGGAGGCCAGAACTCGGCGCACATTGGTTACGGCTTGTCTTCCCCTGACAAATCCCACCTGAGAGGGGCAAATAAGTTTAGCAATGAAAGATGCCAGACGGTCAGCCATTACTTAAGCGACCAACTTCAGGTCACAATTGATAAGTGAGATGGGCCTGTAGGAGCCCGGCAACTCAGGGTTTCGGCCCGGTTTTGGGAGTACCACAATGGTGGCTCTGTTTGCTTGCCAGCCCTGAAATTCATCCGATGACAACGTCTTGTAAACTCTTTGGATAGGGGTGCTAATTAAATCAGACAACACTTTATACATCTCATTCGTGATGCCATCAGGGTCCGGGGATTTACCTAGGTTGGAGCATTTAATTGCTAATTCCAATTCTATTTTTCCCATGGGTGCATTTAGGAATGTTAAATCCTCTTCCTATATCTGGGGTAATTTTAATTTAGCAAAATAGGTTTGCATAGCTGGGCAATTGCTAGGGTCTGCTGAATAAAGTTGGTGGTAATAATCTGTGAAAATCTTCCCAATATCCTTCGTGTCAATTTTGAGTTGACCCTTAGAGTCTCGTAACCCCTTAACATGTGATCTACCTTCCCAGGATTTCACTAGTCTGGCCAGTAACTTCCCCGCCTTGTTGCCAAAGTGAAAAAGCCAGTGTTTATAATAGAGGAGGCTTTTTTGTGTTTTTTGTTGAATATAGTCGTGTAACGTGCTTTGGAGGGAGAAGATTTTTGTGCGATTCTCTTTAGTAGGGTTGGAATTTAATTGTGTCTTGGCCTTTTGTAATTGCCTTTCTAATCTGATTATATTGGCTGATAATTCTCTATTTTTCCTGGCCATATAAGCTATTACTTCTCCCCTTAGAACAGCTTTAGCGGTGTCCCAGTATAGAATAGGATTTCCCTGGTGTTGTTGATTAAAATGGGCATATTCCTTCCATTTATCCCTTATGAAAGATTTAAACCCTTCATCAGAATAGAGTTTAGCCGGGAATCTCCAACGCTTGTACCCTCCCATGCTATTCAAACCCTTAAAGTCTGTCCAAACCGGTGCATGATCTGATATGGCCAGAGGCCCTATTTCAGAGCCCATGACCTTAGAAAAGTAAGTAGAACTGGCCAGGAGGTAGTCAATACGAGATTGGGACCCATGGGCATGGGAAATATGAGTGAAATTATGTTCGGTTGGGTGAAGCAGCCTCCAGACGTCCGTGAGGTCTAAACGTTTACATAAGAAAGGAAGGCCTCTCATAGAGTCCGGTCGGGAAGTCTGCCTCGGTGGCTGCCTGTCCATGGTGGAGTCTATGACCGCATTGAAATCACCTCCAATTATGAGTGGGAGATGTGAATACTCCTGAAGAATGTGCATTACCGTTTCATAAAAGACTGGGGAGTACGTGTTAGGTGCGTATATATTTCCCAGAAACATGCGTTTCCCATGTATCTCTACTTCCAACAGCAGATATCTCCCCTCCAGATCTGCCACTGAGCGATGCAAATGAAAAGGGAGTGTTTTATGTAAGAATATAGCTACTTCCGCTTTACAAGAAGTGGCAGAGACGTAAAAGGATTTCCCCACCCATTGTTGTCAACTTTTCATGTTCTGAATCAGTGACTCTAGTCTCCTGCAGCATGGCAATGTGCACCTTGTATCTCTGTAAAGCTCGTAATATCTTATAGTGCTTTGGCACAGAACCTATACCACATACATTCCAAGTACAGTATCGTACATTAGTCATCATATCATATAATATCGGCTTTCATCTACAACGAGTCTAATATACAATCTTATATGAGTGGTGGTCCCCCAGCTTAGACCTCTACCTATGAGAGTACTATTCATGGTGACAATAAAAACTACAATAACTGTGTGAACATCAATATGAAAAAACAAAGACTTATGTACCTCGGTCCCCTTCAGTGCAAATCCCTCTATATATCCCCCGTGAAGGTGTAGGAAGCCACAGTAGACAAACCAATTAGCCGGAATGTATACCTTGGATAAAGGCAGTTGCCACAGAAGCCTCCGTGAAAATATGAGTCTGCCCATTGTAAGTGAGACGAAGCTTGGCTGGAAAGAGCAGAGTGGCACATATTTTTTAGTTAGCAAGTTGTGAGCATGCTGGGGCAAAAGCCTTTCTGAGCACCGCCAATGATGCCGAGTAATCCTGGAACAGTAGCACTTTGGTCCCTTCAAAGGTCAACTCAGGCATTTGGCGATAAACCCTCAAGATCTGCACTTTGGGGGCAAAATTAAGTACCTTAAAGATGACTACTCTAGGTCTGCTATTCAGGGACCCCCCGATGAATGGGGGACCCAGCCTGTGAGCCCGCTCTATGTACAGGGCGCCATGTTGATTTCCCAATTTGAGCAAATGTGTTAGCCAGGATTCTAGCCGGGTACCTAGCTCAGATTCTGGGAGGCTTTCAGGGATCCCTAAAAGCCTTAAATTATTGCGGCGTGACCTGTTTTCCAGGTCGTCAAGCTTACTTCGAAATGCCTCATGCGCTTTTTTGAGGCCCTGTATGTCCCGATCCTGCGCCTCCATTTTGTCTTCTGTTGCAGATATTCTGTGTTCTGCAGCCTGTATTTGTGAGTGAATGTCGGAGAACTGCGAGCTGATACCATTGATCTGTGAGGAGAGCTGCGAAAAGCGCCCCTCCAAAGCAACTATGGCCGTGGTTGCTATGTCAGCGCCCGCAGGGTCAGGAGGTTCCAGTGCTTGGTGCGTCTCCGCCGCATCAGCCATCTTAGCTTCGGGGCCTTTCATTTTCTCCTTCTCTTTTTTTCTTGTTTTCGCCATTTCGATAAGGGCACCGCTTCCCGATAGCCCAAGGTGTTCCTGAATTGTTTAGCCAGCCGATGCAAGCAAAGCAGGGGCGAACGGAGGCGCAAGAACGTGTGTTTGTTGGGTAAATTCGGAGGGGGGTCCCCGGAGAGATCAGCCACACGTCCGATCACTCGTGCAGCATCACGTGATCCCTCCGCTGATTGGCTGTTAGAGAAAGCCAATTAGCATAGCTCTGGCTTTCACCCTGAAACAGAGCAGCCGTAATGCAGCCCTACAGGCACTATTGGGCTTTGTTTAGGTAATTCGGTCACACAGCAGGAGATCTTAGAAGTTTGTTGAATTTGTCTAGGGCAGTCAATTATGTGCAACAACCTAATTATCTGGTTTCTCCCACAACCTCAAGATCACAGGAGCATAGAGGCTCTGATTATACTGATTTCTGTTTTTCGATTGTTGCACTGCACATAGTATGGCTTTTTGCAGTTTCTAGTTCAGTTGCTTGTCTGCACATTTCTATTTATATTTTATGGGCACTTTATTCTATAATTGGTGAGGTTTTGTCTGTATTTTGGTGTGTGATGGAGGTGAGGTATTCTGGATCTATAGCATAAGAACATAAAAAGTTGTCATATTGGTGTTGCGTTCGTGCCTGTTCTTGCCCTCGCTCCACCCTCTCTACCTTAGTGGCGACTCCCTTCGGGTCTGAAGGACAGATGCTGCCGTGGCTTCTCCTCGCCGTTCTTCCTGGAATCCCTGGGTTGGCATGACGCTGCGGATCCGCCATGTTCCTGATGACGTTAGAGTGCGCGCTCGCGCTCCAGAGTTTGTACCGGCAAAGGCGCGAACCTCGGGGGCATCTCCCCGTAGTGACGTCATCCACTTCCACCTTAAAAGGTCTTTGCTTGCAACTACGAATCAAGTTAGCAAGGGGAATTCTTTCTCCGCTGCTCTGCCTCCACAACCTTACCTAGGGGTACCCGTTCCTCGGGGGCCCCACTCTCTCTTCTCGATTTCAGATTGCTAAGACGGGATCCGGTACTCGCTCCTCGAGGGCCTATGTCCCTGAATGCTCAGAAGACTCCTTACTACCTGGAAGCGATCGCAGACGTTAATACTGTGAGTTCTATTATAGACAGGAACCGGTACTCGCTCCACAAGGGCCTATGTTCATAATCTCCAAAGACTCCCTTCTGTCTAAGACGTTATCGCAGGTACGGAGATCGTGAGTCATTATTGCAGACTGCAGATAGGAACCGGTACTCACTCCACGAGGGCCCATGTTCCTAAATCCCTTCTCAACTCTCTTTTATATCAGAAGCTATCATATCCCTATATCTTGTGAATTACTATTATAGATTGCAGATAGGAACCGGTACTCGCTCCATGAGGGCCTATGTTCCTAAAACCCTCCAAAGACTCTCTTCTATTCCATAAGCCATCTCATACATAGATATTGTGAGTTCTCATTCCAGACTGCATATAGGAAGCAGTATTTGCCTACGGCTCCTGTTCCTGAATATACTGAAGACTCTTTGTTGCATAGAAGCCATTACAGATCTCTGCAATTGTGAGTGTATCATCTATTACTGGTTATGTATCCAGCATACCCTGTCTACTCAGTACCTATAGTCTTTCTCTACAGCTCAGCAACCCAGAGACCGCAATTCCAGTATCTGAGGGACTTCAGCCCTGCCAGGCACACCAGCTCACTACTGCCACCTCTGGTGGTTCTACTTCCTGTCTAATAAAGAACTATCTGTGTTTGTCTCCATACTCCAGCCTAGCCAGTGGTCCCTCTCAGGATATCCTCCTGGGGGCGCTGTCATCTGCCATCGGCCCAAGGATTCACCAATTTATCTTAAGTGTTCATTCCTTACACTACTAGAGCGGTATTATACGACTGCCACTCTGTGGGAAGCCAACCCACCACAGATCATTAACTCCGCCTACGGAGTATTACAATTGTTAGCTCTTCCCCTTGGCAGGGTGATCCATAACAGATTGCTAACTCCCTGGCGGACTTATACCAGATTGCTACTCCTAGCAGCAGGTATTGATAACAGACTGCTAACTCCTCCCCCTACAGGAGGAGCTCGATAACAGATTGCTAACTCCAAGCAGCAGATTTATAACAATTGGGTCAGATGAAGGGTCCATCAAGCCCAGCATCCTGTTTCCAACAGTGGCAAATCCAGGATACAAGTACTTGGCAAGTACCTAAACATTAATTAGATCCCATGCTACAAAAGCCCAACTTGTTTTGTTTTTTGTAATAGGAGGTATATTGGAGTTTTAGGGCTGGTGTAATATTTGCAGTGTTGCATTTTCATGGGTATGGTTCTTATTGTTTGTGAGCTGGCAGTTAGTGCTATTTTGGTATGGGAGGCTTATTATATTGTACGTAGTTCAGTTTTCTCATGGCTTTCTGAGGGCCAAATCCAAATCCAATGCACTTTACAATAGGCCTAATACAATATATATATATATATATATATATATATACACACACACACACTTACCCACTATAAGTCCACCAAAGAGCGAACCCTCTCCATTGCAGGGCCCACACTATGGAATACTCTATCCTCTGATCTTCGACAAGAAACAAGCCCACAAAAATTCAAACAAAAACTAAAAACCTGGCTTTTCTTACAAGCATACACTTAACCTGCTCTTTAAACCCTCCTCTCCCCCCTTCCAGTTGCTAATATCTGTATACGATATAATTATCTATGTTTCTTGTACATAGCTTACCCCAACTCCCGTTACATATATAGCCAATCCAAAATCTTCTAATATTTGGTAAACTTTCGTTATTATCTATGTGTCATGTATATAGTTTCACCCCTTGTTCCTCCCCCCTGTATCTTCTACTCACTGTTTAATTCCACTCAGGCCGATACAGTAAGGAGCGGTAGGAAGAGCTGCGTTAGTGCCGGGCGCACCCGCGGTTGCCGCACGCACAGTCCGGCTCACCTACCACTCGATACTGTATTTAAATAGCTTGCAAATGCAAGCCGCGTCCAAGAAGCGTCCGTGAAGCGTTAGGCCCGCGCAACCCATTTTACTGTATAGAGCGCTATACAGTATCCTGGGTGCGCTGGCCTAACACTTCACATACACGCTGGTATCTGTCATTTCAAATGACAGGTACCAGGAAGTGGACGGTTCTCCTACACTCAGGATTGCCACTCCTCTCTCCACTCCTCCCGAAGCAAGGCGCAGAGAGGGGGGGGAGAGAGGACTGGTGAAACAACATGTAAAGTGTAAAGCAACGAAGCGACTTACTTTTCTTGCAGCCCTCCTCCGGAGACGGACATCTGCGGAGATGGACCGCGGCTCCCCTGCCTCCCGGGGGGCAGCCGGTGGCGAAAGCAGCCCCGCCGGTGAAGATGGATGCCTGCACCGGCGAAAGCGGCCCCTGTGCGTGCAATTGGGCCGCTCAAGACGTGACGTCACATGCCGTGACGCCAAACGTAGTGATGTCACGCCTTGAGCGGCCCAATGCACGCACAGGGGCCGCTTTTGCCCGTGCAGGCATCCATCTTCGCCGGCAGCTGCCTCCGGGAGGCAGGGGAGCCACGGTCCGTCTCCGCCGATGTCCGTCTCCGGAGGAGGGCTGCAAGAAAAGTAAGTCGCTTCGTTGCTACTTTTTTTTTTTTTCGCTTTCTCGATTTTTTCCGCTTTCGTTGCTTCGGGAGGAGGGGAGAGAGGACTGGGGCTGCCCCGGAGACCAGCACCCATGGACGCGGCCAGGGCAGGTGAGCGGGGGCTGGGGGAAAGTTTGCCGCCTACCCTTACCCCTGCCTCTAACGCAGGGGTAAGGGTAGGCGGTAAGTTAGCAGGTTAAACGCGCGGCAAAACTGCAGGTTAAAAAAGTGATAGTCGGGGCACGCGTTACTGTATGGGAGGGAATAGCTAATTCGATCGTTTACATCTAATATACATGCTGCGGGAGGAAGGGGTTACCCGGTGATTTAAAGAGGCGGTAAGAATGGGTTAAAGGGGATAGTGTATCACGGGTTGGACTAATGCGGCCGAAAAGTGAGTAGAAAGTGGGTTAGAAGCAGGGTAACCGCGGCCGCACTTTACTGTATTGACCTGACTGTTCTCTCTGTAAAGCATATTTTGCTGCTGTTATGTTTTACATATGCCCTCTGTAAAGCCCTCTGCTGTTATGTTTTACATATGCCCTCTGTAAAGCATATTTTGCTGCTGTTATGTTTTACATATGCCCTTTGTACATATGTATATAACCCTTTCCTTCCTTACCCTTTCTCTTCCCTTCCTGTTCCATTTTGCTCCCCTTTTTTGCTCCTGTTCCATTTTGCTCCCCACCCCTCCCATACCCCTAGTTTTTTAGCCTGAATACTAGATTCATTTATGCAATCACATTTATTTTACTCTATATTACTATCTAATATTCCGTTAAATAAGTTGTTCTTTCTTTATATTGTATTTTACTGTTTTAATTTATTGTTGAATTCAGCTATTATTATTCTGTTATATGTACACGCAACTGCGTATTTTTGTTCTATGTACACCGACGTGATATCTTTGATGAGCGGCGGTATATAAAAACCAATAAATAAATAAATAAATAAATAAATAAAATAAACTGATGTGATGTTTCTAACGAATGTCGGTATAGTAAAAACTTTAAATAAATAAATAAATAAATGAGTTCCAAGTGGTGTTTTTTTTTTTGCAGGGTTTCCTCATTGGTGGTGTTAGTGATATTTTTATCTCAGAAGACAGTATTATGAAGTCCTTTGCAAGCAAAATCTGTTATTATAAATGAATAATTGTTGTATGTGATGAGCATGGGAGACTGGGGAGGTGGGGTGTATGAGCAAAGCTGCAAAGTTCACCTACAGCACCTAATACTCTTGCACCGGCCTCTCACCCATCTCTCCAGGGTGCAAATGCTGGGGAAGTGTGAGAGGTAGGTTTCAAGGTTCCCAAGAGTGTAACAGGATTGCTAACTTCCTAGAAATATTATCACTGACAGTCTACCTGCCATTCCTGCCTCCCCCTTCCCAGTACATCAAATCATCGAAAGGGCTGGACTGCAAGGGGACACCTCTCACCTTAGTCCTCTTGCGGGCCAATACAGTAAAAACTGCGGGTGAGCTGGCACTCTGAGGCGAGCGCCCGCTCTCCCGATGCGTGCCCTGGCCTCTCTCCTGGGCGCGCGATCGAGTATTTAAATGAGGGCCTGTGGTAAAAGGAGGCGCTAGGGACACTAGCACTCCTTTTTGACAGAAGTGGCGGCTGTCAGCGGGTTTGACAGCCAACGCTCAATTTTACCAGCATCGGTTCTCGAATCCGCTGACAGCCACGGATTCTGAAAACGGACGCCGGCTAAATTGAGCGTCCGTATTCCAACCCGTGGGCCACGGGCAGATTTAAAAATTTTTTTTTAATTTAATATGTTTTTTTAAATTTTGGGGCCTCCGTCTTAATATCGCTATGATATTAAGTCGGAGGGTGTACAGAAAAGCATTTTTTTCTGCTTTTCTGTACACTTTCCCTGTGCCGGCCGAAATTAACTTCTGCCTTTGGGTAGGCGTTCATTTCTGAAAGTTAAATGTGCGGCTTCGCTGCACATTTTACTTTCTGTATCACGTGGGAATAACTAATAGACCCATCAACATGCATTTGCATGTTGCGGGTGCTATTAGTTTCGGGGGGGTTTGGCCGCGCGTTTTTGACACGCTATTACCCCTTACTGTATAAGGGGTAAAAATAGCGTGTCGAAAACGCGCGGCCAAACCGGGGCTAAAGGTGCGTTCAGCTGAGCGCACCATACTGTATCGGCCCGTTGGTGATTTGACCTGCTCCATGCCTTGAGGGAGCAGGAAAGTCCATCTCATTCCTCGCCTCAGACTGAAGATTGCCTTCAGCCGCCCCATATCAGGCTGCACTTGGAAATTCTTTTTAATCAAACCAATGGCACTCAACACAAATGAGACTATTTCTATACTTTTTTGCCACATTTTCTTCAACTCCAATTGCATTTCTTGGTACTTAATTATCTTCTGCCTTGCCATACATAGTGCAGTATAGTTGCTTGGGACAGAGACTTCTATTAGCAATACCATTCTTGTGTTTTTCTCTTTAAAAAATTATGTCCAGCTTTCTAACATAGAACAGCTGGAACTGAAATGTTCCAGGTAATCACAACTTCCTCATTTTCTGCAATACTGTTAGGGTTACGATCCCAGTGTCAGCGATGTTACACTGTTTACACAATTTCCAGTGAATGAGACATACTTTATTGTGCCTTTTACTGTAAGATAGGACATGAAGACACTTTTAAATATAAAATATAGCTTATTATATCCTATTTTAAAAATGAACTAATCTTTTCCTTCCTTTACCAACAGGGATTTGGTCCTGTACATCTACTGCTTTTGCTACTTGAATCTCTTTGGTTAATTTCTGCAATTTCACCTTATGTTCTATGTTTGTTTGTTTATTTTTTGTTCTGCAACTTTATCTTTCCTCTTTCTGAAGTAGATTTATTTCTATTTAATTTCTTCTGTGCCAATTTCTTTGATTGATTTTCTGCCTTCCCTTACATTTTCTCATCTTTGATTTTTATCATGATGTCTATATTCAGAGGCATTTAGCTGGATAACAAAGGGGCATTTTGGGGAAGAGTTATGTTAGCCAGATAACTTATCCAGCTAAGGACCTTATTTTCTAAGGCTATCGCAGGCTTGCGCTAATAGCACAAGCCTGCGATAGCTAGCGAAGGTAGCGCACGCCTGCACTACCTTCATCGAGGCGGAGTCGGCCCCAGAAGAGAAGGAGTTGGGGTGTCACTGGGGCCGACTCCGCGAAGACGATCGCACTGCGGAGGTGCGATCGCTGCCGGCTAGCGCAGGACTGCCCCCCCCCCCCGTTTCGGCCTCCCGCCCCTCATTGCCGCATTTTTCTAAAGTACCGCAGGCCTGCAATACTTTAGAAAATGAGGCCCTAAGTCTGGTCATACCAAAGAGCTATCATACAGCCCAATGGCAGGCAGTGCCAATTACTTGTAGCAATACAGCAGAGTGTGGTTGTTGCTACAAATGCCAGCAGTTCTGCCTGCATCTCATCCAAAGTATCAAACTAAAATCCCCCAAAACCAGAAGTCCTAATCATGAGAAAGCAGACCACTATCTCCACGACATTTTATCTCGCCCCCCCATCATCCTCTACTCTGCACATACATTTTCCTTCTCCACACTTTCTCCGGTGTTTCCCCTGCTTCTCTCCCCTGGAAATCTCTTCTCCCCTACCTCGTTGCCTCTCTTGGAGTCTCTCCCTATTGCCCTAGCAAGTACCACTCATTTCAACTGGCCGCCCCTGCAATCTCTTCCCCAGTTCATCCTCCCCTCACTTGCATTTCTTCTCTCCCTCTTCCTGCCTCAACACTCTTTTCTCCATCTCATCTCCCTCCCTGAATTCTCTACTCCTTCCCCAGCTTGTCCAAATTTTCACACCCTTATCCCCCAGCCTTAAATGTATAACAACTTCCCAGCCTCCTCCCGCATTTTCTCCCCATTTCCCAGATCTTGCCCACATTCACCCTTCCACCACTGCCCTAGCCCTTCTTCTCAGCTTCCTCATTCTTCCCCCTCCACGGGAATTTCACCCTAGACTATTGCCTTTCTGCCCCCATCTCTACACCCTCGTCACTACATTCCATCGCCTTCTCTAGCGCACCCCCCTTTCCCCCACTTCTTCAACCTTTGCGCTTTCTGCCCCAGCTCATCGCCATTCTCTCCTCCACACTCCAAACTGTTACCTCTTACTCACTTCCTTTCAGCTAAGAACTTACTCGCTCCGCTCCTCTCCCCACCCTTTCTCAGCCTGCCTCTAACCTCCAAGAAGGATACTTATATCCACGTTCGCGGCCCGCGCGCGCGCAGTCACCGCTCCCTTCACGCGCTGTTATCAATCTCGCGGGAGTTGAGTCACCGAGTGAGCCGCGCGCGCTAGGCTACAAAGCAACCGGGGCGGCACTGGGGCGTCGAAGCAAGGTGAGGAAGGGTGGAGGCTGACTGGAGGCGTGAGCGACGCTGCAGACTGGGAGCGAGCGAGAGACTTCGGAAATGGGATGGAGTTGGAGGGAGGAGAAGGAGGGTTCGGGAAAAGATTGGAGTGGGGAAGGGTGCGGGTTGGAAGACGAAGTGGGAGAAGGGGGGGGAAGCGTGCGGAGAGTGCCGGGGGGCGAATGGGAGGAGGGGAAGAGCTTGTGAGGAGGGACATAGGAATCGGTTACGACTGAGGGGCAATCCATGAACTCAACTAGTAGGAGATTTAAAACAAATTCGAGAAAATATTTTTCAGTCAGTGGCAAGAAAGCTGTTGCATTTGTTGCCAGAGAGTGTGGTCGAAGCTAGTCCTAGAGATTTGTTTCTATTCAATTAGCAGCTGTTAACCAGATCAGTTCTTTTAATCATTTTAGTTATGAATTTGGCACATCATCAAAGATTTCAGATCTGCATATGCCTTTTTTGAGATTGTAGTGTGATTTTTAAATCTATTCCCCAAAGTGATAGTTACCAGAGGGTGGGAAATTAAATATTTTGTCTGTGCATGTCAAAATGACCTATGTTATTGGAATGCTACTTTCTTGTGGAATTCACTATATGGCTTACTGCTATGGGTAATCTTGCATTTGAAGTCTTTAGAATGCTGCTACTATGTAATCATTATTTTACAGCTGTAAGGTTACTGTATGCTAGTAGTTTGTCATCAAAAGTTGAAATTTCAAGTGTTTTTATCCTTGATTTTTTTTTTTTTAATTATTTTTCTCTTAAAAAGCAAAGTTTGAACTAAAAAAACAACAACCCCCCAAAAAAACTGTTAACCAAGGCTTGGAAACACTACTTCTTACCATTGGCAGCTGGTAGTGAACAGGCAATCTATATCCCCATTAAGATTTATTGGATATGTCTTCCAAGTTACTCTTAATTGTCTGCTGTTGGATACAGGGTATGTCACGGTTACTGAGATTGGGGTACATCACCCCAGGAGCTATACAGGACTGCAAGGCAGGACACAGGACAGCACAAGGGCCCCCTCCCCCTCAGGTTGAGCCCTTGGGTTCTGGGGCTAGAAGGTCTTTGCTGTGGCAGTGCAATATGGTAAATCCAGGCAGGCTGAAGCAGAGTAGTACAGGCTGGACAAAGCAAAGCTTGGCCCTGTGGATAGAGACAGGCTGGAGCAGAGCTGGTCACAGGACAAGGGCTGGTGCTGAGTATAGACACAGACTGGGCAAGGATATTGGGCATGAACTGGAGTAAGGCAAGGCAGGAATAGGATACTAGGCTGGGCAGGGTAAGATCTGACCAAGCAAAAGACTGGATTGGACACGGCAGACAGGACAAGACCAGACAAAGACTAGGCAAGACAACATAGAACAAATAATATAAAAGCCCGAAGGCCCCAAGTACAGAGAGGCCAAAAGGCCACAAGACAGGATAAAAGACTAGAGCAGTTCCAGAGGCTACAAGGCAAGATCTAGAGTAGGCCACAGAGCAAGGAATGGCCTAGGTAGGCAGTAAGGTTCATGACAAGAGCAGGTCTGAAGATGAGGTACAAGACAAGAATGGCCAAGTCAGAGAGTCAAAGGTGACTCCATGAAGAGGCATATTGCATCTGGCAACACAGGGTTAAATGAGTCTGGAGCTTGGGTGTAGTGTGAGCAGTGAGGCGTAGCTTAGCAAGGTTTGTGGTGAGGCTCACTGAAGGCTTCGGCAGGCAAGGAGGAGTTACAGCAGTCAGGACCAGGGCAGGGAGATGCTGCATGGCAGGTGAAACCTTGACAGTATCCCCCCTTCAAAGACCTCCTCCTCCTCTAGGGTCCCATTCATTATTAGGCTGTGCCTAGCAGGTACTTGATTCAGGAGTACTAGACCGGTGTCGCTTCAGAACTGGACAGATAAGTAGGGGTATCTCCAAGGCTGGACATCCTGAACAGCACCCCCCTCTGGACTGTCAGTTTCTTTTCAAGGCAGGATTGAAGGCTCGAGGCCTCTCCGAGACTGGGGTGATGGCACAGGCTTACAAGAAAACTGGACCGCTGGCTCAGAGTTGCTGGTGAGCTGGATATCAAGAACGGCACCCCGTTCTGGGAGGTTTGTTTCAAAAACAGCGCACCCTTCAAAGTCTTTGATGTCAGGAACCGCCTGTCAATGGGTGTTCACTTCTCCGTAGGATTACAGGACTGGGATCATGAACAGTGCCCCCTTTCTGATGCACAGCGTTGGGAACATCACCCCCTTCTGGGTGCTCTATATTGGGAACAGCACTTCCCTCTGGCTGCTCACTTCCCTGCAGGATTACAGGACTGGAGGCCCTCAGAGTTAAGGGCAGAGGACTGGACAAGGCAGGCTCTCACTGGAACAAGATTGTGGCTGCAGGTGCCTCCTGGAGTGGCTTATCTGGAATGGAGTCCTCCAGAGGCTGAGGCAGAACTATGACTGCTGGATGAATCTCCTCCAGAAGCAGAGGCATTAACAGTGCTCTCCCTTCACTTGCTGGCTGAAAAAAAAAAGTACTGGAGACTCCTGGAGCAGTAGAAGTGGGAACAGCAATCTGGCATGGACTCTTTGTAGCAGGATGGGGTTTGATCTCTGAGCTGTGTTCTCGTTGAGAAGGTTCTTGTTAGGATTTGGCCTGCTACGCAGCCTCATCCTATCCTGCTACCTCCTGTGATGGCACCACTCTACCAGAAGGGCCTCTGGTGGGCTCTGCTTCCAGCTACCGGAGCTAGCTCCTCAATGACCACCTGACTCAGCCTGTGCTGCAGCCTCTGCTCCACCAGGACCCCTCAGCGAGGTTAGCCCCCAGTCTTGCCATGCTCCTCGTTTCCTGCACCACACCCAAGCTCCAACCTATGTAACTCTGCCTCACCAGTGTAATCTTGCCTTTTCATGGAGTCACTTTTGACTCTAATCTGCCACTTTCCCTGCCTTATGCCTTGTGGCTTTCGGGCCTTCTTGCTCCTTTCCTTGCCTTGTGGCTTTCATGCTTTCTTGCTCCTTGCCTTGCGGCCATTGGGCCTTCTTGTGCCGTGCCTTGCTTTACCTTGTTTTATGGCCTTTCAACCTTCTTGTTCCTAGTTTCTTGCCTTGTGACCTTGTAAGCAGATTTAGGGGTGTAGGGATCTGTCTGCTACAAGACACTGCCAGCTGCCCTCCCACTGCTCCTTGTGACCTTGGGCAAGTCACTTTACCATCCATTGCCTCAGGTACAAAAACTTAGATTGTAAGCCCTCTGGGGATAGAGAAATACCTATAGTACCTGAATGTAAACCAATGTGATATCTCAGATCGAATGTCGGTATATAAAAAAATAATAAATAAAATAAAAAAATAAAAATTCTTACGATTCTAAGTTAGGGAAAAGTCAATGTGTATTCTCCTCAGAAATAGACTTTTATTTATCAGATTTGGCAGGACATAGCATTTAAAAAATAATTCCTATCTCTAACATCCTAGCCACTAAGCAGCAATTTTCCCTAAAGAAAATTCTGTATAATGGGTAGTTTCACACATGTCATAGCTTGCTTAAGATATTATTATTTATGGCTAACTTACTTACCCCTGATTCCAGTTTCAGGTGATACCTCTCTTTATCTCTGAAGCAGGTTCCGGCTGGAGAATGTTGGCAGGGGAGAGGCTTGTTTCCTGGGCTTGGTACTGGCAGAGTGGGCAAGGTGTCCAGGAAGGAGACTAGCTTCTGGCTCTGGTGCTTGCCAGCTGTCTGGGCTTGTTCTCACCCGACCATCTATGACTGTATATCACCTGAACTGGGGTTTTCTCTCTCCAATCACCTGGCCACACCTGGTATTCTCCCTTCTTGATAGCCAGGAGGGCTGGTCTGCTTCTGGCCCCCCCTTTCGCTTTCAGGGACACCTCAGCACAGATTCTCGCTCTCCGGGTTTTCTCCCAGGGTTTGTGCTCTCTTTCTCCTTCTTTTTGGTTTCAGGGTTGCTCTCTCTAGGGGGGTCCATTCCTTGCCTTCCTTTCTCTTCCTTGCCCCCCCTGTCTTATACTTCCTAGCTGATAAATATGCATAAGCTCATGCATAATCACAAGGTGAATAGAGGGTCTTTGCCGCATTGCAGGTCTTTTTCCCCCCTCCCCATTACTTCAGAGGGGTCCTGCCATGTTGCAGGTTTTCTTCCCCCTTTCTTTGGGGGTCAGAACTGCCATGTCTGTATACCAAGCTGTCTGCCAGAGTCAGTGTTTTCTCCTTCACTGACTGCCCCCACCCCTCTTCAGGGTGAGGATCTTTCTGACCTCTGCTTGCTTGGCTGCCCCTGACACTTACTTAGGATCTCAAGTCGTTGGCTCTCTGTCTGCTGGAACTGATAAACAGGCACATCTGATAAGGTATCCTTCAGTGTATCAGGACAAGGACTCTTCATTTTCCACAGAGACAATATTTTAAAGTTCACCTGGGCAAAGTTCCTTCTCTTCCTGTGATGGTATCTGGGGCCTGTCAGAATTTGGACTGTACAATGCTATTATAATTCATATTAGTGGTAAAACATGAGATCTCCCTACAGATATCTCCCTTCAGCCTTGCTTCTTGCTTCTAGCCTTGTGGCCTATCTAGGCCCCTATGAGGCTTATATGTTCTCTGTTCTGTGTTACCCTTGTCTGCCTTGTTGGTATTATCCTTGTCTGGATTTGTTACACCCTCTCCAATCCTGCCTGTTCTAGTATCTTGTCCATGCTCTTGCCCTATTCTTGCCCAGTACTCTGCCTTGCTTGTATCATTCATTAGCTGTGCTCACTATCTTGCCCTGTCTCTGTCCATTGTAGCCCCAGTCCTTGTTCTCAGTTTAACTCCAGTTCCAGGCCTTACCTGCTTCAGTCTGTACCAAGCAGTGTCTCGTCCAGCTTCTGTATGCAACTTTGCTCTGTAGTACTGCTACCACAGAGACCACAGAGACCTATACTCCCCCAGAACCCAAGGGTTCAACCTGCTGGGGAGGGTACTGGCTAGACAGAAGACCAGCTCTAGTCTTGCTCAGCATCCAGCCTTGCATCCTGTACTGCTCCTTGGGTGATGTACTTCCAGTGTAGAGATCCTGACAATTCTAAGGAGGCAGGCAGTGAAAAAGTGCATGCTACCTTCTTAGCAGTCAATGTTGATCTTGTTAACACATTGCTGCAACTAACTGTGGTTCTCAGCTCTAAAAGCAGAATTTATTAGCTTTGCTTCACTCAGAGCTTTTATTGATGGGGACAGAGCAAAACTAACCAGAGTATGCATTTGCCTCTGGTTATCTGGGCTGGAATCAGAAGAAAATGTTACCTTTCCAGGTAAAAGTAAGTTTGCTTACCGTAAATAGTGTTTCCATAGATAGCAGGATGATTTAGCCATGCTGTCTGGGTGATGTCATCTGCTCTCTAGGTTCGTAAAAATCTTTTCTTGCGGCTGCACGGCTCCTTCCCACATGTATCGAGTGATTCCCCTCGGTTGATTATTAAGCAGATATGCAACGGTAGTCAATGGCTGTCCAGGGAGGTGGGAGGGGATGCATGGGTCAATCATCCGGCTATCTATGGAAAATACCATTTACAGTAAGCAAACTTGCTTTTTTTTCTGTCATTAAACAGGCTTATTTAGCCATGCTGTCTGGGAGTCCCAAGTTAAAAGTTGCATGCTATAGTGTAACGTCTGTAGATGTTATAAGCAACCTAAAGTTTGTGGAAAGACATTATTTCTGTTGGACATGATGCAACAACACTGATCCCACTGCTGATTGTTGGTTGAGACAGTAATGGGAAGTGAAGGTGTGTACTGATGACCACGTTGCTACTTTGTAGATCTCTTGAACTGGATTGTTATGTAAGTGAGCTAATGAAGTTGCTGTCGCTTTAACTTGATGATGTGCCTTAATTGGATCCTTGAGTACTAGGGAATGACACTCATAACAGAAATGGATGCAGTGTGATATCCGATTTGACAAGTGTCCTTTTCTTTACTGCTTTCCCTGGGTCATTTGGGTTGAAAGAGACACAGAGTTGCGAGGTGTGTCTGAATGCTTGAGTTCTTTGTTTGTAATATGTAGGGGCTCTCT
The DNA here is from genome assembly GCF_901001135.1 of Rhinatrema bivittatum. Taxonomy (NCBI): domain Eukaryota; kingdom Metazoa; phylum Chordata; class Amphibia; order Gymnophiona; family Rhinatrematidae; genus Rhinatrema; species Rhinatrema bivittatum. The sequence goes on along the minus strand of NC_042616.1, from coordinate 256,479,111 downwards.
TGTAGTCCAGTGTGTGTAGCTCTTTCCCTTTTACTTCGAAAGGTTTAAGGAAAAAGGTTGGTAATGAAATTGTTTGGTTTAAGTGAAAAGTTGAAACCACTTTCAGCAAAAACGACGGATGTGTATGTAGTAGGATTTTGTCTTGAAATTTGAAGGCATTGATAATTAATTACTAGAGCCTGGAGGTCACTTACTCTTCTGGCCGACATGACTGCTATTAGGAAAAGTACTTTTTCCATAGATCACCCAAAATCTTTTGGTAAGGTGTTCTCCTCGAGGCTCCTCATTCCGTTTTTTTTCACGCGACTGACTGCACGCGGAGCTCTTCTCTCCTGTGAGGAAAAATATTTGTAAGAAAAAATATCGACAAAAAAAGTGACAAAAACTTGGCAGAATACCACAAGGATCGCTTTCAACTTAATATGCCTCGTCCACCGGGCTTTAAGTTTTACGATTGTGGGAAAATTCTGTCTGTCACCAATGCTCAATGAAAAGACCTTGCGCTCAATGAAAAGAAATCTGAAATCTTATACAACTGTCCAAAACTAAGTACACTGAAAGAACTTGAAGTACGAGTAGCTTCTAAAGACCATCCTATTGCCTTTGACGTTAGGGATCTAGGGATGATTTTAGATTGCAAAGTGAGTCTCAAAAAATGGATCAGCAGTATAGTTAAAGATGGTTATTTTAAGTTGAATATTTTAAAGAGACTAAAACATCTTTTATATTTTAATGATTTTAGGACTGTTTTACAAGCTCTTATTTTTAGCAAATTAGACTACTGCAACGCACTTTTACTGGGCCTACCTACCAATGTTAATCGTCCATTGCAGCTCCCTCAGAATTCTGCTGCCAGACTGCTGACTAATACAAAGAAATTTGACCATATCACTCCCGTACTAAAAGAGTTTCATTGGCTCCCTATTGGTTACAGATCACAGTATAAAGCACTTACCCTAATTCACAAATCCCTGTACAATGAGAAGGTTGAATGGCTCAATGCAGCACTGCATTTTCATATACCAACACGATTAACAAGATCAGTTAATATTGGGTTACTATCAATACCGACTGTAAAATCTGCACACATGAATACTGTTAGAGAAAGAGCATTATCCATCGCCGGCCCCAACATATGGCACTCTGTACCATCACAATTGAGAATGGAAAGCAACATCAAAGTCTTTAAGAAAGGAGTCAAAACTTACTTTTTAACAAAGCATTTAATAACAACGGTTGACTTTGATGCTGTTTGCTACTTTTATTTATATTTTAGTTTTTATGATTTTGATTTTTATCTCTCAATGTATAGTTATTCTTTTATTTTTCTTTTATTTAGATATTTTAAGCAAAATGGATAATATCTAACTAGTTTTTAAATGTTTAATTTTAAATGCAATTTCAATTATCGATGCTTAATCTGAGATGTAAACCGACGTGATATGTTTTTACATGAATGCTGGTATATAAAAGCAAGTAAATAATAATAATCTGCCTGGGTCCTAGACATGACCTGGCAAACTACAAGGACTGCAGACGCCTGTCCCCACGGGCACAGCGTCAAAGAGCTGCACGCATTGCCCAACTCAGAGAAAATACATTGGGCTCTTATTCCCCCTCTGAGGCTTCAGCTAGGTTGTTCCCAGGACCGAAGAGGACACCAAAGGCCCAATCCCATCAAAGGGCCACTTCTGTGGACCCTCTAGGTCCAAAACATCCGAAAAAACTGTGACTCCCGCCGATGTAAGGCGTGGGGGATGCGCCGCAGATGTCACAACCACAGTCTGCATCGAAAGCGTTGGAACATCGCAGCATCGACTGAACGTCCACGCACAGATGACGCTGTGTCGAAATTGAAGATAACTGGTGCGTTAGCGACCCCCTTGAGGTCTTTGACATAACCCGGAGCACAGCCTCTCCAATCGACACTGCCGACGCAGCCTTTCACAAAACAGCCCAAGAAACATCCAACTGGGCACAGAAGACACAGAACATAAGAAATTGCCATGCTGGGTCAGATCAAGGGTCTATCAAGCCCAGCATCCTGTCCCCAACAGAGGCCAAACCAGGCCATAAGAACCTGGCAATTACCCAAACACCAAGAAGATCCCCTGCTACTGATGCAATTAATAGCAGTGGCTATTCCCTAAGTAAACTTGATTAATAGCCGTTAATGGACTTCTCCTTCAAGAACTTATCCAAACCTTTTTTGAACCCAGCTACACTAATTGCACTAACCACATCCTCTGACAACAAATTCCAGAGCTTTAATGTGCATTGAGTGAAAAAGAATTTTCTCCGATTAGTCTTAAATGTGCTACTTGCTAACTTCATGGAATGCCCCCTAGTCCTTTTAATATTCGAAAGTGTAAATAACCGATTCATATCTACTCGTTCAAGACCTCTCATGATCTTAAAGACCTCTATCATATCCCCCCTCAGCTGTCTCTTCTCCAAGCTGAACAGCCCTAACCTCTTCAGCCTTTCCTCGTAGGGGAGCTGTTCCATCCCCTTTATCATTTTGGTTGCCCTTCTCTGTACGTTCTCCATCGCAGCTATATCTTTTTTGAGATGAAAGATGAAAGAAAAGCAAAAAGACAGTTAAAATATCCAAACATCAGAAAGATTGGAAAACTTCATTTTTATAATGCAAAATGGTATTTACACCTGAGCCACAGCAGAAAACTAGGGGTGCTGAATATAAACCCTCCTTTCTGTAAATTGTGTAGCATCTACGCCCTTATCATATGTACCTCTGCCAACCATCAACGGTCCTTCTCCAAACTCTTCTTCAGTGAATACCAAAAAAAAAAAAAGTGTGTACTCAATTTTTGCATGTTAGCTCCATAATCATCCTTTTCTATTCTTAATCTTGTAATACCACATGTACTCTTCCCTCTTTCACTGACATACTGTACTTGAATAAAGTCTTATCAACTTGCTTTACTACATTAGCTATATTTTCTTCCATTTGTGCCTTTGCTACCTTGACAAATTTCTCAGCTTCCAGATTTACCAGATATTCTTTATTGTGTCCCTCTTTCTCAGCTCCTGAGCATTTTCTGAATGTTAATCCTTTTTCCTCTTTCTTTTTCAGTCACCTCTTTGGAAAACTATACTGGGTTTTATTTTTTGCCCTTTTAGCTTAGACCACTGTTCTATTTCACATAGTGCTTGCCACCTGTCAGCACTTCCTTAAAGTACTTCTCCATTTTAGCAAAGGTCATATTCATGATTATTCTCTGCTTTGGATCTTATATTAAAGCATAGCATCTAAGGATTACTAGTGCTCAGGTTACGACTTATCTGGACATTATAAACACTTTCTCCATTTATAATGACCAGTATTGCTTGCTCCCTCGCAGGTTCTCCGTTTGCCTGAAGCAAGCCTCTTGAAGGAAGTCCATGATCTCTTCTGATTCTGCAGTTGGGATATGGCAATCAACATCCAGTAGATTAAAATGTCCCACCACCACCTCCCTTTTCATTGCTGTCTCTCTGGGTTGATTACTTAAAAGGCTGCTTGGCTTTTGCCTGTAAACAAATTTTCCAGGTACATGTTCCAGTTGACTTCTGGCCAACCCAACAGGTAGGTGGTCCTTTCAAAGATTTTCAGGAAGATCTCCGGGTTCTCCTTCTTGGATGTATGGTAACAGATCCACATAGTTGTAGCAGCTTGCATGGCTTAAGTAATTTGCACCAGTATTTCCTGTTGCTGGGTAAACTGTTCATGTAAACTTTGCACAACTTTCTATAGCTACTTCTAGCCCTCTTCCAGGACATGTACCACCCGCTCCATATTCTTTGTTTCTCTACTTACGCAAACTGCAAGCTTGATGAATCTCCGGGGAAGGAGAGTTACAGAAAAAACAAACAAAAACCTTTCTAGCCCGTCTAGCCCTTATTTAACTGCTTATTGCCCTAGCTAGTTCAGGCAGAGCTAACCCCCTTGGCCTAATATAACAAACTCTAGGTCTATCCCTGCAGTCAGGCCCCATAAAAAAAAAAGTTTCTCTTCTGTGGACTCCTGTCTCTGCTTCCTGCTTAGCACAGGGGTCCCACTGCTGCCATCATATATGGTCACTCAGGAGCAGCCACAAGTACAAAAAGGAGGCCAAACTCCTGCTGGTTCCATACAAACTCTTTATTTAAGTGGAAAAACCAAAGCCCAATCGAGTGGTTGCTTACCTCAATAGTCTTACAACAATAAAATATATGGTTAGGATGGCTTCCTACCTTCTCTCTTGGGGACACTCCAGCCTTCGGGGTCCTGCTTTCTTTTCCAATGCTGCAGGGATCCTTTCTGGCCCAGAATACCTTGCTGAGTTGGCTCTTAAGGAGGACTAGTCCAGATAGCTGTGGCTGGTCCTTTAAGGAGTTTATAAGAAACTCCCGCAATACTCCCTCACACTGGGATTTGAGAGTATTTGCCCTACCTGAAAGGAGGAAAGCTCTCTCCTTTTGAGAATCTAGCCATGCTCCAAGGAATTTGATTTTCTGAGAGGGAATTGGAGTTGATTTCTCAAAATTCATTGGGAATCCTAGTGATTATAATAGTTGTATTGATTTTTGCAGGGAGTTTAGCACACTTTCCTTGGATCCTGGTGTCACAAATCAGTCATCCAAGTAAGGGAAGACCTGGATGCCCTGTTGTCGCAGATGTGTTACTATTACAGCCAGGCACTTGGTGAAGATGCTCAGTGCTGCTGAGAGGCCGAAGGAGAGCACATTATAGTGGTAGTAGGAAGAGCCCACCATAAGTGCAAGTAATGCCAGTAGGAGGGATGGATGAGAACATAAGCATCCTTTAGGTCAAGAGCGCACATCCACTCCCCCGTTTGAATAAAGGACAGGATTGTGGGGAAGGAATTCATTTTGAATATCTCCCAGAGCATATGCTTTTTCAGGCATTTAAAACGCAGGATAGGTCTTGGTCCCCCAGATTTTTTAGGGATAAGGCAGTAGTGGGAGTAGAATCCTTGGCAATGGGGATAAACTCTTCTTACTGCCCGCTGTTTAAGGAGCGATTCCACTTCCAAGTGGAGTTGTGGCGCGTGAGATGGATCTGAATTGAAGGTTCAACAATGAAGACGGGTGAAGCCTGGAGAAATGCAGGTTTGAGAATAAGATAACGATGTAGTTCAAAGATCTAAGGAAATAACAGCCTGCATGCAAAGCCTTTGATACTATTTCCTATCATTTCCTAAGAACAGGTTTTAAAACCTTTTAACCCTAATCACATCAAGAGATTCTATCTAGATATGCTAAGTAACATGTAGATATCAAGCACTGTGATGAGCATGCCTCAGGAAGAACGAAGAAAGAACAGGAAATAATACCATATAAGGACAGGGAGGAAATATTGGTGTGAGAAAGATAAGAACTGTATAAAGCTGTGCTCTACAGGGAAACATCGGGCTGGCATCTTTTTTCTGCTACTTTTCTGGCAGCAGGCAGAGACTAGATCCCAGTACCTATAGAACTCTTTGTACTTTATTTGATTTTAGACAAAGCTTCTGTAGTTTTTCCTTTTACTCCTCTCGATAATAAAAATTCTTTAATTGTAAGAAGACTTCCTAAATTGTTCATTTAACGAAAACAGGATCAACATTCCGGTAGCAGAGTAAGGCTGAGAGGAGAAAGGAAGCAAGCAGTGTTAATGGCCATTAAACTAGCTATTTTATAATTATTTTTGCAGCCAGTCTGTAAAAGAAATTGGGTTAATGAGTGCGGGTTTTGAGTAAAATTAGTGGCATTGAGCAGTGTACTTGTGAAGCATAAGGATATCGAGTGAAGACATGAATAACAGTGAAACTACGACTATATCAAGTGAAGTTAATTCTGCGGCGTGAGGACATTAAGTGAAGACATGAGTAATATTTACTTTGCTTTGATATTTACCTTTGTTTTATCTTGCCTCTAGATTCTTCTTTCCTGTAATGTTTTTCTAAGACTACCTTCTCATAAGGGTAGCAAATCCTTTCTTGATTCCACTACTGCTTTGAGTAAAGTGATAGATGAAAATCCTCTTTTGCGTAAAGAAATAAGATTTCACAAGAAATGGGCCTCAGAAGATTCCACTTTATACTGGCCAGAGAGTGGCTCTTTTGATGTTTCAGAACTAAAAGGATTGTTTCAAGCGATAGGAAAAAAGAAAGGTAATTGTCCAAAGAAGTTAGAACACTTGCAATTCTTTGATCTCTGGTCAAAGACTAGGCATTTGCATTATCCATCACCTAACACTGTGTCTGAAAGCCCTCCCCCCTTCTTATAAGCAGTCAGAAGGTTTATTTCCAATTCAAGAAGGTGCTTGTGCTGTAGGTTACTCCCCCCTCCCTCCTTGCCAGACTGTGCAGGCAGATTCAAAGCAGAATATACCCATCACTCAGATGGGCTCACAGGAAGAATTCCCAAAACTTTATCCAAATTTAAGTAATGCACAATTAGATGAATGTGCAACAGGGAGAATTCGTATTAAGGGCCAAATAGATGCAGACCTGATTTGCTCAGCTACTAATTTAAATGAGCGTGCTCCAGGGCACAATGTCATTCAGGAGAAAGTAGAAACTGAAGAAGCAGGGTTAATTAATCAAACCTCTGAGGCATGTGCCTGTGCAAGAATAGCAGGATTAATTAACCAAAACTCTGAAGAAGGTGCCTCTGTGAGAAGAGAAAGATCAATCGTAGATTTAGGGCGTTCACTACAGGAACTAGTCACATTAGCAAATTTCAGAAAACAACACCCACAATATGCCTACAGCATCAGGAAAGGGTAGAAGGCAGAACTACACGATCACAATATCAAAAGAAGAAAAGCAGTGATAAAAGTGCAGAATCCATTTCTCTTTATCCAGTACAGCAGACACCTAAGGAGGTAGTGGCTAAGCATGAGGGATCTTATTTGTCTGCACATAAGAACATGCCATACTGGGTCAGACCAAGGGTACATCAAGCCCAGCATCCTGTTTCCAACAGTGGCCAATCCAGGCCATCAAAACCTGGCAAGTACCCAAAAAAGAACTTTCTCCAATTAGTTTTAAATGTGCCACATGCTAACTTCATGGAGTGCCCCCTAGTCTTTCTATTATCTGAAAGAGTAAATAATCGATTCCCATCTACCCCTTCTAGACCTCTCATGATTTTAAACACCTCTTTCATATCCCCTCTCAGCCTTCTCTTCTCCAAGCTGAAAAGTCCTAACCTCTTTAGCCTTTCCTCATAGGGGAGCTGTTCCATTCCCCTTATCATTTTGGTCGCCCTTCTCTGTACCTTCTCCATCGCAATTATATCTTTTTTGAGATGCGGCGACCAGAACTGTACACAGTATTCAAGGTGCGGTCTCACCATGGAGCGATACAGAGACATTATTACATTTTCCATTTTATTCACCATTCCCTTTCTAATAATTCCCAACATTCTGTTTGCTTTTTTGACTGCCGCAGCACACTGAACCGACGATTTCAATGTGTTATCTACTATGACGTCTAGATCTCTTTCTTGGGTGGTAGCACCTAATATGGAACCTAACATTGTGTAACTATAGCATGGGTTATTTTTCCCTATGTGCATCACCTTGCACTTATCCACATTAAATTTCATCTGACATTTGGATGCCCAATTTTCCAGTCTCACAAGGTCTTCCTGCAGTTTATCACAATCTGCTTGTGATTTAACTGAACAATTTTGTATCATCTGCAAATTTGATTACCTAACTTGTCGTATTTCTTTCCAGATCATTTATAAATATATTGAAAAGTAAGGGTCCCAATACAGATCCCTGAGGCACTCCACTGCCCACTCCCTTCCACTAAGAAAATTGTCCATTTAATCCTACTCTCTGTTTCCTGTCTTTTAGCCAGTTTGTAATCCACGAAAGGACATCACTACCTATCCCATGACTTTTTACTTTTCCTAGAAGCCTCTCATGAGGAACTTTGTCAAATGCTTTCTGAAAATCCAAGTACACTACATCTACCGGTTCACCTTTATCCACATGTTTAACTCCTTCAAAAAAGGGAAGCAGATTTGTGAGGCAAGACTTGCCTTGTTGGGTAAAGCCATGCTGACTTTGTTCCATTAAACCATGTCTTTCTATATGTTCTGTGATTTTGATGTTTAGAACACTTTCCACTATTTTTCCTGGCACTGAAGTCAGGCTAACCGGTCTGTAGTTTCCCGGATCGCCCCTGGAGCCCTTTTTAAATATTGGGGTTACATTAGCTATCCTCCAGTCTTCAGGTACAATGGATGATTTCCCGTTGATAGCAGGGCTGAATTAGCCATGCTGTCTGGGAAGCATCGCGATCCCGAGTAGGTGGAGTTTCCCCTAGCTGATCACAGAGTTTTCACCTCTGTGCGTCTGAGCGGTTGTGTTCCCGCGTGGTTCCCTCACCTCTTCAGTTTCTTTTTTTCTGCGAGCCATTCGCACGCGGGGTTTTTCTCCTAGCAAATTTTTGCCTGACTGGATTTTTTCTTTGCCGAATTTTCACGGTTTTTCACAAGAATTCTCATCCCAAATGGCGCCAAAGCCATCTGGTTTCAAATATTGTCAGTGTGGCAAAATTATGTCCATCACTGATGGACATAATTATTGATACATCTGTTTGGGCCCGGATCATGATCAGAAATCGTGTCGGGACTACAGGAGGATGTCTCCGCGGGTTCAGCGACACCGGGCCGTGAAGACGGAGAGGCTCCGTACAGGCACTTCGGCCCCACCATACTCCATCCATTCTTCACCGGGACCGGTGAAGTTGGGTAAGGCCCATCCGAAGCGGGCATCCACGCTGGGACCAGCAGGACTCGGAAGACCCGCTAAAAGTTCCAGGCCAGGATCTCACACACCCTCAAGGCCTCGTTCAAAAGCCGGGGATCCGGCAGAAGAACTTTGGCGCAAAGTACTGGTGAGTACGTCTTCGGAGCATGCGCCGTCAGCATCATTAAAAAGGAAACACAATGCTTCGAAACTAGACGATGCACGAACGAAGCATGAAACATTCAAGTTATACGGCGCATCGCTGTGACGACGCATCCTCGACACATCATCCGGTGCACGGAGCAGCTATGGCGCACGGCCTATCGCATGGCGCACCTACGGAGCATAGGTCATTGCTCGACGCTCCTAGGGCGCATGGCGCAAAAATAATGCACCTGCAATCACCAGAGCGCAGTGTATCAGGCAAACATCGCCATAAGTTACATCATACAGCTTCTGCAAAACAGATAGTAAGATCTAGAAGCTCATCAAGAATCTCCTTAACTTCTGATGTAGATATTGAAGGGTTCTCGGCATCTGAATCTTTATCATCAGGCCGTTCTCCTAGTGACAGTTCTTTGGCCAGTCTCTCATCGGTCTCTAGAGAGAAGAGACGCTCTCCTTCCTTGCAAATTCCATTAACAAAACGTATTTGCCCTTCACCCATTATACCTCCTCAAGGTCAACACAAGGGAAAAGCACCTGAGGACATTTTGCTTGCGGCAATTCCAACAAAAACCCCAAAGCAAAGATTACATATTCCTCCACAAGGTACTTTGGCAGCATCTACAATGATGAAAATCTCAGATATTCTCAGCTCTTTTTTCCAGGAACTGGAAAAAACTAAAGAGTCACCACCACAGCATTCTCCAGAGGGTTCTCCTATCTCGCCTCCAGGTGTAACACCTTTGGAACCGGTCAAAGAACATACACCAACTCAACCTATCAGCCCAGGTTCTCCGGAATCAGTTCATTCTTTGAATTCTTCAACAGGAATGCCATCTGATCCTCAGGAAGGTCTACCCGAACCGTATTCTCCTCCAGAGGACTTGACCTATGTAAAATTTATTGAGAAAGTAGGCAGTCTTCTCTAGGTAGAAACAGGAAGGATACTTGACCCCAGAGCTGAAATGCTCGGAATATTAAAAATATTTGAATCTCCTACACTGCTCTTCCTCCTCTCTCTGTATTAGAAAATCTACTATTCAAAATCTGGAAAACTCCTTTCTCAACATCGGCTACATCACGAAAAATTGACATTAAATTCAAGATGCGTAATTCATCAATTTACGAGTCTGCCCAATTTCCCCACCAATCTATCGTGGTAGAATCAGCCTTATCCAAAGCTAAAAGTAATAAATTACATTCAAACACACCACTGGGCAGAGAAAATAAATGCCTAGATGACTTTGGGAAGAAGATTTATCACTCCTTAATGCTCATGAACAAAATACAGCATCATCAGTTCTACACTACGCAGTACCTCTTTGAATCACTCCAAAAACTGCATCCACTGTGTCTTTCGGAGGACAATACACACCACCAATCTTTCTTAGATATGGAAGAAGGCCTCAGGCATTTACTGAGCTCTATTTGCGAGTCTTTTGAATCTTCAGCAAGAGCATCTGCTTCGGCTATAGCGGCCAGACGTATGGCTTGGCTCAGAGCCAGCGCAATTTGGACTGATGTACATGAGAAGCTAGCCGATATCCCATGCATGGGTGACAATCTCTTTGGGGATAAATTTGGAGATATAGTCTCCCATTTGAAGGAACAAAGTGCAGCTCTACTATCTCTCACTACTCCTGCTGAGTCTCAAAAATCGCAACATCGATTTTATCCTTACCGTTGCTGGTATTATTCCAGACCATACAATAGGCCATATTCACAGTACAGGCCTCAACCGTATGTCCCACCAAGAAACACAGCTCCACCAAGTTCTAGGGGTCGTGCAAGACAACAAAGACAAGTAAAGCAAACGCCGGCCCCTCAACAAAAACAAGCTTCCTCTTTTTGAAATTAATACAGCCACCACTACTACCGATATTCATAGCGGGATGACTTCAATTGTTTCTCCACATTTGGGAATCCATCTCATCAGATCAGTGGGTACTCAAAATTATAAAAAACGGTTATTCTCTAAATTTTCAATCCACTCCGTCTCTTCCTCATATTCCTCCGAAGAGGATGATACAATTCCACTCCACATCCCTCACAGTGGAATTGAACAACCTACAGGTTCAACAATCTATACAGATCATTCCTCTTCATCATCACCAAGGATTTTATTCCCAATATTTCCTCATTCCAAAGAAGTCAGGGGGCCTACGACCCATTCTAGATCTCTTACTACTCAACAAACATACAGAGAGAGAAATACAAAATAACTTCTCTCAAAAATATCCTACCGCTGATTCAGCACAACAATTGGCTATGTTCCATCGACCTGAAGGATGCATATTCCAATATACCAATTCACCCATTTTCTTGGCGTTACCTTTGTTTCCAAGTTCGGAATATACATTACCAGTACAAGGTTCTCCCATTTGGCCTATCTTCAGCCCCAAGGGTATTCACCAAATGTCTAGCAGTGGTGGTGGCTCACCTCAGGAAACTTTTGATCCAAATATTTCCTTATCTGGACGACTGGTTAATAGTAGCATCGAATCAATTTATACTGAGAGATCATACATTATGCACGATCGAATGCCTTCAGAGGTTGGGATTTCTTATCCATTTTGAGAAGTCTCACCTACAACCTACTCAACTACTTCAGTTCATAGGCGCTCTCATAAATACGGTGGAACAGAGAACATACTTTCCTCTAGACAGAATGTAGAGCATACAATCATTGGCACACAGCCTACTTCACAGAAACCGGACATCTGCACGCCAGGTTCTCTAACTTTTGGGTCATATGGCAGCAGCGATCTATGTGGTTCCTCACACCAGACTTCACATGTGCCGCTTACAATGGGGTTTAAAGACTCGGTGGTCTCAATTCATACAGCCACTCAGCACCAGAATTCAAATTACAAATGCAATGAAAGAGGACATTCGATGATGTCTCCTTCCCAAAAACCTTTCCTCAGGAGCTCCGTTCCGTTTACCACCTCATCAGAGAACTCTGACCACAGATGCCTCCAGCAAAGGTTGGGGAGCACATCTGGGTGAACTGAAAACGCAAGGTCTGTGGACCTCTCAGGAATCTACATACCAGATCAATCTCCTGGAACTAAGAGCCATTTGGATGGCACTTCAAACGTTCTCGAATCAAATAAGGGGATCAAGCCTCATGGTATATACAGACAACCAGGTAGCCATGTTTTACATAAACAAGGAAGGAGGGTCCGGTTCCTGGACTCTATGCCAGGAAACAACAAGAATTCTACATTGGACAGTCAAAGCCCAAATATCAATTCAAGCAACTTATCTTCCAGGTCTGACAATGTAACTGCAGATCGTCTCAGTCTGATTTTTCATCCACATGAATGGACCTTAAATCCAGAGGTGGCTCAAAACATCTTTAAACAGTGGGGGTTTCCCGGAATAGACCTCTTTGCCACGGAAGCAAACAGACAGATCCAGACCTTTTGCTCAATTTACCCCAGCAATCAAAGGATTGCTCCAGATGCCTTTCTCATTCCATGGACGCCAGGCTTGATGTACGTGTCTATCCACCCATTCCACTCATATTTCGAACGATTCAGAAATGCATCCAAGCCGTATCAGACATGATTTTAATAGCCCCGGCGTGGCCGAGTTAGCCCTGGTACGCGTACCTCGTGAAACTTTCCATTCATCCACCGATAACACTACAAAATCTTCCACATCTTCTGAAACAGGAAGAGGGCTCATTACTTCACCCCATGAATCAATCACTTCATCTCACAGCGTGGAGATTGAAAGGCAAATACTAACTCCTTTAGGTTTATCTTCTCAACTAGAGGATATTCTTATTGCATCACGTAAACCTTCAACCAGACGTAACTACAAAGGAAAGTGGCAGCGGTACTTGGACTGGTGTACTCCAAAGAACATAAACCCTTTCTCATCCACTGCCACTCAATTACTACAATATCTCCACACACTATATGAAGCAGGGTTAGCTACCACTTCGGTATGAGTTCATATTAGTGCTATAGCAGCTTTTCATGAACCCTTTAATAACCTTCCAATGTCTAACCATCCGTTGATTTCTAGATTCATGAAGGGAATGATCAGACTTCGCCCACCGGTGACTAAACCCCCAATTCCATGGGATTTAAATGTAGTACTGGAACAACTAATGCTTCCACCTTTCGAACCATTAGACTCTAGCCACATCAAATATATGACATGGAAAACAGTCTTTCTCATTGCCATTACTTCTGCAAGGAGGGTCAGCGAACTACAAGCCTTGGGTCACTACTCCCCATATCTTGAATTCTACCATGACAAGGTGACACTTCATCCTCATCCTTCCTTTCTGCCTAAGATGGTAACATTTTTTCATCTTAATCAGACTATAACTCTACCTATTTTTATGCCAAAGCCACATAATACGAACGTGAAAAACATTTACACACGTTTGACTGTAAAAGAGCATTAGCTTACTATAAGAAAAGGACTCACTCAACTTCGAGGCCTTCTCAACTGTTCCTGTCCTTTAACCCAAATGATCCTGGACAACCAGTCTCAAAAAGGACCATAGCCAGTTGGTTATCACAATGCATACTTTTTTGCTACAATAAACGTTCCATTAAACTAATCACAAAGCCTCAGGCGCACCAAATCCTCGCCACCGCAGCATCTGTTGCCCACTTGAACAAAGTTCCCTTAATTGATATCTGCAAAGCGGCAACATGGTCATCCATTCATACCTTCACATCGCATTATTGCCTCCAACAACAAACGACCTCTGATACAGCACTAGGCTCAGCAGTCTTATCATCACTAAAAAGAATATGAGACTGTCTACCGTTTCAAAGATTGATGTCCAAACTTACAGTCAAGGAATATACAAGGACACAACCTGGAAGCTTGGGACTCCCAGACAGCATGGCTAATTCAGCCCTGCTATCGACGGGGAAAAAGCAAGTTTGCTTACCGTAAACGGTGTTTCCGTAGATAGCAGGATGAATTAGCCATGCGTTCCCTCCCTCCTCCCTAGACAGTCACAAAAAGACAGACATACCTTCTTGACTCACCTCTCGCTTGGCTACAAAGAAACTGAAGAGGTGAGGGAACCACGCGGGAACACAACCGCGCAGACGCACAGAGTTTAAAACTCTGTGATCAGCTAGGGGAAACTCCGCCTACTAGGGATCGCGACGCTTCCCAGACATTATGGCTAATTCATCCTGCTATCTACGGAAACACCGTTTACGGTAAGCAAACTTGCTTTTTTAATGATAGGTTACACATTTTTACTAACAGGTCTGAAATTTCATTTTTTAGTTCCTTCAGAGCTCTGGGATGTATACCATCTGGTCCAGGTGATTTACTACTCTTCAGTTTGTCAGTCAGGCCTACCACATCTTCTAGGTTCACTGTGATTTGGTTCAGTCCATCTGAATTATTCCCCATGAAAACCTTCTCCAGGATGGGTACCTCCCCATCATCCTCTTCAGTAAACACTGAAGCAGAGAAATCATTTAATCTTTCTGCGATGGCCTTATCTTCTCTAAGTGCCCCTTTAACCCCTCGATCGTTTAACGGTCCAACTGACTCCCTCACTGGCTTTCTGCTTCGGATATATTTAAAAAAATTTTACTGTGAGTTTTTGCCTCTATGGCCAACTTCTTTTCAAATTTTCTCTTAGCCTGTCTTATCAATGTCTTACATTTAACTTGCCAACGTTTATGCTTTATCCTATTTTCTTCTGTTGGATCCTTCTTCCAATTTTTGAATGAAGATCTTTTGGCTAAAATAGCTTCTTTCACCTCCCCTGTTAACCATGCCGGTAATCGTTTTGCCTTCTTTCCACCTTTTTTAATGTGTGGAATACATCTGGACTGTGCTTCTAGGATGGTATTTTTTAACAATGACCATGCCTCTTGCACACTTTTTACCTTTGTAGCTGCTCCTTTCAGTTTTTTTCTAACAATGTTTCTCATTTTATGAAAGTTTTTAGCACGAGAGCCGTGGATTTGCTTACTGTCCCCCTTCCAGTCATTAATTCAAATTTGATCATGTTATGATCATTATTGCCAAGCGGCCCCACCACCGTTACCTCTCTCACCAAATCCTGTGCTCCACTGAGAATTAGATCTAAAATTGCTCCCTCTCTTGTCTGTTCCTGAACCAATTGCTCCATAAAAATGTCATTTATTCCATCCAGGAACTATATACCTCTAGCATGTACCGATGATACATTTACCCAGTCAATATTGGGGTAGTTGAAGTCTCGCAATGTACATATAGTGCACTATATGTACATTGCGATTTTGCTCGAAGTGCAGTCCTTGCTCATTATTTGTTTTTTGGTAGTTGAAGTCTCCCATTATTACCGCACTACCAATTTGGTTAGCTTCCCTAATTTCTCTTAGCATTTCACTGTCAGTCTCACCATCTTGACCAGGTGGACGGTAGTATACTCCTATCACTATAGTCTTTCCCGACACACAAGGGATTTCTACCCATAAATATTAGATTGTGCATTTAGTCTCATGCAGTATGTTTATCCTGTTTGACTCTATGCCATCCCGGGTGCTCCTCTCTGTCATTGCGATATAATTTGTTCCCTGGTACAGCACTGTCCCATTGGTTGTCCTCCTTCCACCATGTCTCTGAGATGCCAATTAAGTCTTATGTCATCATTCACTGCTATACATTCTAATTCTCCCATCTTACTTCTTAGACTTCTGACATTAGCATACAAACATTTCAAAGTTTTTTTTTTTTGTTTTTTTTTTATATTTTCATTCTGCTTTTTAATTGATAGGGATAAGTTAGAATTTTTTAGCTCGTGAGTTTTTAGTTACAGGCACTTGGACTACTTTTCTTATTATTGGAACCTCACTGTCGGGATGCCCTAATTCTAATGCATCATTAGTATCCTTTGAAGATACCTCTCTCCGAACCATGCGCTGCTGAGCAACTGTCGGCTTTCCCCTTTGTTCTAGTTTAAAAGCTGCTCTATCTCCTTTTTAAAGGTTAGCTCCAGCAGTCTGGTTCCACCCTGGTTAAGGTAGAGTCCATCCTTTCGGAAGAGACTCCCCCTTCCCCAAAAGGTTCCCCAGTTCCTAACAAAACTGAATCCCTCTTCCTTGCACCATCATCTCATCCAAGCATTGAGACTCCGAGCTCTGCCTGCCTCTGGTGACCTGCCCGTGGAACAGGGAGCATTTCAGAGAATGGTACCCTGGAGGTTCTGGATTTAAGCTTTCTACCTAAGAAGAGCCTAAATTTGGCTTCCAGAACCTCCCTCCCACATTTTCCTATGTCGTTGGTGCCCACATGTATCACAACAGCCGGCTCCTCCCCAGCACTGTCTACAATCCTATCTAGGTGACGTGTGAGGTCCGCCACCTTCGCACTAGGTAGGCATGTTACCAGGTGATCCTCATGCCCACCAGCCACAGAGTGACCTACCTGGCGGGTGTGGACAATGCTCTGGCAGACTATCTAAGTCGGGAATTTTGGCCCCACGAATGGTCTCTCAACCCTGTAGTTGTGGACAGTCTATTCCGGAAGTGGGAGCGCCCGAACATCTCCCTCTTCGCATCTCTGCAGAATCGCAAGGTGGACAACTTTTGCTCTCTACATCGCAGTCACCACATTCCACCTTGGGATGTGTTCACCCTGTCCTGGAAGGAAGGCCTCCTTTATGCCTACCCACCACTTCCTCTCATCAGCAAGGCTCTCGTAAAGCTACGCCCGGACAGTGGTCTAATGATTCTCATAGGCCCATACTGGCCACGTCAGGCTTGGTTTACCATCCGTCGGGATCTCTCACTGTGTCCACAGATTCCTCTAGTCTCGGACCCGACCCTCATATCTCAGAGGAATGGCCAATTGCCCCACCCTAACCTTCAGGCCTTGTCACTGATGGCTTGGATGTTGAAAGGTTGATCCTACAGCCTCTCAATCTTTCGGAATCTGTATCTCAGGTCCTGTTAGTTTCACGAAAGCCTTCTACTAGAAGGTCTTATCATTCAAAATAGAAAAGATTTTCATTGTGGTGTACTTCAAAGGAGTTAGATCCTTTTACCTGCCCCACGAATCAGTTTTTAGACTACCTGTGGCATCTCTTGGAGTCGGGTTTACAAACCTTCTCCATCAGAGTGCATGTCAGTGCGGGGGCTGCCTTCCATAGGGGTACAGGGGATGTCTCTATCTTGACACAGCCCCTGGTGGTGTGCTTTATGAAGGGCTTGCTTCACCTGAAGCCTTCTCTCTGTCCACTGGCCCCGTCTTGGGACCTTAATATGGTTTTAGCGCAGCTCATGAAACCTCCGTTTGAGCCTCTGCATTCCCGCGAGTTGCGGCATATCACTTGGAAGGTCCTTTTCCTTCTGGCGTTAACGTCTGCTTGCAGGATCAGTGAGTTGCAGGTGCTGGTTACATACCCTCCTTACACGAAATTTCTTCATGATCGGGTGGTCCTTCGCACTCATCCTAAATTTCTACCGAAAATGGTACCTGAGTTTCATTTAAATCAATCCATAGTACTGCCTACTTTCTTTCCAAAGCCTCACTCACTTCCTGCTGAGCGGGCTCTGTATGCCTTGGACTGTAAACGTGCGCTTGCCTTTTATTTGGAACGCACTGCAGGCCATAGGAAATCCACCCAGCTATTTGTTTCCTCTGATAAGCTTAAGCTGGGAACCCTGGTTGGAAAGCAGACCCTGTCCTCCTGGTTGGCGGACTGCATTTCCTTCTGCTATCAGCAAGCAGGCCTTCTGCTTCAGGACCGAGTCAAAGCGCACTCCATTAGGCTATGGCAACATCGGTTGCACGCCTTCGTTCTGTACCTCTCATTGATATCTGCAAAGCTGCAACCTGGAGTTCTCTTCATACCTTTGCAGCACACTATTGCACAGACAAGGCTGGTACACAAGATTCTATCTTTGACCAGTCTGTTCTACGCAATCTATTCTCAGCGTAATATCCAACTTCCTTCTACACCCGTTGGGATATTCAGGCTGCCCGTAACCAAAAAATCACCCCTGATGTGCCTGTTGCACATCTTTGGGTGTTTTCGGTACATGCGTGGGCATCCTCAGCTTGTTATTCACCCATATGTGAGGACTACCATCCTGCTTGTCCTGTGAGAAAGCAGTTGCTTACCTGTAACAGGTGTTCTCACAGGACAGCAGGATGTTAGTCCTCACGAACCCCACCCACCACCCCGCGGAGTTGGGTACACTTGCGATTTATTATGTTATTTTTCGCACGCTCTTTTTTGCTATACATAAGACTGAAGGGAGACCCCTGCTGGATGCAGGGTTATTGCCCAGTAAGTGCCAGTCAAAGTTCTAGAAACTTTGACAAAAGTATTCCGTGATTGGCTCCATCAGATGATGTCACCCATATGTGAGGACCAACATCCTGCTGTCCTGTGAGAGCACCTGTTACAGGTAAGCAACTCTGCTATCCACATGGACAATCAAATGGCCTGTGTAAGGAGGCAATAAAAATCCTGGAATGGACAAACAAGAGGTCCCCATAACCCTACAAGCCATCTACCTACCTGGCTTCAACAACGCCTAGAGCGGACAAATTGAGCAGAATTTTTCATCCCCATGAATGGGAACTTCATCAGAATGTGGTGCTCAAACTCTTTTAGACCTGGGGCTGGCCACGCATCGATCTCTTCACTATGGAGGTCAACTGCAAGGTTCAGACCTTCTGCTTGGTGTATCCCAGTGCCTGACGACTAGCGCAGGGCGCATTTCTCATAGACTAGACAGACTGCCTGCTCTACGCCTTTCCCCCATACTGCTAATTTCTCGCACAGTACAGAAATGCATCACAGACAACGCGGATCTCATTATTGTCGCTCCAGCATGGCCCAGACAAGCATGGTATGCATACCTCATTCGGCTATCAGTGGAACAACCAATTCCCTTGGGAGCCAAGCCTCTCCTCACCCAGGAAGGAGGATCCCTCCTACATCCACTCCATTCCTCTCTGAACCTCACAGCGTGGAGATTGAAAGGCTGTTATTGCAAAGCCTAGACCTTTCACCTCAGCTCGAAGACATTCTGATCTCTTCTAGAAAGCCCTCTATGAGATTAAGCTACAGACGAAAATGGATTCGATATACCTCTTGGTGCTCAGACAGTGGTATGGACCCACTCACCTGTCCTCCAGAAAAACTATTAGGATATCTTCATCTACTATACTAAAAAGTGCTAGCCACGGCCTCAGTCAGAGTCCACCTGAGTGCCATAGCAGCGTATCATTCTCTATACAGTGACGCACCAAAATCCTCTTACCCTCTAATTTTGAGGTTTATGAAAGGGGTCTTACATCTATGCCCACCGATCCGGAAAACCCCTGTACCTTGGGATTTAAACATTGTACTGGAACAACTTATGTTACCACCTTTCGAGCCTCTGGATACTTGCCATCCCAGATTCCTTTCATGGAAAGTACTCTTTCTAGTAGCACTTACTTCGGCAAGACATATCAGTGAGCTACAAGCTCTGGTTCACTACTCCTCCATAACAGTCATGTTACGCTTGCATCCTACCTTCCTCCCTAAGGTAGTTTCATCTAATAAATAAATAAATAAACCAGTCTATAACTCTTCCAACCTTCTGTCCTAAGCCTCATAGCAATGATGCAGAACATAGGCTACACACACTGGATTGCAAGTGTGAACAGCCTCGAATACTAGAGCATCACAACTCTTCGTCTCATTTAACCCTAATGCTCCAGGCCTATCTGTTTCCAAGAGGACACTATCAACTTGGATTACGAACTGCATACAGTTTTGCTACCAGAAACGCTGAGTCCTTAGCACATACTTGGTGCGCCTTAGGTGATGTAGCTATGTTGGCTTCCATAGCCCACCTGCGTGACGTGCCCATTCTGGACAGTTGCAAAGCTGCAACCTGGTCCTCGCTGCATACCTTCACCACTCATTATTGTTTGGACAAACTCACAGCAGCTGATGCTAGCATGGGCACGAAAATTCTGGAAGCGGGCACCTCCTAACTCAAGAATGAAACAAAGGTCTGTCTGCAGATCTTCTTCAATGTCTTGAGTGCATGAGGAAACTCATCACATACGTGATCAAAACTTGTCGCTCAAGTCGCTAGCTGGAGACTGCCAGACAGCATGGCTAATTCATGCTGCTTATCTACTGGAAAAGAGCAAGTTTGCTTACCGTAAACAGTGTTTTCCGTAGATAGCAGATGAATTAGCCATGCTGACTTTCCCGCCTCCCCGGACAGTCTTGCTACCATATAATCTGCTTAAGCACGGACTGAGGAGACTCAGAGAAGTGGGGGAGGTGCCAAACAGGCTCACACTACAGCAAGACTCAGAACTTTACTTTGAGAGCTCTGCCACCTACAGGACCGGAGGACATCCCAGACAACATGGCTAATTCATCTGCTATCTACAGAAAACACCGTTTACGGTAAGCAAACTTGCTCTTTTAGATATGAGTCTCTCAGTACTGCATGTGTCTAGTAGCACTATAGAAATAAGTAGTAGAATCAGAAGTATTATCAGAAAATATTTCTTCATGAATAGGATGGTAAATGCATGAAACAGCCTTCCATGCAAAACCAATAACAGAATTCAAGAAAGCATAAGACTAGAAGATCCCTTATTGCCAAAAAAAGTAAAGGGAAAGCCAGAGGGCAACTGAGGTCTGTTATATAACTTGGACAGACTAGATGGGCCTGTGTTTTCTCTAAATTGGTCAAGTGGCTTAAAACCGATAAACTGTTTGACTGAGAAGGGGTGTTAGATGCATGGAGTGGCCTACCACTGGAGGTGATAGAGACAAAAATAACATGATTCAAGAAAGAATGGGATAAGCACAGAGGATAGTTAGTGTTGAAGAAGTGAAGGGAAGACCACAGTGGTATATAGCATTGCTCCAGAAAGTAAATTAGGCAGATTAGATGGGATTTATGGACCTTATCTGCCATCATATTCCATGACCCGATGTAAATTATTGTAATTATATCAACTTTTTCTGTTTTTATTTTCAGGTGAAATAACATTGAAGAATATTTGAACTTTGGAGGAACAGGAGAAAATGGAACACATCACAACTAAGCCTATAGTTGAAAGCAGTTTTTATCAAAACAAAGTGTGGTTTCAATGTGAAAATGGTACCTGTTTAAAATGGAGATTGTTATCAAAAGAAGATTCTTTGCTATTTGATCACAGTGCACCATGGTACTGCCACATGAATATTGACCCATGCTTCAATAATTGCACCATTCCAGAAGAATATTTCCCTGAAGAATCTCAGTTTCATAAAAATGGACTTAAGCTAATCTATTCTCAGTTTCCAGTTGGAAGTCTGGTTTTGGTGAAATATTGTACTTGGCCGAGGTAAGATGAAAACAGAATGTTTTCTTTGGCTATTATTTTTTTATCCCATCAGTATTTACCATTTATGATTTAATTTAGGTTGAAGAAGCTGATTTTTAATGTATTACAAAGACATAGCTGGAGGATTGTAAGGGGGTTTTACTTTACCAATTATGCTATCTAGGCTTCACTATTAAACACCAGTATTGGAGTAGGACGCGAGAGGAAGGGGGTTCATGATTATTTATCACAACTTCTTCACACCGGTAATATGTTTGTTCCGTCAACAGAGAGGGCTTGAATGCTTGTTTCTACAAATAGAGTGGTATAAAAAATTAGATATCCTTTTGGTTTACTTTTCCCCAGATAAATCACAAGCTACTTTGGAAGCCTTGGCTGATTTTATTTCAAGCTTGATCATTGATTCAACAAAATTCATAGCTCTGAGGGAGCTATATGTTCATGTAAATGAACCATTTGAATAATAAAGATCACACATTTATTATGGCAGTGTCTATTATGAATTTGTCACAAACCATTTCTGATATTACCCATAGAACTGGGCACATCTTTGAACTGAATTTTTGATTGATAACTGACCCTACAGTTTTTTGCTAAGGCAGTAGGGAATTTTTCCCTGATTTAATTAATAAGCCAGTTGATACCTTAGTTGAAAGTTGGAATACGGAGTTGAGTAATATGCTAGACAGAATGCTCCAATTAGAATTTGTTTAGTGCATTTTTCAGCGTTAGCTCCTTGGTTGTTAGAGGATTTGAGATCAGAGGAAATAGATATGCCGCTACCTTGAAGTGCACTGGTGTTAAAGGAAGCGTACTTGGAATAATAGACCAAAGAATTCTGAGAATAATACTATTGTTATGCAATATTTTGCTGTACTAGGTACTGTAGAGTATCCTGCTTTAGTTAACATATTTATCTATAACTACCTAAAAAGATAAGGAATTATCTCATCCAAATCAGTAATCTTTCCCTGTAGTTATGATTCACACGGACAACCAGGTCACTATGTTTTACATAAACAAGGAAGGAGGGTCCGGTTCTTGGAACCTTTGCAAGGAAGCAGTACAATTACTAGAATGGGCTCATAAACGATCAATATCTCTTCAAGCAACTTATCTGCCCGGGATTCAGAACTCCAGGGCAGATAAACTCAGCAGGATATTTCATCCTCACGAATGGCAGTTGGACAAAGAAGTAGCTCAACACATATTCAGGAATTGGTATCACCCATCAATCGACCTTTTTGCAACGGAAAACAATGCACAGCTGGAAATCTTCTGTTTGATATACCCCAGCTTGAAACGTCTCGCGTCGGATGCCTTTCTAGTAAGTTTCCACCTATGTGTTTCCACCAATACCTCTCCCGCACAATACAGAGATGCATCGAAGACGACGCCGATCTGATCTTAATAGCACCAGCTTGGCTGAGACAACCGTGGTACAGCTACCTAGTTCGTCTATCGATATGCAATCCCATTCCCCTGGGAAACAGCCCTCAGCTACTAACCCAGGACAACGGGTCTCTACTACATCCTCTTCATTCCTCCCTACATCTCACAGCCTAGAGGTTGAACGGGTCGCATACCAGCACCTAGATATTTCTCCTGCTCTTCAGGACATATTGGTATCCTCAAGAAACCTTCAACTCGACTCAATTACAAAAGAAAGTGGTTCTGCTATGCTTCTTGGTGTTCAACAACGGAAACAGACCCGTTCACTTGCCCACCTGAACAGCTTCTCTCATACCTGCATTTACTCTATAATGAAGGCCTAGCGACTTCCTCACTTCGAGTTCATTTAAGTGCTATTGCAGCTTACCATACTTACATTAATGGAGAACCCATTTTGTGTCACACTTTAGTATCCAGATTCATGAAAGGAGTACTACGTCTATGCCCTCCATTGCAAAAACCACCAGTACCATGGGACATTAACATAGTCATCGAACAGCTAATGCTCCCCCCCTTTGAGCCATTAGACACTTGTCACCTTCGATACCTCTCATGGAAAGTTCTCTTCCTAGTTGCTTAACTTCAGCAAGAAGAATAAGTGAACTGCAAGCACTAGTTCATTATCTACCTTATTTATAATTTTACCATGACAAAGTGACTCTTCGCACTCACCCTAAATTCCTTCCAAAAGTTTTATTTCCAGTTTTCACATTAACCAGACCATAACCTTACCTATTTTTCATCCAAAGCCTCATAAGAATGACAATGATCGAAAACTCCACACTTTGGACCGTAAACGTGCCCTAGCCTACTACAAGCACCGCACTACCTCGCCTAGCAGGCCTTCGCAACTTTTTCTATCAACCCGAACTCTCAAGGCCGTCCAGTGACTAAACAAACTCTTTCACATGGATTTTGAACTGTATTCAATTTTGTTACTAGCAATGTTCACAAACACTTTATTCCATTCCAACAGCGCACCAAGTTCATGCACTTGCAGCCTCGATGGCCCATCTCCATGAAGTTCCCATCATTGATATTTGCAAAGCTGCAACATGGTCAGTGCTGCACACTTTCACATCTCATTACTGTTTGGACAAACAAACTGTGAATGATGCAGTAATGGGTAGGACTATCCTACAGAAGAGCACATGTGCATCACATATACAGCCTTCATAGGAACTGTCCGCCTAAAGACTTGTATTGAGAAAGTTAACAATCAATCCTCATGGAAGCTCAATACTTCAGCTGGGGACTCCCAGACAGCATGGCTAATTCAGCTGCTTATCTACGTGAAAAGAGCAAGTTTGCTTACCGTAAACGGTGTTTTCTGTAGATAGCAGATGAATTAGCCATGCAGACCCACCCGCCTCCCCGAACAGTTCCAGCATCACCTGCACTTGCTTTATTACTGACTGAGGAGCCTGAGGTGAATCAGAGAGGATATAAGAGGGAGCACCCGACTGAAAGACTTTGCTATACTTAGAGAGCTCCGCCACCTAGTGGCACGGAAGACGTACCCAGACAGCATGGCTAATTCATCTGCTATCTATGGAAAACACCGTTTACGGTAAGCAAATGCTAGTCTCCGATTTAAAAATGTGTGATCAAGTGGATAAAGTGAAGGGTGTTGTATCAAAGATTTATTATATGCTTATTAATGAGCTTACAGAGAAACCTAAGCATATAACTGCATGGGAGGAGGATCTAGGAAGGATATACTCTGACTCTGATTGGGACCTTTCCTTCTTGTTTGTGGGTAAGAGCTTGATATCAGCTTTTCTGTTGGAAAATGGGTATAAGGTCTTAACTAGATGGTACTGTACCCCTGTACAATTACATAAAATGTTTCCACATATAGATGATAAATATTGGAGGAACTTTGGGGGACCGGGATCTTTTTACCCTATATGATGGGACTGTATACATATTTCCTATTTTTGGAAAAAATTATTTCTGCTAATTCACAACATCTTAGGGGTGGTCATGGAGAATTTGTCTAAATATGCTCTGAGTATTATTTTATCTGACACACTACCTTTGACTGAGAAGCTGATATAACAGATGTTTTTAGTAGCTAGGTGTGAGATAGCTCTACACTATTGTAAGAAAAAACTCAGGATCAATAACCACACCACCCTTCCAAATTGACAACATTCACATTCAACTTAAAGACAACGTAAAAGACCTTGGCATATGGTTAGACAATGAACTAAACTACAAAAAACACATTACAACAAGAACAAAAGAAGGCTTCCATAAACTTCAAATACTCAAACACCTAAAACCGATGCTTCACCTCCACGATTTCAGAACCGTCTTACAAGCCCTCATCTTTTCCAGCCTGGACTACTGCAACTCTCTCCTGATAGGTCTACCTAAAACGACCTTAAAACCACTGCAGTTACTTCAGAATGCTGCTGCCAGAGTCCTGACTGGTAAAAGAAAATCTGACCACATAACCCCCGTACTCAACAATTTGCATTGGCTACCGGTGGAGAAAAAAATAGAGTTCAAAGTCCTTACAATTTTACACAAGACAATTCATAAAGTAGACTACACAGCCCTGGACAATATCATACATATACATAGGTCACTACGTACGACAAGGTCAACAAGCAAACTTCATCTAGATGTTCCATTTCTATCACAAGCCAAATTGTCCTCCACAAGAAACAGAGCTATCTCCATCATTGGCCCCAAATTATGGAACTCGCTACCTCATCACCTGAGCTCTCAAGAAAACTTTAAATCTTTTAAAAAAGATCTTAAAGCTTGGTTACTCAGCCAAACACTCAGACAGTAAGGGATAAGACTTCAGTCCACACCCTTGGCGTGTCCCACCTTGGGCATGCAATCTCCCTCCAACGACTACCACTCTGACTCACAGAAACCTTCTTGATTTTTTCTCTGTATCAGCTGTCCCCTTACATGCTTAGAGCACAGATATATACCTAACTATATTGTATATTTTGATTGATATTAATTTATTGTTCAGAACCAGTTTCTGTTTTCTCTGTTAAATACTTTTAATGTAACAGGTTGTTGTAAATGTAAACCGGAGTGAAGGCAACTTCTGCTATACCTCGGTATATAAAAAAATGCTAAATAAAATAAATAAATAAATAAATACACTGGTAACAGTGTTGTGTTCCTTCAATGGAGTCAGTAAACGGTTGATTAGGCCGGATATTTTATATAAATAAATTGTAAGGTCATGAACAACAGCCAAATTTGAAAAGATGAGGCTCCTTATTTCCAATTGGTTGTCTTCCTGAGCGGAGGATTTTGGATACTAATGTGGAATGCTGTGTTTTGTTACATAGGACAGTGATTTTCTTTGTCTGTTTGACTTTTTATTTAGGTTTATGACTAATTTCAAAAGAGGCCTATTATAAATCTATGGAATTCGCATAGGGGTCGATTTTAAAAGAACCGTGTGGGCGTCCATGTACACGCTGTTCCTGGCGTGCGCTCATGGACACTGTTATTTTATAACATGCGCGTGTTGACGTACGCATGTTATAAAATACAGTTCCTGCACACACATGCGATGCAAATCGGACCTAGACCAGTTCCCACCCAGTTTGCTCCAATTAAGGAACGGACTGGGAGGGAACTTTCCTATCCCCCTTCCTACTCTGCCTCCCTTTTCCCCTTTCCCTACCTTTATTGTTTTATTTTGGAACTTGTTTCATCTGAATAGATGAAGTAAGTTCTGCACACTGACTGGCTGCCGGTGCGCGCTTCCCTGGGACAGGGCCTAATGGCCGCTGTCCCGGCCAGTCCCCGCCCCCCCCTTTTCGATTATTCCGGCACTTCTGTGATTATCGGGTTTTGCACATAGCCGGGCCCTTTCTAAAATGTGATCGGCGCGGCCAATTACATAACCCCTGGTATTTGCATTCTTGGGCCATGGAAAATTTGGGCGATATGGTTTGTTTAGAAATGATCTCTCTGGATTCTTTCTTCATATTTCTTGCTCTTCTCTTCTAGCCTATGACTGCAGGGGAGGAGGGAAGGATGTGTTATACCTCTCTTTATTTTGAATGTTGAGAACAGTGATGTATAGAGATTAACTGTTAATTGTATATTTTGATGTACATCTAATAAAATTTCAGTTGAAAAAATAAATGTTACTTAGTGACTTCATGCAGTGTCCCCTAGTCTTATTTTTTGAAAGAGTAAATAACTGATTTGCATTTACCTATTCCACCTCACTCATAATTTTAAAGACTTCTATCATATGTTTCCTCAGTCATTTGTTCTTCAAAATGAATAGCCCTAAGTTTTTTAGCTTGTCTTCATAGGGGACCGTTCCATTCCCTTTATCATTTTGGATCCCTTCTCTGTACCTTTTCTAATTCCTCTAAATATGTTTTGAGATATGATATCCTGAATTACACACAGAACTCCATGGTGCATTCTCACCATGGAATGACACAGGGGGTATTATGATGCTCTCCATATTATTCTCCATTCCTTTCCTAATAATTCCTAATATTCCATTTGTTTTTTGACCACTGTCGCACACTGAGCCAAGGATTTCAACGTATCATCCACAATGAAGGCTAGATCCTTTTCCTGGGTGGTGACTCCTAATATGGAACCTAACATTGTGTATCTACAGTTGGGATTATTTTTCTCTGTGCATCACTTTGCATTTGTCTACATTAAATTTCATATAACATTTGGATGCTCAGACTCTCAAGGTCCACCTACAGCTTCTTATAGTCCGATTGCGATCTAAGAACTTGAAATAATTTTGTGTCATCTACAAATTTAATCACTTCACTCATCATTATAAATATATTAAGATCATATAAAGAATGTGGTGAACAAAAAATATTAAAAACATTGAAATCTCTAAATTCAATAAACTCCAATGTAAGAGGTGAGTGGTATAAAAGCATAGACATGCTAGAATTTTTAATGTACTGTCTCCTGCCTACAATGGACTTCAGACAGTTTCAATCAGAAATGCAAAATATCAAATCATTTACCAAATTCCTCACTATATGCTTCCAATTTAAAGAATCATTATATTCATTTTATTAAATAATTATCAAAAATCCATAAAATATCAAAAAAGTAAAAACTTTTCTCCTGTACTGTGTCAGGATTGATTTTTATTGATTGATTTTTTTTGTATACCGGCTTTCATGGGTACATATCACGTCGGTTTACAAGGTTTTGCAAATAACAGTTAAAATATTTGCAAATCTAAAATTTAAGTACATCGTTTCAAATCATTATATAATACCTTAAAGTGTAACTAAAAAAGCAATAGTTAATTTTAGATCTTTATGTTTATGATTATTTAAGGTAAATGTAAAATATAATTATACTATTGAAAAGCTTGGTTAAACAGCCATGTTTTGATTCCTTTTTTAAAGGTTTTAATGTCAGATTCCATCCTTAGCTGTGAGGGTAGGGTGTTCCATAAGTTCGGCCCGGCAATTAACAGTGTTCTTTCGCGTACTGTGTTCAGATGAGCGGATTTCAATGAAGGTATTGGGAGGAGTCCAGTGTTAGCTGATCGTGTAATTCGAGGTGGTGTGTGAAAATGTAAGGCTGTGTTGAACCACTCTAACTTCTCATTGTAAAGTGATTTATGAATTAAAGAAAGTGCCTTGTGCTGAAGTCTATAACTAATAGGAAGCCAATGAAGGTCTTTCAATATAGGCGTGATATATTCAGATCTTTTAGAGTGAGTTAGTAGTCGAGCTGCCGAATTCTGAAGAAGTTGTAGCGGTCTTATTGTAGTAGCGGGAAGGCCCAAGAGAAGTGTATTACAATAGTCGAGTTTGGTAAAAATAATGGCCTGTAAAACCGTTCTAAAATCAGTTGGGTATAAAAGAGGTTTCATTCTTTTTAAAATGTTCGATTTAAAATACCCATCTTTGATCACACCATTGATCCATTTTTTAAGACTCATTTCGTGGCCAAGAATAACTCCTAAATCTCTAATATCCAAAGAGAGAGGATGGATCTTTGCGGCTTCCAAGATTTCTAATTCTTTCAGATGACTTAATTTTGGGCAGATATATAAGATTTCTGTCTTCTTAGCATTAATTGAAAGACTCATCTGTATCAGAACTGTTTTGGCAAAATTACAGTACTACCTTCATCAGGGGTTACTCACATGTATCTGCAAAACACATATGGAGACAAAATCTTAAAAACAAATAAATACATTTAAAATCATGAAAAACAAAATACTAGAACATACCACATGCAGTATACAAGTCACCCAGCCTGGGTTGAAACATGGCAACTAGCTCAAAAATACTGAACAAAAACTTTCTACTTAAAAACAATTCAATCAATCAAAATGAAGATGCACAAAAAATCAGGACCAATCACAAGTGGTGAATACCATTTTATCAACGACCACAAGACCAATTATAGGATTTCAGGTGTTTTAGTCCAATAAGAAATAGTAGATACTATCCAATCAAAAATATGTAAAAACCAAACAATTAATATCAACAGGCATCTTCAAAACCAAACCAAAGGCCACTTGATTTCTTTATTCATTGGTTTCAACTGTATTGAAATAATTAATCTATCTTAGTCTTTATTTTTGCTTCAAAGGGAACAATCTGGTATAAAGGCTTTGTGGGCATTTGTCAGCCTTTTACTGGAAGTGGATCCACATTTCTTCAAAATTATTTATTTAAAATATTTAGCAGTGGGGCTGGGGAAGAAATGTGGAGAGGAAGAGGGGATTATTTGGGGGATTACTATGGTGGAGCATAAGGTTTTGTTATTGTATATTGAATGGTGGTAGGCAGAAAAAACACTTCACCATTGATTTCCTCTTTTAGTGATATGCATATAAATTGGTGAAAATCAATAAAAATGATTTGAACAAAATATTTATAGCCTGCTACTCCATAGTTTGAAGTAGGTTATAGAAACATAAATAATAAAACAAACCATTACAATTAGGGAAAAATGGTGAATGATATTGCAAATAACCTAAGCCCAATACAGACAAAAACATTCCAAAATGAACAGAATACCTCTAAACAAAAGAAACCATGGTACAATGAAGAGCTAAGACGAACCAAACAAACACTGAGAAAATTTGAGAAACAATAGCGAAAATGCCAGTCTGCAGAATCCCTAGGATAATAGATCCCTCCTAGCAAAATACCATGCACAAAACAATTAAGCAAGAAAAGACTACAATGCAAAACATTCATGGAGTAATATTTAATTCCAAATTACTCTTCAGAACCATCAAACTCTTAATCAAGGACCCATCTTCCTCTGTCTCAAGTAACTAAAACCTCTCAAAGAATGCCTGCAATGAATATACCACCTCCTTGTTACCTAAAATAAATAGGTTAAAAACACAATTCTCCACTTGCTTGCAAACTAAAGAATCTGAAGAAGAACTTGGGCAGCCTAAATGGAACACATTTGACATAGTAACCAAAATCGAAATAAATCAAATCATCACCAAAATTAAGCCAGCTCTCTACCCACTAGACCCATTTCTGGCGAATTCCCTGAAAATAGTACACAGCGTAATCACTCCAACAGTCACAACCATAATCAGCCACTCGCTCTTAGAAGGATTGGTCCCTTTATAGGATGAAACAAGCTGTGATCAACCCAATCCTAAAAAATAAAACTGGCAGAATTGATGATTGGGACAACTGCCGACCAATATCCAACTTACCTTTTATCGCAAAAGTTCTAGAAAAAGCAATGTTATCTTAATTGGAAAACCACCTAGAAGACAATGATATTTTATACCCAAAGCCATTCAGATTCAGAAAAGATCACTCAACAGAAACTTTACTCATATCTTGAATGGACCCTGTACTACAGAGCTTTGACAATGATGAATCTTACATCCTGGTTCTATTAGATTTAACAGCAGCCTTTGACGCTGTGGACCATAACCTGCTATGCCATCAGATGAGAAAAACTGGGTTAAGCGGAAGAGTTCTCGAATGGTTCTCTTCCTTCCTAGCTGATAGGACATTTCAAGTTAAACTGGGCAACCACATATCTGAGACATTCCCTATCGATACAGGTGTCCCCCAGGGTTCAGCACTCTTGGCAACACGTTTCAATATTTATATGTTTTCTTTGGGTACACTACTAGCAAAACTAGGAATCAACTTCTCTTTATACACAGATGACATACGGTTCTACATTCCATTCGCCAAATCAATTGAAAATACAGCATCAATACTCTCAACATACATGAAAGCAATACAACAAGAACTGTCTTAGCTTAAACTAACACTAAACCCCAAAAAATCTGACTAAGGAGAAACTCCTCTATAGTCAAACCGCCACCCCTAGACCTGGGTAATTTTCACATAACACTCTCTGATCAAGTGCAGGCCCTAGGAATACAGATTGATGAGAACATCACAATGAAAAAGCACATATACAAATTAATTAAAATAGGATACTCCAAGCTGCGAATATTACATTGGTTGAAACCTCTTCTAACATTCTAGGACTTCTGCCCTGTTTTAAAAACACTAATATTCTCAAACATAGATTACTGCAACTCCGTATTACTATGCTTATCTTCAGGACTTTTAAAACCACTACAGTTACTTCAAAATGCCTCAGCAAGACTTTTATTAGGGACAAGGAAATTTGACCACATCACCCACTCGCTGATAGCTCTGCACTGGCTGCCAGTACAATTCAGAATCCATTATAAAGTACTACCACTAATTTTTAACATCATCATGACATAAACCCCTGCTTTAATAGGCATGAATCTCCAACCATACACACCACAGCGAACACTAAGATCGCAAAACAAAGGACTTTTAACTGTGCCTACTACGCGAAGTACACATCTAACGCAAATAAGAGACCAAATGTTTTCCATAACAGGCCCCATGTTGTGGAATTCACTTCCAGAGACGACATGCCTGATAACAGAGAGAAGAGCTTCAAACGTGAGCTGAAAACCCGGCTCTTCAAAAAATGCATATGATCTAACATAAAATTTCAATTTGCAGAAAGCTACAAGATTAAAAACATTGATGTTGTTAGAAGAACGAACAACAAGTAATGAGTGATGTAAAGTGTACTAAGACAATTCTCTGATTAATATATGAAGACTTTTGAAATGGAAATTATGTATCATAAATGACTATCCCTAGCCCTCTAGTTAACATGTTGTAGATGTTGTGTTAACCTATAATATGAATGTCGCTTTTGTAACCATTTTGATCTGAGCTGTGTGCAACAATAGAGAGAATATGGGCCAGATATGGGCCTACATGTCCCTCCGAATGAGATAGATGCACCCATATCGCTCCATTGGGAGGGTATACGTCCCATTCACATGAGGCCCCTCAAGAAAGGCTTGCAGGTACAGGAGCCTCAAGGCAGAGTATGTAGAACAGGATTGAGGTGGGTAAATTATGTGATGGTGGCACAGGTCATACAGTATGTGCAAACACTAATATTCTGCTGATACTGCTGTCAGAGCAACATTGGTTACCTGTATCCTTTTGAACAGCACACCTGTATGGAGGAAAGTCCACTGGGGTTCTGCAGCATGTTAATGTTTGTTCTGTTAATAGTCATTAATGTATACCTAATATTTTTCAACACTGACAGATTCCTATCAGTGGACTGCACTGGTTGTCCAAACAACATGTCAGTAAACCTTGGAGAGTGGCTTGTATATCTGTGTCTGGTGAGGTAATATATGTGAAGAGAATGTAGAACTGTGGGCCACACAGTGTTCACATGTTGGACGTGGCGAACATTATAAAGGGTGCATGCACACCCCACAGCTGGGAGACGGCACCGGAGGGATGGGTGTCATAACGGATGGTCACCACTTCCTGCAACCTTTGCCCTTTTCTGCCCATCCAATTAATATACTGGTAGTTAACACTGACTGCACACCAGCAGTCACCACATCTGTGTGCTCTTGGACACCATATCGACACACTTAAGGCCGGTTGAACATGCCTTACACAGATTGCACCATGTAAACGGATATGACACATTAGCATTAATGTATTAACCTCTCCGTACGACTAGCAACAGCCTAGTAACCTGCCGTTGACAGTCTGTGCAACTGTTTTAATGCACGGCATGCAGATAGCTACATAACCCTTCCCATGCCTCATCTTTCAGTGGCCCACAACCTTAAAGCTAGGACAGTAACTATAGGAAACCTTCCCTGCCACACAAAGAATCCATGTACAGGTTGCCATGGTGGGGATGTTCACTGATATATCAGTATGCACAGGGTACATGCTTAGCATGTGCAGATGAGAATGGCTACACACTATTGTATGCCAATAGCACCTCGGAATTTAGCGTATGCATGATCCACCACTATAATGGATGTCCTGTATCGCACCATTGGTTGGCAACCTGTCTGTCAGTCATCCAGAGTTGGTGGAAGGCATCTTCCGTTTACCAGCACATGTGAGAGATCAATATAGGAAGCAAACTCAGTTCGTACCTTACCATCGGTTAGGCTCACATACGTGGCATTTGTCAGGCCGAGATAGCTATAATACTGAACACTGGTAAGAAATACATGTCTTGAGTCATCACCGCCAACAGTGCCTGACATGAGCACTGCAATTGGAATAGACTGCTGCCCACCCCTTCCCCTTTCCACACAGATCATAAGAGCAGGCATACATCAGAACGCTCCCGTACTGTGCATTCCTTGTACTGAGGAACAGTACCTCTTCTACTGTGAGGGACATGTCATGTACTCCCCTAATGTTTACTCTGCAGGGTTCCCCTTAGCACCCTCCTAGTACATGAACCTAACTGTAAGGTATGTCAATGGCAGGTGCAGATGTTGCTATACTGAACCTCAGGGGGCAGTTGTGAAACTGCATTGGTCCAACGTGTGATGCAGCATGCTAGGTGTGGCGGGTGTACACCAAGGGCACATTAGGAACATAAAGAGGACACAAAAGGTGGCAGGTTAAACCGAGATTTATTCCTGACAACATTGTGCAGGGTATAGTGAATTGTTTGATAAGCAGTTTAACCATACATTAGACGTTCCTAGGTAGTCATTATCTGCAAGTACTAGATAGCTAATAGATCCAAAATGGTCTAATTCCGTGCTACATCACTCCACCCTAAGGAGTATACTGCACACACATATGCAGGTAGTGGGTGTTATCAGTACTGGCAAAGCATGATTACCTCAGAACAGAGAAACAGGAAGTGGCACCCCAATAGCTTGGATCCTGCAATTCATAGATTACTGCTGGACAGTATACAATGTGTTGACTGGCATAGGCCCCACGCGGTCCATGTTGAAAGAGTGCACTGAAAGGGAAGTGCCTGAGAGGCCCGCCAACAGAGTAAAAGTCCAGGCCCCAGGCAGTCCATGTTGAAAGAGTGCACTGAAAGGGAAGTGCCTGAGAGGCCCGCCAGCAGACAAGGTATCCCACAGTTCAGCATGTAGGCAGCAGGGGAACACATGAAGGGTATGGCAACAGCAGTGAAGGCCCAGGGCGGGACAGCAGCGGCACGGCAGCAGGAGAAGGCCCAGGACGAGAAAGCAGCGGCATGGCAGCAGGAGGAGGCCCAGGACCAGACAGCAGTGGCACGGCAGCAGGAGGAGGCCCAGGACCAGACAGCAGCGGCATGGCAGCAGGAGGAGGCCCAAGTGCCATTTGGAGCCTTGAGGCACAGAACACACCCCACAACCAGCATTAACAGCCCTTGAGCACACAAGTCATCCACAGCACACAGGCAAATTTTGCAGCCCTTGAGAACAGAAAGCACCCCACAGCAGAGTGGCACAGCAGATGCAGGTGGCACACAGCAGAGTGGCGCAGCGGATGCAGGTGGCACAGCTGACCAGGAGGGTGGGAGGTGGCGCCACATCTGCTTTGCATGATGCATCCTCTTCCATCTCAACGGCAGTGCAACTCTACGGGGAGCAGGCAGTGATGGCGTGGCTTCCATCTCGACGGCAGTGCAACTCTACGAGGAGCAGGCAGTGATGGCGTGGCTTCCATCTCGACGGCAGTGCAACGCTGCGGGGAGCAGGCAGTGATGGCGTGGTTTCCATCTCGACGGCAGTGCAACTCTGCGGGGAGCAGGCAGTGATGCCATGGCTTCCATCTCGAGGGCACTGCAACTCTGCGGGATGGCCATCCCAGTGGTGGTTGGGAGTAACTGACCTACCCAGTTTCGGGGGTCTGATCATCTCCTCAGGGCCCTTTGCCACGTCATGCTGGTCCTGTGGGAGGAGGCATATACTTGGGGGGGGCGGGGGGACGGCCCCTGCGGCCTCTGGACCCTATGGGACTGGCTTGGGGTGTCGATGTGGAGGATGACGCCTGCTGGTCCGGCATCCGCTGCAGGATTTGGAGCAGTATGGTGTTTAGTGTGCCAATCGCTGCAGTCATGTTGGTGAATACCTGGATGGACGATGCAGTGTGGAGCTGGAAGTGGCAGGTCTGCTGTGTTATGGCTCTCCTTAGCCCACGCAGTTCCATCTGGATTTGCTCTGCCTGTGTGCCTGTGATAGGGTCCTCGGTTGGTCGGAAGGGTGGGGCTGCTGTAGCTGGTTGTGGTGCTGGTGGTGGGACAACTGGTGCTGGGGAATGTGCTATTGCTGCCACAGGTGCTGGTGCAGGGCTGAATGGAGATGTGACAGGGGTATCCTGAATGGGAGGAGTCATCTCCAATGTGAGTGGGCTGCTTGCATGCAGAGCGGTTGGGGGGGGGGGACTCCCACTCCAGACCTTCAAGGGCCTCGGTCAGGTTGAGGGGGCTGCCTTTGGCTGCTGCTGGGGGGCTCAACTCTTTCTCCTCATCTGACCACTGTGTCATGGCATCCATGGAGGGGCCTCGTGAACATAGGTGGCCGCCTTGTCCCAGGTGGATCACGGCTGGTGCCTGGGCCTTCCCAGCTGGCATCTGACCTCTGCTGCCTGGGACCAGAGTGCTCTGTAGAAGATGGGGGACAAAAGGATAGATAGCATCAGTACCACAGCTTTTGGTTGAATTTCAGTAGCATGACACAGGGACACATATTCCTTAAGAACATAAGAAATTGCCATGCTGGGTCAGACCAAGGGTCCATCAAGCCCAGCATCCTGTTTCCAACAGAGGCCAAAAACCAGGCCACAAGAACCTGGCAATTACCCAAACACTAAGAAGAACCCATGCTACTGATGCAATTAATAGCAGTGGCTATTCCCTAAGTATAATTGATTAATAGCCATTAATGGACTTCTCCTCCAAGAACTTATCCAAACCTTTTTTGAACCCAGCTACACTAATTGCACTAACTACCTTCTCTGGTAACAAATTCCAGAGCTTTATTGTGCGTTGAGTGAAAAAGAATTTTCTCCGATTAGTCTTAAATGTGTTACTTGCTAACTTCATGGAATGCCCCCTAGTCCTTCTATTATTCGAAAGTGTAAATAACTGAGTCACATCTACTCGTTCAAGACCTCTCATGATCTTAAAGACCCTCTATCATATCCCCCCTCAGCCGTCTCTTCTCCAAGCTGAACAGCCCTAACCTCTTCAGCCTTTCCTCATAGGGGAGCTGTTCCATCCCCTTTATCATTTTGGTTGCCCTTCTCTGTACCTTCTCCATCGCAACTATATCTTTTTTGAGATGCGGCGACCAGAATTGTACACAGTATTCAAGGTGCGGTCTCACCATGGAGCGATACAGAGGCATTATGACATTTTCCGTTCTATTAACCATTCCCTTCCTAATAATTCCTAACATTCTATTTGCTTTTTTGACTGCTGCAGCACACTGAGCCAACGATTTTAAAGTATTATCCACTATGATGCCTAGATCTTTTTCCTGGGTGGTAGCTCCTAACATGGAACCTAACATCGTGTAACTACAGCAAGGGTTATTTTTCCCTATGTGCATCACCTTGCACTTGTCCACATTAAATTTCATCTGCCATTTGGATGCCCAATCTTCCAGTCTTGCAAGGTCCTCCTGTAATGTATCACAGTCTGCCTGTGATTTAACTACTCTGAATAATTTTGTATCATCCGCAAATTTGATAACCTCACTCGTCTTATTCCTTTCCAGATCATTTATCTGGAAAGCACCGGTCCCAATACAGATCCCTGAGGTACTCCACTGTTTACCCTTTTCCACTGAGAATATTGACCATTTAATCCTACTCTCTGTTTCCTGTCTTTTAACCAGTTTGTAATCCACGAAAGGACATCGCCTCCTATCCCATGACTTTTTAGTTTTCGTTGAAGCCTCTCATGAGGGACTTTATCAAACGCCTTCTGAAAATCCAAATACACTACATCTACCGGTTCACCTTTATCCACATGTTTATTAACCCCTTCAAAAAAATGAAGCAGATTTGTTAGGCAAGACTTCCCTTGAGTAAATCCATGTTGACTGTGTCCCATTAAATCATGTCTTTCTATATGCTCTACCTTGACCACCATGTCAGTATGCTTATAAAGTTATGTTGTTTCTCTGTACCTAATGGCCTGTAGCCTGGGGAATGGGGGATGAGGGGAGGGTCAGGACTGTTGAGGAGAGCACATGGGGAAGTTAAACACAAAACAGGTGTAAACATTATGTATGAACCTTGAACAGGACAGCAAAGGACCTTGTGGGAGGTACAGGCCAACTTACCATCTTCGAGGTGGGATGTATCAAGTCCTGGATCCAACCCCTCAAACACGTCTGGTCCCAGCCGCTGCATCAGACGCCTTTCCATGTCCGTGAAGTGGATTGGGCAAGGGGCCGTTCCTCCTGTCTCCCGCAGGTACTGGTTTCACTCCGCTATCTTCAGCTTCAGCTGGGTCTTGATGTCCCTATAATGGTGGGACACCTGCTCCCCACTGCGAGGTATCCCACTTTGGCGCCTGATGTCTGCTGCAATGCTGGCCCATAGCTGCACCTTGGCTGCCTTGGATGTCTTCACTGCCAGGTTGCCAAAGAGATGGGCATAGTGGCAGAGGACACCTTCAATCAGCTGATCATTGTCCTCCTGGCTGAAGCGTATAGCACACTGCCTCACCCTTGCCTGGCTGCCTGGTTGGGGTGCCACTGCCGGAGGGGTCTCCTCCCTACCCTCACTCTCCGACCCACCGGATTCCCCACTCCCCCACCTGACCTGCACTTCCTGCTCCCTTCCCCTCTGCCCTGCCTGTCTAGCCCTACCTCTTTCCACCATTCTTTCCTGCCTCACTCTTTCCCCCTCCCCCACCCTCCTATCACTTCCCTCCTGCCTATCTCTCCCACTACCCCTGTCCCTGCTCCTGCTCCTCATACCCCTACCACTAGGTCCCTCTTCCTCCCTCCCCCTCCCCCTCTCCCTCCCCCTCCGCCTACTTTCAACTCCCCTCTTCTGTCCTCTCCTCCCACTCCTGTCAAGCTCCATCCTCCATCACACTCCTCCTCACCACCACCGCACTCCTCCTCATCACCACCACCACTGCACTCCTCCTCCTCACAACCACCACCACACTCCTCCTCCTCTTCCTCCACACAGATAAAGACAAACAGTTAACAGACCAGCTTTCACTCCAACAGATATGACAAAAGACACAGGTTAAGGGAAACAGATGACAACACAGAAGAAAACGAGACACCGCACTCAGTTATCAATATAATAGCTCAAACTGCTCCTACTTCTCCAAACACCTACCTCCACTCCAAAACACCTTCCAAACCCTCAAAGGAGGAGGGGCAGGAAGTGACCTTTTATACATGTCACATTATCGCGGGACGCGGTATTTGGTTACAATGTTTACCGCTGACCGCAAAAAGATCGCGCAGCGCACTGATTTCATTCCCCAAAGTGCGATTTCACCGTGATTTGAAAAACGTCTTCGCGATTCGCGAAAAATTCACAGCATTGCGGAAAGTGCCTTATTTGCATGGGAACACCCCTTTTACTAAGGCATGCGTTCCCCGTGCGTTATCCATGCGAAATTGGTAAATAAGGCCCTAAGGCCCTAACACAATTTGATAAATGACCCTAAGTGACTTGCCCACAGTCACAAGGTATAGCAGTGGGATTTAAACCCACTGAGCTATCCACTAGGCTACTCCTCTCCTCCATTAAAACAAACCAACTTACTTTCTACATTTTTCAGTGATAAAGCAAAAATACATTACAAGAAAAAGTAAAAATCAAAACAACTGGGAAAGCTAATCACTGATTTTAAAGAGGTCAGGTCTGTCATGGATGTTTCAGGGATAGCTATATTCTGGACTTTTCCTATCCTGTTTTCAGATGTTTTATAGTTTCACATTGTTGATCCATTCATAAGGGGAAGCTTTATGGATGACATTTTTTGGCTGCTGCATATAGGGGTGATGGTTCCAGACCTGGTCAGAGCCAGTACACAATTTACTTTGTGGTACCAAAGAAGGAGGAACCTTTTGCCCTGCTTTGAATCTGAAGCAGCTCAATAAGGCTTTGAAGGTGTTCCACTTTAGGATGGAAACTCTGAAGTCAGTTATAGTTGCAGTGTGACAAGGAGAATTCCTTATATCTTTCTCTTTATTTTGGATATATGAATTGCCTACAGCCTAGACACTAGGCGATAATCACATCACCCACTCGCTGATAGCTCTGCACTGTTCAAGATACATAGGTAAAGCCAGAACAATGATAAAGAAAACCATAATTGACAATAACAACCCATAATGAAAAATAAAAGGACAGATAGTAGAGTAGCTATATCAAATAATCTGCCAGAAAATATATGCATGATGTGGAACTTAATCAGAATAGACTTGTTAAGAGACAGCTACATATAAGCCTGCTTAAACAAAAATGTTTTCAGCAAGGTCTTAAAAGATCTGACAGATGTGCATCTGCATATCCTAATAAAACAAGGGCATCAGAAATATATTTGCCTTGCAGTAATAGGGGGGCGGGGTACTTCAGTGACAGCCACTCTCTTTTGGGTTGGACACAGCTTAAAGATCTTTTTCCAAAGTGATGGTTGTGGTGGCGGCCCTGCGCAGAGAAGGTATTTTGGTGCATCAGAGTCTGGACGTTTGATGGAGCTGAATGAAGTTGGTTCAAGAAAATCAGAGTGATGCAGTTTTTACAGGATCTGGACTGGGTTGGCAGTTTGAA
Organism: Rhinatrema bivittatum; assembly: GCF_901001135.1. Classification (NCBI taxonomy): domain Eukaryota; kingdom Metazoa; phylum Chordata; class Amphibia; order Gymnophiona; family Rhinatrematidae; genus Rhinatrema; species Rhinatrema bivittatum. The sequence continues at coordinate 256,439,301 of NC_042616.1, read as the reverse complement.
AAGAGCATCTTGCTTCCCTTTTGATCTCGGGAGTACCTGAGGATTTGGTTCAACACACAGGGAAAGGTGGATCTGGTTGACAGACATAAAAATTCTGGAAGTTGCAGAATCAACTGCATGGTTTATTGATGACTCAGCTCCACTTAGTGGATTTACTTCATGTATTTGGTTCTATGGCAGCAGTCTTGGAATTTAGTGCCTTTGATAAGGGTGCACATGAAACCTTTTCAGAGGGACTTGCTCTCAGAGTGGTCTCCTCAATTTCATGAGACTCCCTCTAATGACATAAGCCAGAGAGAGAGTTTTGCTTTGGTAATTAGTATGTAAGAACCTGACAGTGGGAGTGGATCTTGAATCTCCCATTTGGATATTGGTGATCTCAGATGCCAGTCTCTGGGGCTAGGGTGCTCCCTGTATAGTGGCTCAAGGCACTTGGAATCCAGAAGAAGGCAACTGGCCCATCAATTACTTTGAAACCAGAGTGACAGCGAAGGTACTTCTTTTAGATTGCTTCCATTCTTCAGGGTCAGGCAGTCAGGATCTTGTTAGCCAATGCTATGGTAGTGGCATGTGTGATTTCCCTAGCTGGGATCAGGTGTCAGCATATGGCAGAAGAGGTAGGTGTACTGTTAAGCTGAGCAGAGAGGCTTGTAAAAGGGCTCCTCACTGCTCTTATATCTGGAGTAGAGAATGTACAAAAGAACTTTCTCAGTCATAACAGACTGGACTTCTGAGGATAGAGTCTGTTCCAGGAGCCATTCTTCCAGATTGTGTCCAGATGGGGAGAACCAGTAATGGACTTTTTCGCAGTCAGCATAAATGCATAGGTGTGAAGATTTTTCAGCTTAAAAATAATTACAGGCTCATCTGGTTTGGTTGCCCTGATTCAAGATTGGCCAATTCAGGGTTCCATCTGTGGCCTTTGGTTGGCAGAGTCTTGCAAAAGATTAATGGACATCAGGGGCTAGTGATATTGATAGATCCCAATTGGCTAAGGTGTCCTTAGTATGCGGATCTAGTGAAGATGCTGGACAGGATTCATTATTTTTGTCTTAGGATAGGAGGTTACTGTTTAATGACCAGTAGTTCATGGGGATCTGTCTCAGTTTTATCTTTCAGCTTGACCCTTGAGAGGGCTTATCTTTCTGAGAAGGATTATCTTCCAAAAAGTTTTCACATCCTTGGCATATGTGAGAGTCTGGTACTTGTTTGAGAACTGGTGCTTGGTTAGGAAGATCTCAGCTAAAAGAGCTTTGATGCTGGTTATCTTAGAATTCTTTCAGCGAGAAGTGGACATGGGTTGCCCCTTAACTCCCTAAGGTGCAGGTAGTGGGTATTGCATATTACAGAGACTGGTTGATGGGCAGAACTTTATCATTTCATCTGAATGTGTCTTACTTCCTTCAGGAAGTGAAGAATATTCAGCCTTCATAAAAGAATCAGTACCTCCTTTGGAATCAGCTAGTCATCCTTTTGAGCTTCTAATAGAGGCATTGCTTAAACTGCTTACTCTTAAGACCGTTTTCTGGTAGCAATCTGTTCTGCTAGACGAATCTTGGAACTGAAGGTTATGTTGTCTAAAGATCCCTTTCTGCATTCTCCAGACTCATGGTTCCTTTGTTTCTTCCTAAAATGGTTTTGCATTTTTCATCTTAACCAGATTGTATGTCTCCCTTCCTGCCAAATGGACTTGCGTGGAGATGAATGTGCTCAATTTCGTCATTTAAATGTTAGGAGAGTTCTGCTGCTGTAATTAAAAGTCACTAATTGTTTCATAACCTTGAAATATCATTTCCATGCATTCTACGGTAAGGTTTATGTCTATTCTGTTTAATGTTTCTCCCTTGGAAGGCCTCTGGGTTTGACTTGGGAGTGGGGGGGGTGGGGTTAAGAGAAAGTTTAGTTTATTAAAAATGTTTCTCTTAGCTTGTTACATAGAATACTGACAGGCTGAGGCCACCATGGGAGCCTATAAGGGGTGACGTCAGCCAACCTGTTAGTCTCTGTCTCCATCTGCTGGTTGGGAGCATAACCTATGCATCTGAACTGGCCTGACTGGACTCAAGGAAAGGAAATTATCAGGTAAGAATTAATTTCTTCATTACCATGTTATTTACATGTTGGAGCTATAGTAACCTTAGAGCAGTGGTTCTCAACCCAGTCCTTGGGATATACCCAGCCACTTGGGTTTTCAAGATATCCCAATGAATATACCTGATATCTATTTACATATATATATATATACATATATATATACATATATATAATGGAGGCAATACTTGCCAACCTATTTCATGTGTTTTCATTTTCAATATCCTGAAAACCCTACTGGCTGGTCCCAAGTACTGGGTTGATAACCACTGCTTTAAAGAAGTAGTTAATTGTTAGCTGACTGAGTCAATGCATTAGCAGGTAACTATGGGGAGGAGGCAGTTTCCATTCCCTGACATGTCTTCAACCCAGGACCAGAGATGCAGCAGTAGGAGTTAGGGGTGTGCATTCGTTTGCAACGTATTGGCAATCCGCAACGTATATGCCATATTTGTTGTATTCGTGGGGGTCATGAAACGTATGGCGAACCCCCATGAATACAACATATCACTAACTAATAAACCCCCACCCTCCTGACCCCCCAAGACTTGCCAAAAGTCCCTGGTGGTCTAGCGGGGTCCTCGGGCTGTCGGCTGCCAGTATTCAAAATGGCGCCGATAGCCTTTGCCCATACTGTGTCACTGGGCTACCGGTGCCATTGGTCGGCCCCTGTCACATGGTAGGATAACAAGATGGCGTCGGCCGTCCATTGCTCCTACCATGTGACAGGGGCCGACCAATGGCACCGATAGCCCCTGTGACATAGTAAGGACAAAAGCTATCGGCACCATTTTGAATACTAGCAGCCGACAGCCCGAGTGCAGGAGATTGCTCCAGGACCCCCGCTGGACCACCAGGGACTTTTGGCAAGTCTTGGGGGGGTCAGGACGGTGGGAGGTTGTAGTTAATTAAATTTAAAGGGTTGGGATGGGTTTTTTTTTGGGGAAACGAATACATATGTAACTAATGAACGAATCAGGGTCCCCCGAGAACGGATGCAGCGGATTTGGGTCCCGATGAATACGAATACCGAATAGGACGAATCCGTCCCTGCTGCACATCCCTAGTAGGAGTAGAGTGGCCTGCCTCCATCCTGCTGCATCTCTGGTCCTTTGCTCATTGTCAGCTTTGCTGCCTTACACTTTGACTTTCCAAGGTGGAGTGGATGGCTGGGGGGAGTCAGAGTCTTGGCCTTTGAAGGGATGGGTATTTTCCCTGTGCTAACAAGCTCTAATTTTGTTCCAGTTATGAAGATGGCTGTGTGAGTGGACATCTCTCTCTATTGCTCCGTTTGTTACCCTTAAGATTTCCTTTTAATTCATATCAAACTGAATTATGCCTCACTAAGTGGAAAGGGAAAGTTCAGGTTTTCCATCCGAACCCTGCATTCCCTCGGATCAGCGTTCCATCTTCGAGTATGCCATCTCTACCTCAGATTTGGGGGTTTCAAGCCCCGGTGGCATGCAGGAGATAGGTGCTCTGTTTTCACCTGGGGAAGTATCCTTGAGCCCTCCGGACCTACGACCACTGCTGCTGGCTTCTCCTCTGGGCATTGCCGACATCTCTGACGTGCCGGGTGATGACCTCATTGAGCAGCCTCAGCTGGATGGAGCTTCTGGCGTTCGGTCAGATTGGGTATCGAATTTCCTCAGTGTTCTGCAGCCAGAGGCTCCCCTGGAGAGAGGAGCAGTTGGTGGAGTTACGTTCCCGGTTTCATCGGAGGGGAACGTATGTGTGACTGGAGCTGAAGTTATTCGGCCCCCTTTAGAGATTAAAAAACTGGCCACGGTCACTCTTGAGTTGCAGATATGTCTCTCAAATTTAATGACCAATCCCGGCGCTTTAGAGACTGTTTCTCAAAAGTTGGACTCAGTCGCAAATAATCATCAGCAGATCCTTCAGGAACATTCTTCCTCTATTCAGGTTTTGGGGAATGATATTAAAAGCCTACAGCTAGAATTATACGCGAGCGTATGTCTTCCTTGAGAAGGCTAGAATCCATGGAAAACTTTTTGAGGCATTTAAATTTGCGATCATTGAACTTCCCCAAGGTTCTTGGCGAGTTACCATTGATTATGTTTAAGAGATATATGGTTGAAGCTCTCAAAATTTCTTCTGATACAATTCTGGTATTAAAGAAGATATTGTTTCTTCCTCAAAGATAGCTCTACCCAATCTTATTCTCCTAATAATGTGGTGGGTTTTTCCAATTTATCTGAATATTTAGAGAACTCCAATGTGGAAGTGACTGAAAGATCTACTTTGCTTGTTTCTTTCTTTTCTGAGCAGGATCTAAATCTTGTTATGAAATCTTATTTTAAGAGTTTATATGTTTCCTTTCATGGGGGCTTGGTCCCAGTTTATCCAGACATAGCCAGAGCTACTCAATTACGTCGCAAAGCTTTTTTGGATATGCATCTTGAAGTTATTACTTTAGGTTCAAGGTTTTTGTTACGATATCCTTGTAAATGCATAATTAAGTTACTTGATAATATGTATATGTTTTTTAGTCCAGAGCAGTTGTGGGAATTTTTGAATGCTAGAGCGTCAGTCCCTGCAGTTAATTAATAGATCATGTATGGGGTTATATTATAATGTGTATGGGGCAATTCACACAGTATTCTGGATTTATTTGTTCTTATTGTTTTCCTGTTTTTTTCCTCCCCTCCTTCCTTTTTTTCTTCTATTATGAATGAAAGATTGTTATATTTTTTTTCTTTTGCATTTGTATTAAGATATTTCTTTATATTTTTCTCTTAATTTACACTAGAAGTCTCTTTGTTACCATTCGAAAAGATTAATAAATATAAAGTTATAACTTTGTTCCGGTTAGTGCAGAGAGACCACACCTGCTAGCAGTGTACAACGTACTTCAGTGTTACGGTGGTTGTGTTCACTTCAGCATAGCTATTATAATATGGCAGCATTCTGTGTATCAATAGCCAAGCACATACTATTTTAAACTGTGATTTAATATGGGTGGTAAAGTCTTGTTAGTACATAGGCCTTTGTGACGTCCTCATCACAGCACAAGTGCAGAGAGTGCCTGGAAAAGCTTTAGGTAGGCCCAAGGGGAAAAAGAAACCCTCAGAGCAAAGTGGTACAGGAGAAAAAAACCACACCACCTAGCATGCTTTGGGGTTGGGACCTAAGAGGGAGATCTGAGGTTGGAACTTTGGATAGATGGGCGGACCAGGCTTCCTCTCACCTGAACACAGCTGGAACTATAAGAGGCCGGAAGGAAGAATGGTTTCCTCCCTTATAGTGACCACAAAGAAGAGACTGGAAAGAAGCGCACAGCAAGCTAGGCCAGGAAACCTTCTGAAGGCAGGGCTACTAGGAGGTAAGCCCCTGAAAAGATGTTACTGAGGGGAGATGACTGAAATATTGCCTAGAAAAGTTTGCCAAACAGTTGTGGGGGTGGGACAGTGCAAACCTGTCTAAAGAGAGATAGAGACTTTGTAGTCTAGGGGGTAGATTTTTTAAAAAAGCGTGATCGCGTACTTTTGTTCACGCAGCAGGCGCAAACAAAAGTACCCTGGATTTTATAAGATACGCGCATAGCCGCGCGTATCTTATAAAATCCTGGATCGGCGCGTGCAAGGCTGCCGATTTTGGGCAGCCTGCGCGCGCCGAGCCGCGCAGCCTGCCTCCGTTCCCTCCGAGGCCGCTCCAAAATCGGAGTGGCCTCGGAGGGAACTTTCTTTCGCCCTCCCCTCACCTTCCCCTCCCTTCCCCTACCTAACCCACCCCCCCGGCCCTATCTAAACCCCCCCCCCTTACCTTTGTCCTTCGATTTACGCCTGCTAGAAGCAGACGTAAATCTACGCGTGCCAGCGGACTGCTGGCACGCCATCATCCGACCCGGGGGCTGGTCCGGAGGCCTGGACCACGCCCCCGGGCCGGCGCCTCGCCCCCGGTCCTGCCCCCGAAACGCCATATCCCGCCCCCAAAACGCCGTGTCATTCGGCCCCGCCCCGACGCCCCCTTAAAAAAACCCCGGGACTTACGCGCGTCCCGGGGCTCTATGCGCGCTGGCGGCCTATGCAAAATAGGCGCGCGAGGGCCCTGCTCGGGTAAATCTGGGCGGATTTACGCGAGCAGGGCTTTTAAAATCCGCCCGTAGGTGTTTGGCTAAAAGAGGTTTTTTTTTCCCCCACACTACCACATGGGAAGTAGGGCAGCATAGCCCAGTGGGGCACAGACACTAGAAAGGGGTTTATTTTCTTCTTACTTTGTGATGAGTTTGCATGGTTAAGAAGCCCTGAGAGAGATTTTTGATCTGAAATACCATGAAAAACTCTGGAAAAGTGCATTGGAGCACAGTTAGACAGTGAAGCAGAGTTGATACAGCCTCAAAAGACACTAAAGTAGCCCAGAGAGCATGGCTGGACTGGACAAAGACTTGAGCAGTGTGAGGTAGTTAGTGGATGGGAAATTAACATAATGTCTTCAAGAGCCTAAGTGTTATTTGAGGAGTGAGTTGTGAGGATTTTCCTTGATTTTTCCAGAATTTGGATCCCAGAGTACTGCAGGGAGAAACAGGTGATGCAAGCCATATCTGTGTTCTGACAGAAAGGGATCACCGGGAGGCTGAGGACTTCACAAGGCCTCTGTGTGTTTTATGCCAGTTTCCCTGTGAAATTCTATGTTTACCTTTTTTAACTTGTGCTTGACATCGCTTTTTTACAGATTTTCAAAGGACCCAAAAAGGCCTTTGCTAACTTCTCTAATTCAGCCAAGAAAATACAAGAGTCAAGAGGCATCTTCTGCCATAATTTGCATTTGAGTAATCCAATGCGTTAGACCTATAGCTAGAGGGATATGCTAGTTTTGATTCAGCAGATTTTAATTGGTATGTGTAGTAAGAAGATATTTAAAAATTATGAACTGTCATTTAGACAAATATGCTTTAATAAATGGAGAATTTATATTGTTCTAATACATATGTGAATTTTGACTGTCTATTGAAAATGCATTTTAAAATGTTTAAAACAGAAATATTTTTAATTTGTAAGGTGGCCTGCTATTCTTTATCCTGACTCGCTTACTGGACAATATGTGAAATATGATTCAGATGGATATGTAAATAAGTATCATGTAGAGTTCCTTGGCAGTCCTCACACAAGGGCCTGGATTTCAGTGGAACATGTCAGTGCTTATCAATTATCATTTAAGGTAACTTTTCTAGCATTCTAATATGCATTATTGGAATGATTAATGTATAATGGAATATTTTATTGGAAAGGTGAAATGTTGCTATTAAATGTATACAGATTGACCATTTACATTTTTATGTACTTCAGTTGATGCTTTGTCACCCATAATTTACTCTGCAAGAAATTCTATGTCAGGAATGGCCTAAAGAGACACAAACAGGCCAGATTTTCAGGATATCCACAATGAATATGTTTGAGATGGATTTGCATGCACTGCCTCTATTGTATGCAAATCTGTTTCATCCATATTCATTGTAGATATCCTGAAAACCTGGCCTGTTCGTAGCGCTTGAGAATGGAGTTGCCCACCCCTGCTCTATGTGAATTTTAAAGGTCCATGCATGGCTTTATAAGTGCTCATAAATTTACATACCCCTCGCAGAATTTGCAAGAAACCAAGAGTGATTACCCAAATCATGACTACTATTTTTAATGTAATGTGTTTCAAATGAAACTATTATTCATCACAGAATAGTACAATCATTAAACAAACCATAGCAATACAAGAAATAATAAAATGGTCCTATTCAAAAGATTGCCTACCCTTAGTTCTTAATATTGTATTTTGCCCCCTTTTGCATCTATGAAGGCTTGCAGTCTTTTGTGATAGTTGTGAATGAAATCCTTTATTTTCTCATGTGGTAAAGCTGCCCATTCCGCTTGGTAAAAAGCCTCCAGATCCTGTAAAGTCTTTGAACTGCATGTTTGAGTTCTCTCCAAAGTGGCTCAATGATATTGAGGTCAGGAGACTGTGATGGCCACTCCAGAACCTTCACTTTCTTCTGCTGCAGCCACTGAATGGTCGACTTGGCCTTCTGTTTCAGATCACTATCATGTTGTAAAGTCCAAGTGCGCTTCTTGCGCAGCTTCCTGGCTGATGAATGCAAATTCTCCTCCAGTATTTTCTGAAAAAATGCTGCATTCATCCTGCCATCAGTTTTGACTAAATTTCTTGTGCCACTGTAGCTCACACCCACCCCGCCCCCCTGCCCAAAACAGCAGAAACCCACCTCCATACTTCACGGTAGGGATGGTATGCTTCTTTTCATAGGCCTTGTTGATTCTTCTCCAAACATAGTAAGTCCATAAAGTTCAATTTTGGTCTCATCACTCCAAATCATTTTGTTCCAGAAGTTTTGAGGATTCTCTAGGTGCTGTTTGGCATATTGTAAGTGGGCTGTTTTGTGGCATTGGTGGCAACTCTACAATGCAGCCCATTGTTGTCCAAATATTTCTTTATTTTGCATGCTGAAACACCCACACCACTTTGTTTCAGAGAAGCCTGTATTTCAGTAGAAGTTGCTTGTGTATTTTCCTGTGTATCCTGACAAATTTTCCTGGTAGTTGTGTCTGAAATCTTTCTTGGTCTATCTGATTGTGGCTTAGTATTAACAGAACCCATAATTTTCCACTACTTCATTAGAGTTTGAATAGTACTGATTGGCATTTTCAAATTTTGGATATCTTTTTATATCCTTTTCCTGATTTATAAAGTTGAACTACTTTTGCTCGCAGATCCTTTGACAGTTCTTTTGCTTTTCCCATAGATAAGCAGGGATGAAATAACCCTGCTGTCTGGGGAACGTCCTCTGGACAGCCAGGTAGCGGAGCTTCTCTTAGCTGTTAGAGTTCTTAGCAAGTGCACTTGCGTGCTAGTTCCTGCGCAGCCCCAGTCTGCCTCAGTCCATTTTTTTCCATGCCTCTGGTCGCATGCGGAGCTCTCTCGTTCTTTTCTAAGGAAAAAAAAAATCTTCAAAAAGAACATCAGCATCATGCCGCGGCCGCCTGGCTTCAGAGTTTGCTAGTGAGGCAAGATCATGTTCGTGATGATGACCATTAGCGATGTTATCTCTGCCTCAGTCCAAACCATGATCAGGCCGCTTGCAGGGACTGCAGATGTAAAACTAAAAGAGGCAGCATCGGGCTCCTGCGCCCCCAGCACCAGGTCAGCCAAGCCATCACCAGGACCCAGTTGGGCCAGCCAGGCTTCAAAACACAAAAGGGCCTGTTCTATTGGACCTTCGGGTCTCCCCAGGCCGCCACTGAAGCGTGCTCCCCTCGCCATGACACGGAGTTTCAAGAGATAAATCACTGCTGTCGACGCGGCCACTGGTGCCGGCGAGCGCCGATCCTCTGACGCACTGACACCGGTGCATCGAAGCATTGGACACACGACCACGTGTTGAAGCATGCCTCCAAGCATATGAAAGCATCAATGCACCAAAGTAAGACAACACCGACCCCGATGCCATCGATGCAATGTCTTCGAGGACCCTTGCACCGTCCCCGTGACCAGTCCACACCAGTGGGGAGAAGCGCACAAGAGACCAGTCACCCCTCCTGGTGGTCGATTCCAACCTAGAGCCTGCCTCTGACTATGACTCCACTGGATCTTCAAGATCTTCTGGGACTACTTGGGCTTGTCCTCAGCCTCTAGGCACAGACGACCCACTTCACATCTCCAGGAGCCCTTAACCAAACGGGACAAGCGGCCCCCCAAAGAAGTTCCGACAGGGCATCGTCTGTGGGGTCTGGACTCTGATATTCTTCTGTCAGCGTTACCACCACGGGGCAATCCGAAAGGTCTGCACTTGTCCCCTAGGATACCCTGGCATCACAGGCCATGTCACAGATCTCCATGATCTTGTCCCAGTTCCTCTCCACAGTGGAACAGCAGGGCAGGCACTCCAACACGGCCCCTCTCGAGGCTCCTCCTTCGCCACAGGATAGCCTTAGCCCAAGGCCTTGTTCCACAAGTCCACACTGTCCGGGCTCTCCACCCAGGGAAGGCTCACCTCATCAGCCTCCATCTACCTCTCTCGGATCCTCAACTGGCTACCTGTCTGACCCCCTGGAGGATCAGCGGGAACCGATATCCCCTCCAGAAGATCTTTCGTATTCAAAATTTGTGGAGAAAGTGGGACACAGATTGAAGATCGAGACCAGGAAGATACCGGACCCCAGGGTGGAGGTCCTCTGCATTTTAAAGATTTTTGAGGCACCATCGGAACCCACTGCCTTGCCCTCTCATGCAGTCCTGGACACCGTCATGACCAGGGCATGTCCACCCATGTTCTGCAAGACCGACCTCAAATTCTGCATGAGGCAATCACCATTCTATAATGCTTTACAACTACCCCATGCCTTTGTCGTGGTTGAATCCTCCATGCAAAGGGCAAAAAAGTCACAGCTACACTCCAACACCCCCCTGGGAAAGGATTCTAAATACGTGGATGATTTGGGCAAGTGGGTCTTTCAATCGGGCATGCTGAATGCAAAGATCCAACTGCACCAATTCTATATCACTCATTATCTTTGAGTGTTTACAATCTCTGAAGTCCCTGTTGCAGGAGGCTTCCCTGGATAATCGCCTGCCGGATCAGTTTCATGACTTGGAAGAAGGTCTATGGCATTTACTCTGCACCATCTACGAGGCCTTTGACACGTCTGCCTGATCCACAGCGAATGGCATCGCAGCTCGCCTTCTAGCGTGGCTCCAGGCAAGTTCAATACAGGAAGATGTACGAAAAGTTGGCAGACCTATGTCTTCCAGACAATTTATTTGGGGGCATTACGCGAGACAGTGGGGCAACTTAAGGAGCAAAGGTGGCTGTGATGTCGCTGATGACGCCTTTGGACTCTGCATCCTCCAGGCGTTACTACCCTGGCTACAGGAAACCTTACTTCCAAAGATGTTCCTATCGGTTTTATCTACCCTGCCGTCCACAGCCTTATCCATCGGCTCAACTGCAGCCACCTCAGCAGCTGACACTTCACCAATGCCAGCGTCCCCCACGGCAATCCCGCCCTCCCCAGGGCAACAATACCTCCAAGCCCACTCAAGGTTTTAGAGAAGGTGGGGCCACTTCTACCGCTACCAATGGGAGGGAGACTTACCCACTTCCTCGCATCGTGGGAAGCGATCACCTCCAACGGTTGGGTGTTGAAGATAATCAGAGGAGGCTACTCGCTGAACTTCATATCCGTACCATCTCTCCCACACATAGTACATCTAAGGCAGGTCAACTCGCGAAGCAGTCAACCCCTGCAAGAGGAGATCACCAGGCTGCTTCTTCAGTGATCCATCTGCAAAGTCCCTGGCTCCCAGTTTCATCAGGGATTTTACTCCCAATACATCCTCATTCCCAAGAAATTGGGGGGCCTACGTCCCATTCTGGACCTCCGGGCTCTCAACAGATTCCTGGCCTGAGAGAAGTTCAAGATGACTTCCCTCAAGTCCATCCTGCCTTTCCTCCACCCCAATGACTGGATGTGCTCGCTCGACATCAAGAATGCTTACGCCCATATTCCTATGCACCCTGTGCCCTGGCGGTACCTATGCTTCACAGCCAATGGCCGCCACTTCCAGTACAAGGTGCTCCACTTTGGCTTCTCATCAGCCCCGAGGATCTTCACAAAATGCCTAGCGGTAGCAGTGGTACACCTCCGGAAACAGGGAATCCAGCTGTTTCCTTACCTGGACGACTGGCTTCTAGTGGCCCCCAACCCTCCCACCCTGCACAGCAACCTACTAGTGACTATTCGCTGTCTGGACAGCCTGGGATTGCTCATTAATTACAAGAAGTCCAACCTACAGCCTTCTCAGACCCTACAATTTATCGGGGCCATCATCAACATGAGACTCGACAGAGCATTCCTTCCGGTCTCCAGGTCCCTCACCCTCTGATCCCTGGCTGTTCATCTCCACAGAGCCACCAGTGCCTCTGCTTGACAAATCCTGACAATCGTGGGACACATGGCTGCATCTATCTATTTAGTCCCACACACCCGCCTACACGTGTGCTGCCTCCAGTGGGGCTTGAAATCCCAATGGAACCAATTCCACCATCCCCTCTCCAAGCACGTCCTCCTCAAACGCAGTATGAAACAGGACTTACGGTGGTGGATGGAACAGTCAGTACTTGCAATGGGAGCACCTCTCCACCCCCTGATCCATCACGTAGTTCTCACCACCGATTTGTCAAACAAGGTATGGGGCGCCCAGCTTCAAACCCAGGGTCTGTGGTCCATTTGAGAGCGGGCGCAACAGATTAACCTCCTGGAGCTTCGAGCCATCAGCTACTCTCTTCACACCTTTGAGACCTTTCTTCCAGGAAAGACAGTGATGGTCCACACGAACAACCAAGTCACAATGTTCTACATCAACAAGGAAGGAGGGTCCGATTTTTGGAGGTTGTGCGAGGAAGCGGTCCAGATCCTGGAATAGGCGGAATGCCGCTCCATAACCTTGCAAGCCACATATCTACCGGGCATACAAAACTCCAGCGAAGACAGACTAAGCAGAATTTTCCACCCTCATGAGTGAGAACTTCCGCAGGACGTGGCGGAAAGACTCTTTCAAATCTGGGGTCTTCCTCGCATCGATCTTTTTGCTATGGAACGAAACCAAAAGGTGCAGACCTTCTGCTTGGTGTACCCCAGAACCCAGCATCTGACACAAGATTTGTTCCTCATCTCCTGGACGGAGGGTCTTCTATAATCTTACCCTCCCATACCTCTAATCGCACGGACAGTCCAGAAATGCATT